>NC_140998.1:193291781-193707837 GCF_052327205.1 Somniosus microcephalus
GGAGCTTAATTGCCAGGGCAATGTTTGCCGCAGGGTCATAAACTCCACACCCTGTGAGTCGCTTGCCGTCAGCTACAGTGCTAGAACCGTCTACGTAGATCTCGCGGCCCGTGGGATGTATCCCGGCCCGTAAACCTATGTTAACTTCCCATACCCCTTCTACGGAACATTGATGGGCTGTCCCGGGATATGCCATATTGGCTGCGAGCCTTGGCGCGCAGAGGCCTTTAACTTTGAGATCCATCTGGGAAAGGAGGAGGGTCCAGCGCGCAATCCGAGCGCTGCTTACGGTCCGATCCTTAATCCTCCCGTCCAGAAGCATCTTCGTGGGGGTGTGATGGGTGAGGAGCGTAATGGGAGAGGTCCCTGTGAAGATCACTGATCTGTTCACAGCCCAATGCGTGGCCAGGAGATGCCGTTCGCAATTGGAGAAACTCCTCTCCACATCCGTGAGCACCCTGGAGGAATAAACTATTGGTCTTAGCTTGCCGTGCCGCTCTTGGAGCAGCACTGCGCTCAGGCTGTCCCCACTAGCGGCTACCTCCAGAAAGAACTCCTCTCCCCCATCTATGGCCCCTAGGGCTGGCGCGGTCTGCAGATCTCTTTTCAACTTCTCGAATGCTGCCTGGCACCCCTTGTCCCAAGACCACTCGACTCCCTTGTGTAAGTGTCGAAGTAGCGGGGCCGCTGTGGCAGCATAGTCCTCGATGAAATCTCTGCAGTACCCGGTCAATCCCAAAAAGGACCTTACACCCGTTACTGTGTTGGGAATCGGCAGATCTTGTATAGATTCCCGTCTGGACTTATCTATGGCTCTTTCCCCAGCGCGGATGGCCAGACCCAGGAATTTAACTTCCTGCTGGCCGATCTGGGCTTTCTTTGGGTTTACTTTGAAACCCTTCCTTTCTAACAGTTCCAACAATTCGGCTAACAGTGGGCCGTGCTGCTCCCTTGTATCTGTGAACAGGAGTAAGTCGTCCACATACTGCACTATCTGGTTGGGCTGGCTGAACTCTTTCAAACTCCCCGCCATGCACTGATGGAAAATGCTGGGGCTGTTGTGAAAACCCTGTGGTAAGCAGTTCCAAGTGTACTGTTGCCCTTTGAAAGTAAAGGCAAACTTGTACTGGTCCTCCCGCCGCAGCGGAATGGACCAAAAACCGTTCGAGATGTCCAGCACCGTGAATGTGGTCGCCGATGCTGGAATACTCCCTATTAAGTCTGCAACTGCTGCTACCGTGGGCGCGCAGGCTGGGATATTACTATTGAGGACTCTATAGTCCACCGTGGCTCTCCACGAATTGTCCGGTTTCTTTACCGGCCATAATGGGGAGTTCACGTGGGTGGCTATCGTCCTCAACACGCCCTGCTGTACCAATGAAGATATTGCTGTCTCCATGTCGGGTTCTGCCTCCTTGGGGAAATTATACTGCTTTTGGGGTCGGATCATGGGGTCCCCGTCTACGCTGACTTCGAACCCAGTGACTCTCCCGCAGTCGTGCTTGTGGGTGGCGAACGCGGTCAGATTTTCTGACACACGCGCCTGCAAGTCCGTTGGGACATTTGTTATCATGTGCTCGAGATCGTAACCTCCTGACGGCTTCATAGTGCACAGGGCCCCCTTTTCTTCCTTCCCCGGGATTACGACTACCTTACCTAAACCGCCCTCGGCTCCCCAGAGACAGTGATTTCTCAGGTCCACGAGGATCCCGTGTTCCACCAAGAAATCAGCCCCGAGGATGCCTTTCCCCCCCCCTCTTTCCACTTCAATAGGATGCACGTCCATGTGGTGTGGAGCGCTCCCAACTGAATGGAGAGCGGGAGGGAGTACGCGCCAGCCTGTGCTCTACCTGTGAAACCCGCTACTAAATATGGAGCCTGGGCGGACAGAGGTGAGGGAAAAGGTTTGTCCGTGTGGATCACGGTACACGAAGCTCCCGTATCCAACAGGTAACTACCCCTTTGTTTCTCCACCTCCATCTCCACCACAGGTCTTCTCCAAGCGTCATAGCGGAGCGGACACAAGTAGATGGGCTGCGCGGGCGTCAGTCATTTAGGTGTTTCGGCTGGGGTCTCGGGGGCGATAGGGCTGTTAGCAACCGCTACCTTCCCCTGCCAGGTCATCAGAGACCGCATAGTCTCCAAGACTGACTCGATCGCAGCGGGGTCCACAACCGCACCACCCCCTTTATTCGGGGCAGAGGCTACGGTTGGGTTCTGGACTGGTGTTGGGGCAGCGGCCTGCACTTGTGGTTGTGCTGGTGTTGGGTAAACTCTCGGGCCGTTGGCGACTCGGGCTTGGGCTTGATCTTGGGCTGCGGCGAATGCTCTCTCCCTCTTATCCTTCCAAGGATTCCTACAGTCCTTGCGCCAATGACCCTCCTTCCCACACCCGTAACAACTGCTATTTGCTTGGGGATGGCGATTTCCCTCCTGACGCCATTCCTTTTTAGCAGAGGCTGCGGGTCTCACCTCATGCACCTTTCCTTTCACAACAGGCGTTTTCTTGCCCTTGTTGTTTCTATAACTGATCGTGAGCTGATCTAGTACTACTTCCTCCGTGGAGCGGGCGTTAGTGGGGTCAAACCATGCTTTGGCCTGTTCCTTCACTACTGGCAGGCAACCTGCTACCAGGCACCGAAGCCAGTGAGCCCTTTGTTCGCCATCCAGCCCGGCCCGGGCCGGCCCGCCCGGGCAGCTGCGCCGATACACTGGCCACAACCTGTCGGCGAAAACCCGTGGGGGTTCTCCCTCTAGCTGCACTGTCTTTTCTAAACGGAGGAACGGAGTTCCGTCCCCCTCTCCCATGATCTCCAGAATCTCATCCCGTAGCAACTCATAGTCCCTGTGCCCTCTCTTGCTCTCGTCAGGGAGACACTGGAGGAGCGAACTGTCCAGGGAGAACAGCAGCATTTTAGACTGTTCAACCCCGTCGCAGTCATTGACTGCTGCGGTCTGCTCCACGTCCCTGAAATGCACGGAGGGATCTCCTGACTCAGAGAGTTTTGGGATGTGACTTATCATCTCTCTTAGCTGTCGTGCGCTATGAGGCATTATGATCTGACTCTCAAGGGGTCCGTCATCGCCATTTTCTTCATTTGGACCGATCCTCCGGTGTCTCGTTGGACACACTGGCGCCGGCCCCGACTCTACTGTCTGGGGTTGCTCTACCTCAGGGCTCTCTTCCTCTACCGTCTCCGTCTCCTGTCCCGGAGTCCAAGACTCCTCATAGGCAGGAGGCGCAGAAGGTTCGGGGGTTGGTACCCCAACTGCCTCTTGTGGAATCGGTCTTTTGGATTCCTTGGCTAGCAACAGCTGACTCGCTGGTGGATTTATGAGACACACCAACCCGTTTGCCTTCGCTAGGGCCTTTCTCAGGTCCTCTAGCTCCCGGCGGCAAGTGCTGTGGTCGGTGTTCTCAGATCTATCCTCCATGGCCATCTTATATGCTGCCCTGGCTCCCAGGAGCTTTTCCTCTTGGGCATCTACTTGTTTGGCTAGACGGGAACACCTCTCTCTCATTCTACCTTCACTGGCCTTGGCCTCAACGACCTGACATTTTAAATATTCTACCCGGGTTTCGTGGCAGCGAATTACAGAGCGGCGTTCCTGGTTCAGCGCGTCAAGCGATTCAATCAGTTTTTGACCTCCCGCAACCTTTTCCTCTACGCCTTTAAGCAAGCCGTTGACCTGGACTGTCTGTGCTGCAACTACCTGGTCCAAAAGCTGGACTTGCTTCTTGTAGCACATCAGCCAGACCACCTTTTCTACAGATTTCTTATGCTCTCTACCCGCTGTCCACTTGATGGCTGCGTCTAGCGGGCGCCTATCCCTTAGTAGATCAGATATCCATTGTTTTGTGAGGTTGACTTTTCCGAAAACATAATCTGCTATTCTTTCATCCATCACATTTCGTTTATTCAGATCTTGATCTAACACACTACTTTCCTGCTGCCAAGGTCCTGCCGCGGTCGCCATTTCTGTAGGGGGTTTTTCCTGCTCTCTTGCCCGTTCTGGCCCCCTGCCAGGCTTTGTGCAAGAATTACCCTTGAGTGGTTCGACCCACCCCCCCTACGGTTCTAGACCTTGGACTTAGATGCAGAGAACAGTAGTGCAGAGAAGAGGACTCAATAGACCAGGCTGAATAGCACGAAATGGATGCTTTTATTTTTGAACAGTTTGAAGCATTACAAAATACATGTCATAGGCACAGATTAAAGTAACTACAATCATGCACAAATTTATGAACTTGACTCTATGGAAATGGGGAACACACGGCACATCGTAAAAGGGGAAACACATTACGATTTCCCTTAACTCCCTCCCCTATACCTAAACCAAGTTTCGACCTGGGGAACTTGGGATCATGCTCACCACTCTCGAAATCGCGAAAAGGGGTTCGCAGACTTTTGACACCGCTTCCCGTCGTCACGTGGATTGGAAGCTTCTGGCGCAGTCGATATTCTCTCCTCCCTCGAGGCGGTGGGGTAGACCCAGCCTCGATGAGCGCTCGTCAAGGTTGAGATCCACTAAGTCGATTTGGGTTCATGGAGCAGACCCAGATGCAGGCTATGCACATGGGAGAATCTTGTGGCCTAGATCGCCAGTCCTCCAGAGGGTTTCTTCTCCGTCAGCCTGGGTCGTCGATGATCTCCCGACCCCAGTACCCGGGCCACCCTCGTCGCCTTCTCGTCGTGGCCGAGCCTTGTTTGGCTGAACACCGGCCACGTTGTCCTTTTTCCGAAACCGTCCGTCTTTAAAAAGACGAAAACGTTTTCATCGATTCTGCATCTGCCGAAGTGGAAGAGGCGCCGATCCTGGCCCCGTCCGAAGAAGTTGAAGTCGTCCAAGAAGAAGAAGCAGCCGCCGTCCAGTCAAGTGAAGTTGTTCAAGTAACCCGAAGTCCGAAGTTTTTTTAGATGGACTTTCAATCCATAGTTATACTCTTTTGGGACAGTCTTATCTCCCGCCAAATCATAGTCCTGTCTTTGTATTAATTTTGGCGGGCAGAAATCTCTGCAGGGGCGCTTTGTCTTGTAACGGAGCCGGTGATAACTTAAACTGGCCTTCCTGGCCGATAATGTCTGTTAATGTCCTTTGCATTGTCACCGCGGCTCGGTTCACATATTGATCGGTCCGGACATTTTCCTTGATGGCTGCTAAACGGTTTTTCCTTTGTACGATAAATGGGTATGTGTTTTTACATTGTCCGCCCATATCTTGATGGGCCCCATCCTGTACTTATAATCCATTGAATATGTATGCTGTTGCTCTGAGTTTCGGTTCCCAGATACTGGCTTTCGTGGGCTCACTGTCTTCAATCCACAAGCCTGTCTGGCTTGCAGTAACAGAAATAAAATGGTTCATAAACTGATCACGGGGCCTGGCGGCCATTTTGTATGCCCTTTTTATCAAAGGTTTTTCTGTGCAAGCTTACTTTGGTCAATAAACAGTCTTATTTTATCCAGTTTTCTTGCGTGATTTTTGCTGAAAATTGCGAATCTTACAGAACAATGCAAGAGGCCACGGACGGTGAGGTCTGAGTGGGAATGGAGCGGTGAATTGAAATGACAGGCGACCGGAAGCTCAGGGTCAGCCTTAAGGACTGAACAGAGGTGTTCCGCAAAGCGGTCACCCAATCTGCGTTTAGTCTCCCCAAGGTAGAGGAGACCACATCGTGAGCAGCGAATACAGTATGTAGATTGCAAGAAGTACAAGTAAATCGCTGTTTCACCTGGAAGGGGTATTTGGGGCTCTGGACAGTGGGAAGTGGGGAGGTATAAGGGCAGGTGTTGCATCTCCTGCGCTTGCAGGGGAAGGTGCCGGGCGAAGGGGAAGGGGTGCTGGGGGTGATAGAGGAGTGGACTAGGGTGTCTCGGAGGGAGCGGTACCTACGGAATGCTGAAAGGGGAGGGGAGGGGTAGATACGTTTGGTGGTGGGATTACGTTGGAGGTGGCGGAAATGGCAGAGTATGATCCGTTGAATGTGGAGGCTGGTGGGGTGAAAGGTGAAGACAAGGGGAACCCTATCGTGGTTCTGGGAGGGAGGGGCAGGGGTGAGGGCAGAAGTGCGGGAGATAGAACGGACACGTTCGAGGGCCATGTCAACCACGGTAGAGGGGAATCCTTGGTTGAGGAAAAAGGAAGACATGTCAAAAGCACTGGTGTGGAAGGTGGCATCGTCGGAGCAGATGCAGCGGAGACGGGGAAACTGGGAGAATGGAATAGAGCCCTTACATGAGACGGGGTGGGAGGAAGTGTAGTCCAGGTAGCTGTGGGAGTCAGTGGGCTTGTAGTGAATGTTGGTCAATAACCTATACCCAGAGATGGAGATGGAGAAGTCGAGGAAGGGAAGGGAAGAGTCGGAGATGGACCATGTGAAGGTGAGGGAAGGATGGAAATTGGAGGCAAAGTGAATGAAATTGTCTAGTTCTGGGCGAGAGCAGGAAACGGGACCGATACAGTCATCAATGTACCGGAAAAAGAGGTGAGGGAGGGGACCTGAGTAGGACTGGAACAAATAGTGTTCCACATATCCAACGAAAAGGCAGGCATAGCTAGGACTCATGCGGGTACCCATAGCAACACCTTTAATACAAATACATTTTTAGATCTATCACAATAGAATTACATGGAGTCTGCAGCACAGAAACAGGCCATTCGGCCCAACTGGTCTGTGCCGGCATTTATGCTCTACACAAGTCTCCTCCCGCCCCTCTTTATCTCACCCTATCAGCATATTCTTCTATTCCTTTCTCCCTCATGTGCTTATCTAGCTTCCCCTTAAATACATCTATGTTATTTGCCACAGCTGCTACTTGTGGTAGCGCATTCCACATTCTTACCAGTCTTTGGGTAAAGAAGTTTCTCCTGAATTCCCTATTGGATTTATTGGTACCTATCATGGATTTATGGCCCCTAGTTTTGGTCTCTCCCTCAGGTGGAAATATCTTCTCTATGTCTACCCTTTCAAACCCTTTCATAATCCTAAAGACCTCTATCAGGTCACCCCTCAGCCTTCTCTTTTCTAGAGAAAAGAGCCCCAGCCTGTTAAGCCTTTCCTGATAAGTATATTCTCTTAGTTCTGGTATCATCCTTCTAAATATTTTTTGCACCTTCTACAGTGCCTCTATATCCTTTTTATAATATGGAGACCAGAACTGTTCACAGTACTCCAAGTGTGGTCTAACCAATGTTTTATACAAATTTAACAAAACTTTTCTGCTTTTAAATTCCAATCCTCTAGAACTGTTTGGTTTGCATTTGTTATGGCCTTATTAACCCGCGTCACTACTTTTAGTGATTTGTATATCTGTACGCCTAGATCCCTTTGCTCCTCTACCCCATTTAGACTTATTATCCAAGCAGTAAGTGGCCTCCCTAATCTTCCTATCAAAATGTAACACCTCACACTTACCTATATTGAAATTCAGTTGCCAATTACAAATAATGGATGAAGCCCCAAGTATTGTGTTGAGTCTGTGTGTCCCAGTTAGGCTTATGATCAATCACTGGACACAGACAAGAAGAATAACTTTTAACAGGTCTTTACTATTCGGAGGTCAGGGCTGAACTGCCCAGCAAATCCCTACACAACACTTATATACCGGTGTGGTCACCACCGGTATTACAGTATACAGCAGCCAAGAGAAAGTAGTACATCTCTTAAGGTAGTTCTCTTAAGGTGGAACAGGTTACATACACCACAATCCTCCCTTTTTAGCTTAACAGTTATATCCCCATTTAACATAACATAATAACATATATATATATATACAACTTCATGCAAAACAGTTCAAAGATTCAGTCTCTGAGGAGGCCTCCTGATTCGAGTTGGATAACGCCTTTCAGGGGTCTCTGATTCTCGTTGCTGGGGTGACTCATCTAGTTGGTCTCTTATGGATTGGACATCATCATCAGGCACATTCACTTCTGAGGTAGATGCTTCAGGTTCACTAACTTCTTCCACGGTTGTCTCTGCCGTAACCATGGGTTCAACCCTTGTTCTCGATTCTACCAGTTGGTCAGCATGACGCCGTATTACATTTTCACCAATATCTACTGTGTACATCAGGGGTCCTTGTCTGGCCCGAATTGTTCCAGATTGCCATTTCTCGTTTTTATAGTCCCGGGCTAACACTGGTTGTCCTATTTCGAAACTCCGAGTGGTCTTGTTATTTATATGCTGGAACTGTTTGTTTTCAACTTCCCTCCGCACATTTGGTTTTAACAAGTCCAACCTGGACCGCAACCTCCTGTTATAGAACATCATGGCAGGACTTTGGTTTGTCACTGCATGAGTGGCGTTTCGATATGCCAATAGGAATTTGTCCACCTTGTGTTGTAGTGGAATCTGATCTTCGCTCATGGCCTTTATTGCTTTTTTGAACGTTTGTACAAATCTCTCAGCCACCCGTTTGTAGCCGGATGATATGGGGCAGAGGTATAATGTTTCACCCCATTCTTCTTCATAAATTTCTGGAATTCTTCTGACACGAACTGCGGTCCGTTGTCTGAACATATTTGTTCTGGCAATCCATTTCTTGCAAATGTCGTTCTTAGCACCGCAATCGTCTTTTCCGAGGTAGTGGTAGTCATCTTGATCACTTCTGGCCATTTAGAATGTGCGTCCACCGCAATTAAAAACATGGAGTCCATGAATGGACCAGCAAAGTCAATATGTACACGTTGCCATGGGGTTGAAGGCCATTCCCATGGATGCAGCGGTGCAATCGGAGGTGCATTTTGCACTTTTTGGCACCCTGAGCAGCTTTTCGGCAGATCCTCTATCTGTTGGTCGATACCCGGCCACCACACATAAGCCCTAGCAAGGCTTTTCATCTTGACTCCCCCCAGATGACCTTCATGCAGTTCCTTTAGAACTCTCTCTCTTAACTTAGGAGGAATAATCACCCTTGTTCCATACATCAATGTTCCTTGACAGACGGACAGCTGTTCTCGTCTTGCTGAGAATGCCGGTAACAGTGGATCACCATGTGCTGGCCATCCCTTCACTGTCACTTCGTAGACCCGGGACAGTGTCGGGTCGTTCCTGGTTTCTCTTTCAATACTTGCATTGGTGACTGGTAAACATTCGAGTTTGGTCGAGTGAAATAACTCAACAGGGTCAACCGTCGGTGCCTCCTCCTCTGTAGGTAGTGGCAGGCGCGACAGCCCATCAGCATTACCATGCTGCTTTGTACCTTTGAATTCAATCTGATATTGATGTGCCCCTAGGAAAAGGGACCATCTCTGGAGTCTCTGTGCTGTCATCACCGAAACACCTTTCTTAGGGTTAAAAATGGATACCAACGGCTGGTGGTCTGTCAGAAGCGTAAACTTTTGGCCCTGCAGGTAATGATTAAACTTCTTTACTCCCCACACAAGGCTGAGAGCCTCCCTATCTATCTGAGCATAGCTGCGCTCCGCGGAGGTCAATGATCTGGATGCGAACGCGACTGGCCTCTCCAGGCCATTTGGCAACTTGTGTGAGAGTACTGCCCCAATACCATATGGAGAAGCATCACAAGCCAAACGAATAGGCAGCGTTGGGTTGAAGTGAGCCAACACTTCCTCTGAGGTGATCAATGCCTTGCTTTTGCGAAAGGCCCTCTTACAGTCCTCGCTCCACTTCCATGGTACTCCCTTCTGCAAAAGAGCGTTCAGCGGGTGCAGCACCGTGGATAAATTTGGCAGAAACTTATGGTAATAGTTAATCAACCCTAGGAACGACCTCAACTGGGATACATTATCCGGAGCGGGAGCCTTCACAACAGCTTTGATCTTGTCAGGAGACTTATGAAGCCCCTCCTGGTCAATGACATGACCACAGTACGAGATCCGCTTCTGAAAGAACTCACATTTCTGGCGATTAACTCGAAGTCCATATTCTTTCAATCTGGTGAGCACCAGTTCCAAATTTGCAAGGTGTTCCTCGTCATCATCTCCTGTAATCAGAATATCGTCCAGGTAACATTGTGTGCCTGGAATTCCCTGTAATACCTGCTCCATGGCCCTCTGCCAAATTGCTGGAGCCGATGCCACTCCAAAAACCAGTCTATTATACCGGTACAAGCCTCTATGCGTGTTGATCGTGAGATACTGGCGTGACTCTTCCTCAACTTCCATCTGTAAGTACGCCTGCGCCAGGTCTATCTTGGTGAAGTGTTTCCCGCCAGACAACGAAGCGAAGATATCCTCAATCCGCGGAAGCGGATACTGCACCGTGTGAAGCACCGGATTAACAGTGATCTTGAAATCTCCACAGATGCGAACCTTCCCCGGTTCCCCGGCTTGTTGCTCAATGAACGCTTCATGATGGGAACAATGGGCGTGGCCCACTCACTCCAGTCTACCTTAGACAGTACTCCTGAACGTTCTAGCCCTTCCAGCTCAGCTTCCACAGCAGGTCGTATCGCATAAGGTACCGGTCTGGCTTTGAAAAATTTCGGGTTTGCATGTTCTTCAACCTTGATGTTTGCCGTAATTCCTCTCAGTGTTCCCAGTCCCTGTTGGAACACCTCTTTAGCATCGTCCAATATTCTGGACAATCATTTAGGTTTGACATCTTTTTTACCGGAATCTACCGTTAGTGCTTTTAAGGAATGCCAGTCCATATTTATTTTCCTAATCCACTCCCGTCCCAGTAGTGGTGGACCTCCCTCAGGTAGCACATATAAGTCCATTCCTCGGCTTTCTTTGCCCTTGTGGACCACCTTTACCTCTATATTCCCGATGGGGTATACTCTTTGCCCCGTGTATGTTTTCAATACAATCTCCGTATCCCGTAGGGGAATATGTGGGAATAACCTTTTTTAATCTTGCTTATTCATGACCGCCAATGCCGATCCAGTGTCCAATTCCATCTTCACTTGGACTCCTGCTATCTGAAGTGTGACCCAAATTGTTTGGAGGTCTGCTTCCTTACCAACATTGTGTACTCTTAGACTGCCCAGTTCATTACTGCTGGAGTCTGAATCTGACTTCTGTTCGTTCGAACTGTTCTCTGTCACCTTGTGTACCTTTCTGTACTTTTCCTGTGGTGACATTTTGTTGCTGGTCTTCTTTCCTGACCGGCATACTTTAGCTATGTGACCAAGCCTGCCACATTTTCTGCATTCCTGATTTTTGAACCAGCACTGGTTCTGATCGTGCGTTGTCTTTCCACAACGATAACATTTTACTGTACCCAAGACCATTTGATTGGTGCTGAGTTCCGGTGACCGTAGCTGCATTTCCGCCGTGCCTCTTGCTGCGGCTTCTTGCGATGCTGCAATAGTGACAGCTTTATCAAGCGTAAGATCATTCTCCTCAAGCAGTCGCTTTTGTGTTCCTTCTTTTAACAATCCACACACAAATTTATCTCTCAGCGCATCTGCTAGTCCTGTTCCAAACTGACAGTACTTTGATAGCTTACACAGTTCAATTAAAAATTCAGCGTTGCTTTCGTCTTTCAGCTGCGTTCTTCTGTAAAATTTAAATCGTTCCGCTATCATCAGCGGCGTGGGGCTTAAATGATTTTTCAGGACAGTAACAATATTCGCGAAAGTCTGATCTGCCGGTTTATTTGGTGATAGAAGGTGCTTCAATAGCCCGTATGTCTTCGCACCCATTGAGCTTAATAAGGTTAGTGCTTTCTCATCATCTGGTACCTTATTTGCTTTACAATAAACTTCCATGCGTTCTACATACGTGGTCCAATCTTCGATATCGCTATCAAAGGTATTAATGTTCCCATGTTTAGGCATCCTTGCAAGCTTTTAAATTTTTCTTTTTCTCAAAATGGCAGCTTCCCGCGCTTGTCTTCTTCCCCCGCCTACTAAAATGGCGGCTTCCCGCGCTTGGCGGTCTTTCCCGCGCTCGTCTTCTTCCCCCGCCGACTACAATGGCGGATTCCCGTGTTTGCCTTCTTCCCCCGCTGGCTGCAATGGCGATTGCCGTGCTGCTGCCGTTCTCGCCTCCCCAGCGGTTCTCAATTCCCCGACGCTGCTTTGCTTCGCAGCCCCGCTTGCAGCCCAGTCCTTCTGCGTTTGAGTTCTCCGCGGCTCTCGTGCCTTAAGCTGCCCCAGTCGCTGCGCCTCTCGGCCTCGATTGCAGCCCGGCCCTTTTTACCGGCCGTGGTCGAGTTCTCCGCCCTTATTCCTCCGTTTTCCCTCCCCTACTCCACAGCCAACGCGGCCGACTTTCTGCTCGTGTCGCTGATCGGCTTACCCACCACCGTGGTAGAAGGGATGATCACTGCCTGTCGCTGATGGAGGGCTTCGTGGTCAGAATTTTTCTTTTTAACCCGGGTTCTCGATGCCTCCCGTGCGATGGTGCTCAGCAGGATGATGAGGGCGGATGCATCTTCTCGACGCCCACTCTGAGGACGAAGCTGCCTTGGATGTAAAACTGCCGCAGGGTAAGATCGGACTCGTCGCCACTGTTGAGTCTGTGTGTCCCAGTTAGACTTATGATCAATCACTGGACACAGACAACAAGAATAACTTTTAACAGGTCTTTACTATTCGGAGGTCAGGGCTGAACTGCCCAGCAAATCCCTACACAACACTTATATACCGGTGTGGTCACCACCGGTATTACAGTATACAGCAGCCAAGAGAAAGTAGTACATCTCTTAAGGTGGTTCTCTTAAGGTGGAACAGGTTACATACACCACATATTGTGAAAATATTTAGATTTCATGGGCAGTTCTGTCCTCCCAATCGCTGCTTTTAAAAGCCCCTCTGTTGCCTCTTTGTGTCATTTATTATGAGGTATTGGGCTGGAAGGATGTGATACTTCATATTTGTCTTCTTGATCTATTCTTGGTAATCTATGGAGATTTGGATGTGTTTCCATAATCAGCTGAGGACATTCGCTGCTCAACCTTTATCAACAATGGAAAAGCAGCCTCAGAATTTATTTTTAATGTTTTTGTCAACTTCAAGATCTTAAAACAAACAGTGCTAAGTTATATTGCCAGATACAGGTCAAGCCTGAGGCTGTCATGCTGAAACTGAAACGTGCTCTGCTAGGCCACACATTAAAATTCTGCTTTTAGTTCTAGCCACTGAGGCACAAGGGAGCCATCTGAGCTCTGGAAGGGGGGCAAAGAATGGCAATAAGGCTGATCCCTAATGTCACCGAGTTAGGAGGAATGGTTAGAAAATGTGGACTCTAGCCTTTAAAGAGGGTGTATGAGAGAGAACCGTATAAAGGTATGGAAAGCACTAAGTGGAATTGAAAAGGTTAATATTGAGCACTTTCAAATTATACCACAAATCCACAACATTGGAGCCTAGCTACAAAATGGCAAAAGAGGATTGATACTAGGAAGCACTTCTCCACACGAGCACTGATTAATAAGATGTCAGGTTAGTCTTGTTGGTAGTACTCTTGTCTGAGTCAGAAGGTTCTGTGTTCAAGCCCCACTCTAGACTTGAGCAAATAATAAAGGCTGATACTTAAGGGCCATACTGAGGGAGCGCTGCATTATTGGAGGTGCTGACTTTCAGATGCAACGTTAAACTGAGGCCTTGTCTGCCTGCTTGGATGAATTTAAAAGGTGTCTCAGTATGCAGATACACAGATCATTAAAGGTGGCAACACAAGTATACATAGCCGTAAGGAAGACAACCTGAATTGTTTGTTTTGTACCTAGAGGCATAGATTGCAAAAGCAAGTAAATTATGTTGAATATGTATAAGATCATAATTTAGCTGCAGTTGGAGTATTGTGTGCAGTTTTGGGCAATTATAGGAAGGATATAAAACCAATGTAAAAGTTACAGTATAGATTCACTGGAATGTTATTGGGAATGAGCAGATATGGTTACTTGAGAAGTTAAGGCTTTTTTCACCCCACTAAAGCTGAGAAGGTTAAGAAGTGATCTGATAGAGGATTTCCAGATCATGAAGGGCTATGATGCGGTAGATCATAAACATTGTTTCTACTGGTTAGAGAGTTTAAGATAATGCAACAAAGAATTTGGGTGGGGTGGGAAGGGGGGAGAATGTTCTTTCCACAGAGGATGCTTAGATTGTGGAATATGGAATGCTCTGTCATAAATCATTGTTGAAGCAGAATCCATAAATTCTTTAAAAAGGGAATTAGATAGTTGCTTGAAAACGAGGAGTATTAAAGGGTACAGGGGTGCGATTAGATTAGGTGGCTTCCCTCTCCTCTACCAAACTCCTGCCCCCTCTGACTCCCTGCCACACCTGCCCCTCACGCAATTTTAATGTTCTTTGATAGATACTGGCAAGGGGACTTGCCATCTCCTCAGCCAATTCCACCAGCATCCTTGGATAGAAATTGTCAGAGTTCTTCATTTAGTTTAAGCATTCTTTAACTTGTTGACTATGCTTTCCATTGTGATGCTAAAGATTTCCAGTTTGTCCTGTCCCATATGCTGTTCCCTCAATTCAGGAATCTCCTCCGCCTTTAGTAGTGGTAAAAGTGACCACAAAATAATGATTTAATAATTCTGTCACTTTTCTGTCCTCAGCCGCCACTTCTATACTGCCATTGGTAAATGGTTCAACTTCACTATGCACCTTTCTCTTGATGTTGATGTACCGAAAGAATGTTTTGTTGTTGTCCTTTATATGTTCTGATGTATCCTGCCCATGCTTCCTCTTTGTGTCTCCTCTTGGCATTCCTCACCTTGATTCTGTAGTCCTCCCTAACCTGTTCCTTCCCTCTACAGTTAGAATATTTTCTTGGAATAAAACAAAGTCCTGAGTAGGCAAAATAAGTATTAACAGTACTTCTCATGCTTCTTGATAACAGCACCTGTCATATCCCTCATACCTGACATCACCTGTCATATCCCTCAGGTAGGGGCTTTCATATGAAATATGTAAACCATATGCTCCATGCATAGCCATCAGAATTCAAAAAGACCTACAGAATCTGAAGATAGACTTTACTTTTATTCTCTTTGTTGTGGCGAAATAAAATTAATTAAATCCGCACACTAGTCTGTAAACGGTAAAAAAGCCAAGCAGTCTATTTAAAACACAAAACTATTCAACAGTACAATACAAACAGTCCGCGGCGGTATCTAAAGGCTGATCAGGGAGTACAGCTAGAGCTCCTTAGCTCGTCCCTGGCTGGCTCCTCGATTGACTTCAGTTTCTGTTATTTAAGTGTACAAAAGCCGTGGATACCTCAGGCACAGCTCATGACATTGTTCTAATTGGCTTAAAGCCCACATGCACAATTCGTTACATTGTTCTAATTGGCTTGCAGCCTGCATGCACAATTGTTGATTGTCACATGATCTTTATGATCTCATCAGTTGTTCCCTACGTGATTTTACTTCCCTAGTTCGCGGCTGGTGCTTCTGTCTCTGCTGTCATCCTGTGTGCAAGCTGCACTGTTAACCCGTTAAGTCCTGAAGGGCACCTTCACTAAAATTCCACTTCACTCTTATTTTCTTTGAAGAAGAAAGGCAGCTGCTTTAAAGCTAATACCAAACAAAAATACAAGGGAAATGATGCTTTGTAGCTTTAGGACAGTCCATGCCCACATTCACACACATTAGTTAGCCTTTTAACCACAAGGAATCTGCATTTGAATCCAATATCACAATGCTGAAATTAATATAAACAATTCCTAATTCTGAATTTAATGGCTGGCGCTACTTTACTGTGTCCCATCCTGTTAACAAAGTACTTTGCATTCACACTTGCATTAACCCAGTAAATTAAGCAAAGAAAGAACTTGCATTTATGTAATGCCTTATCGTTTCCTCAAGACGTCCCAACGCACTTTATAGCCAATGGATTACTTTTGAATCACGGTTATGTAAACAATCGTGGCAGCCAATTTGCACACAAGATTCTAAAACCAGAGAATCTATGTTTTGTGGGGTTGGCTGAGGGAGTCTATTGGTGACTACACTGGAAGAATTTGTTGTGTTTCTTGAAATAGTAGTATGTGATGTTTTACTCCCACATGAGCAGGCCTTGATTTTAATTTTAATTTGAAAGCTGTCACCTCTAACAATGCAGCACTCGCGCAGTAAGTACTGCACTGAAATGTCAACCGAGGTTATGTGCACAAAACATGGGCTTGAACCCAACATTTTCTGATTCAAAGGGGACAGTATGACTAAATGAGCCAAGCTCAGCTTAACTTTTAGCAGGATTGCCAACACAAAATCTGTTTCTATAGAAACCGATAAAGGCCATAAAGTAGAGAAACATTCTGAGGAATTCTGCATTTTTTTCTTCTTCATATGTACAGTTCGGTCAGTGTTGTCCAATAGAAATCGCTGATTACCCACAGGTGTGGCTACGGTGACACCATTTTAGCCATATGCACTAATTTTAAAAGAAAGACTTGGGCCTAGAAATTCAGTTGTTTGCGCCAGCCGCTAGCGCCTTAGGAGGAGGAGATGTTGGGCGCTAGGCGGCTAGCGGCCGGGCGCAGCGTGATTTGCGCCTCTCCCCAACTTCACTCAAGATTTAGCGGCGGCGCAAAGCCTTTACGCGCGCTCAGCTGCGCGTGCAGATCCTGACGTCATTTCATCGTGCAACGCCCTTTGTTCGCCCCAAACCGGAAATTCAGTGGCGCCGGCCTATTGTGCGCCTGGCGCCCCTAGCGACTGGTAGAGGGGAACGGTTCTCAGTCGCTGCGGGGGGCGCAAATTAAAGGGCACTCCTCCTGCAGTAGAAAAGGCAGCCATTTTGCAACACTCCTTCTTTGTGAGAGACGGATCTTTGCAGAGAGACAAAGGTAGAGAGCTTTCTGCTTTGGCTCAACACTCGCACAGGTACTTGTGGCTTCAGGCCACAGCTTTCCACTTGTCCTTAACTTCAGAGCCATATCATTGATTGGAAACATATAATGGGGGCTGCAATGGGTGCAAACGTTGGCCTTCTCCATTGCATTCAAAGGGCTGTAGGGGGTTTCTCTTGCTCATTCTGGTCTCCTGCCAGGCTTTGTGCAATAATTACCCTTGAGTGGTTCGACCCACTCTCCCCTACGGTTCTAGACCTTGGACTTAGATGCAGAGAACTGTAGTGCAGAGAAAGGACTCAATAGACCAGGTTGAATAGCACGAAATGGATGCTTTTATTTTTAAACAGTTTGAAGCATTACAAAATACATGTCATAGGCACAGATTAAAGTAACTACAATCATGCACAAATTTATGAACTTGACTCTATGGAAATGGGGAACACACGGCACGTCGAAAAAGGGGAAACACATTACGATTTAACCTTACTCCCTCCCCTAATACCTAAACTAAGTTTCGACTTGAGGAACTCAGGATCATGCTCACCACTATCAGAATCGCAAAAAGGAGGGGTTCGCAGCCTTTCTGGCACAGCTTTCCATCGTCACGTGGATTTGGAAACTTCTGGCGCAGCTTGTTTTTCTCTCTCTTTCTCAGGCGATGAGGCAGTGGACACAGCCTCGATGAGCGCTCGTCATGGCTGAAATCCACCAAGATTCTGTCTGGATTTGGTTTCCTGTAAAGCTGTGTTGTTGAGGCACTGGGGTGCTAGGCCCGGAGTGTCCTTTTCTCCGGCCTGGATCGTCGTTTTCCCGAGGGTGTCTTCTCCTTCGGCCTGGGTCGTCGATGATCTCCCGACAACAGCACCCGGGCCACCCTCGTCGTCTTCCCGTCGTGGCCGAGCCTTGTCTGGCTGAACACCGACCACGTTGTCTTTTCACCGAAGTTGTCCGTCCGAAGCGTCTTTAAAAGAAGAAGCGTCTTGATCGATTCCGAAGCTACCGAGGTAGAAGAGGCCGATGGACTTTTCAAAATCCATATTTATACCCTTTTTGGGCCAGCCTTATCTCCCGCCAGATCATAGTCCAGTCTTTGTAATATTTTGGCGGGCAGAAATCTCTGCAGGGGCGCTTTGTCTTGTAACGGGAGCCGGTGATAACTTAACTGGCCTTCCTGGCCGATAATGTCTTTTAATGTCTTTTACTTTGTCACCGTAACTCGGTTTGCATATTGATCGGTCTGGAGATTTCCCTTGATGGCTGTTAAACGGTTTCTCCTTTGTACATTAAATGGGTTTAAGTGTTCATTGTTTGTCCGCCCATATCTTGATGGGCCCCATCCTGCTTGCCTGAAACTATTTTGTACTTAGAATCCATTGAATATGTATGTTGTTTCCCTGAGTTTCGGTTTCCCGATACTGGCTTTCGCGGGCTTACTGTCTTCAATCCACAAGCCTGTCTGGCTTGCAGTAACAGAAATCAAATGGTCCAGAAACTGATCACGAGGCCCGGCTGCCATTTTGTATGCCCTTTTATCAAAGGTTTTTCTGTGCAAGCTTACTTTGGTCAATAAACTGTCTTATTTTATCCTGTTTTCTTGCGTGATTATTGCTGAAAATTTCGAATCTTACAGGCCCCCCTGTGATACTGATAGCTTGCTAGAGGTATCAATGATCCTTGGTGAGCAAATTTTCCCTGATTCCCCACATCCAAACATTCCTGGCACTTAACTATCTATGACCCTCACGACACATGCAGTTCCCATTTCCGAAAAAATGAAAATTACCTTGTGCACATTTAGACAATCATAGGCAGTACTTCTTAAACTATAACACATTCATCTGTCAGATGTGCAGGGGTTGATACCCTCTTGCACCACCTGCATATACCTTTTATTAATCCAAAAACTTAACGACTAATAACATAACAATATTCATATACTTAAAAAAAAAACGCGCAAATGGCCAAAATCTAAAAATGGAGGTACGCCTAACTTTCAATACTAGCAGCTTAAAGTGGGGTGTCTTCTTCCCCCATTCGCACATAGCATTCTCTCCATTCTCCTGTGTTCTCATGCCTCTGGAGGCGTTTGCCTCTCTTGCAATGCACGAACAGCAAAAATATCACAATTAAAACCTGACACACTACTAGGATGTGGGATGCTATTCTAATCCAGGCCGGGACCTCTATGTTAGTGAACAAGTCCCACCATGGTGGGATGACTATGTCCAATATGTCTTTTCCTATCTCTAAAGTCTTCTGCTCCAGTGTGCAAAAATGTTTCTGTGAAACTATAACGGCTTTTAAAATCTTGGTGAGGTGTTCGGGAAGAGGGGGAATGACATAACCAAAATGCGCGACGAATCGTTGAAGTCCGTGAAATTCTCTTTTACAGTGAGGTGAACGGTGGAGGGTGCAGGAATGGGGACAATTCGTTGTTGTGCCACTTGAACCTCGGCCCTGGGTTTGAAACAGAAACTGCTATCACTGATCGAACACCACTCGTGCTGTCCGTAGCGGTAGTGAGGCGCTGCAGTGGTGACGCAGTATGTCCCACCCTCGATATATGCTACCTGCGGGGGCACATGGTCCTCTGCCATTGCCTCCATGGTGCAATTTATCGGCTTCGCGCTAGCGGTTCTGAACCCGCACTGTGGTTTCAAAAAGGCATTCAAGTGCTGGGGACACAGGATGATGTGTGCTCCCCAGCTCCGACACCCCGAGAGGTCGGTGCCTGTCATCGTACGCTCCCATCTGATGACGTAAGGCGGGACCACTGCGTAACGAATGTGCGCGCCCCCCTGAATGACTCCAATGTACTCCACCCTGTATACCAGGGCGGGCTTTGCTGCGGGACCCAACACCGGCATTCTTACCACTATTCCCATGATAGTATGATTCGAATGTCCGCAGTCCACTGGGACTGGGTACGCTTCTGCAGCTAGTCTGAGCTGGCACGGGCTTAATGCATTCTCGAAAGGGTGGAGCGCTTGCAAGTGCTTGTTGCTGATCCAGGACGGGAGCAAACCCTGTTTTAAATCCTCAAGATTACTGCGGCACTCGCCCAGTAACCACGCCCCGTATAGCACACAGGCCTCATTTTGCACAGCTTGATCGGACGCATTCCGATCCTCCTTAATGAGCGCATTTACCGTTCTCGCGTGTTTCTCCAGCTCAGCTATTATTTCCTTAAAGTGTAGTGTCATGGCCTGGTCTTCATGTAACTCAGAACCCACTACCTTATTTTCGTCTGTCAGTATGTTCCTTAACTGGGCTTTTAAACCATTGATCTGTGTCTGCAGCTCCACGTTATCTAGAGCGTTGACGACAGATGTCCCGGTATTAAAAGCAGTGAATATGTCATTTACTGTACCCCTTCTTTGCCTCCCGACTTGATCCAAAACTTCCGGTGGTGTGGTGTATAATTTGTCTTTGTCGATGTCGGCAAAGTCAAACTCGTAAAACTGTCTAAACATTCGGGTTAACAGGACCTGGTATAATTGTTCCGTTTCTTTGGGACACCACTCCGGCAATCGTACCTCAGTGAGGTTTAAAATCACTGAGGCCACCGCATAGTGTACCCCTTGGTACAGCACCTGACCGGTGGGTACCAATACTAAACCGTTCCCGGGTCCCTTGGTGGTGGTGGGGCACCCTTCTTTCTGGGCTAGTGCTACCGGAAGCATGGGCAGGGGCTTGCATGGGCGGGTGATGAGTTCAGTGGCGTTTACCGGAATAGGGGAGCATGGGGCTCCGCACGCTCGAGTGCTGACATCCCATCTCATCCCCTTTCCTTCATCCTGCCACTGCCTCTGGAAGAAGATGGATACGCCCTTGGGGCAAACGCGTTTTGAACCCCACATACAGACATATATTCCTTCATCTGGTTCCCACCATTTGTCCCAACACACACGTAATTGTCCGTGAGTCCCCGTAATAGTCCGATGGGTATTATTACCCAGTCGCTCCCACTCGACCGTAGAGTTCTTCATGTCCTTTCCCAGCTTTCGCAGCCACCACCATCGCCTTAGTGGTACGTTCCCATTACACACCAGACAGATCCTCTTTCCCACGGTAACGCTGACTCTGGGTGCAAGGATCCTCACCTGAGGGCACGTTAACGAAGTCTCTTGGTAGGCAAAACCGAAATTGCTGGAGTATTCCGTAGAATTCGTCCCCAGCCAACCTGGCCATCTCCCCTGGTGGAAGTAGGTGGCGGTTTCCTCAACCTCTCGCTCCCCTGTCCCATCCGTCGCGATGGGGGCCGTGTCCCCGGAACACCCGAAGATGATGACGTCCTTGGTGCGGCCTCGGTAGGCCCACCCGCACCCGATCGCCACGAATACGATGAGAATCTTTTTCATCATATCCCAGGTTTCTGTAACCAATAAAATGATGTAGCCAGGCTCCCAATAGGTGCTGGCCTAATTAAATGGACGCGCGGGTTCCTAGACTCCGCTTCCAAACAAGCACACATACCGGGCAGAGCTCCCCTCCCTCAGGCTCCGCCCCCCCGGGGCCAGGATTTGTGGCTTCCAACTCCACCTCACCTGTCCCTACAGGTAGTGAGTCTCCGCCCCCATTCCCTACCTCCCCCAAGCTTGAGTCGAGGGCGGGATCATCATCCTCTGACTCTTCCTCCTCCGTGATTGGGTCTAAGGCGAGGTCGAGCTGTTCGGGCTCTTCCTCGTCCGAATCCCAAATTAGAGGGGAGACCTCCCACTCCGATGGGGTGGCCCCTCCCTTCACGCAGGCTACTGTTCCAGCCTGTGTGGTCTGTGACTCTGTTACAGGCTGAGGATTTTTGTTCTCAGACCTGGTCCCTGTTGTTGGCCCTTGTGCACCTGATTTAAACAGTTTACACTGGTTAATGTGAAACCATTTGGTACGTCGGGGCACCTTCACTGCATAAACCATGGGGCTGGCCTTGTCTACAATGCTGTAAGGCCCCATGTACAATGGTTCAAAACTCCCTACCCTGGCATAGTTTCGGACCATGACCTGGTCTCCGACTACCCACTCTTGTTGCTTACGAGGTTCCAGTAACAGTCGATTTCCCTGATGCTGTCTTCCCATGTTCCCAGCCGCCTGCCTATAAATCTGTTTCAGGCGCTCCAAAAGGGTTTGGACGAATTTGTCTCGCTTCACCTCTCGGAGCTGGCCCTCAGTGAGCACCGGGGCTAGTACATGGGTGGGTGTTCGCATGATCCTTCCAGTCATTAATTCGTGCGGGGAATACCCCGTACTTTTGGACTGGCTGGCTCGGATCCCCATGAGGACTAAAGGCAGAACCTCCGCCCATTTCTGGGGCGAGCCCATTGTCTCTTTCCTCAGCTTTTCCTTGAGGGTTCGATTCATGCGTTCAACAATCCCGGATGACTGGGGATTGTATGCTACGTGCCACTTCCCCTCAATGCCCAAGAGCATGAGGGCGTTCTGCATTACTTGACCGGTGAACTGACTCCCTTGGTCGGACTCTACAAAACGGGGGAGTCCCCACCGTGAGAACACTTCCCGAATCAAGATCTTAGCAGTGCCCAGTGCCGTAGCTGTTCTGCACGGGAAAGCTTCTACCCATTTGGTGAACACATCTACCAGGACAAGGCAGTACTTATAGCCTCCCTGGGCGGCGGGCAGGGGCCCTATGTAGTCGACCTGAATCGACTGCCATGGTCCCTCTACCCTCCTGATGTGCCCCATGGGCACCTTCCTTTTGTGGGGGTCTGGGTTGTTTGCAGCGCACACAAGACAGCTTGTGCAGAACTCGCGGACATCGTCCCAAAGTCCCGGCCACCATCCCGCCTGCTCTACCCGCTGCCAGGTAACCTCAGGCCCGGGGTGTCCCGCCCCTGGACCCTCGTGGGCCAGTTGCAGGAATTCCCTCCGGTGCTGCTGCGGCACAACCCACTGCTCCTCTCGGAACAGCATGCCTTCTTTGACTGGGAGGGCTGCCGTACTGTATGGACCCTCTACCTGCTTGCCTTCTGTGATGGCTTTTAGGACTGTTTTTAGGGCAGGATCCAGGGTTTGGACGGTCTTTAGGTCTGGGGGCGGTGTCACCCCTGTGTTCCCTGGAGTTCCCTCCCTGCCTTGGATCGCCGCCATGGGTCCGGGTCCATAGGGCTCCCAGAGAATGCCGTTGGGGGCACCCTCCCTGGCTAGCGCATCCGCCTGCTGGTTGCCCTGACTGCGGGGTTCTGTGGTGGAATGAGCCTTCACCTTATGGATGAACACTTCCCCTTCCTCCCCCACAGCTGCCAGGATCTTTTCCAGCAAGGGCTTAACTGTTAAAGGCCGCCCGTCCGTGGAGGTATATCCGCGGCGGGACCAGATGGCGAGGTACTCCGTACACGAATTGCATGTGAACATGCTGTCTGAGCAAATCGTGTATGGGGTTGGGAAAATCTCGGGGTGGGTAACCACGTATGCCACCGCGGACAGTTCAGCCTGCTGTGCGCTCATAGTGCTGGGGAGCTTAATTGCCAGGGCAATGTTTGCCGCCGGGTCATAAACTCCACACCCTGTGAGTCGTTCGCCAGCAGATACAGTGCTGGAACCGTCTACGTAGATTTTGCGGCCTGTGGGGTGTATCCCGGCCCGTAAACCTATGTTGACCTCCCATACCCCTTCTACGGAACACCGATGGGCTGTTCCGGGATATACCATGTTGGCTGCGAGCTTTGGCTCGCAGAGGCCTTTAACTTTGAGATCCATCTGGGAAAGGAGGAGGGTCCAGCGTGCAATCCGAGCGCTGCTTACGGTCCCATCCTTAATCCTTCCATCCAGAAGCATCTTTGTGGGGGTGTGATGGGTGAGGAGCGTGATGGGCGAGGTTCCTGTGAAGATCACTGATCTGTTCACAGCCCAATGCGTGGCCAGGAGATGCCATTCGCAATTGGAGAAACTCCTCTCTACATCCGTGAGCACCCTGGAGGAATAAACTACAGGTCTCAGCTTGCCGTGCCACTCCTGGAGCAGCACGGCACTCAGGCTGTCCCCACTAGCGGCTACCTCCAGGAAAAACTCCTCTCCCCCATCTATGGCCCCTAGGGCTGGCGCGGTCTGCAGATCTCTTTTCAACTTCTCAAATGCTGCCTGGCACCCCTCATCCCAAGACCACTCGATTCCCTTGTGTAAGAGTCGGAGTAGCGGGGCTGCTGTGGCAGCATAGTCCTCGATGAAATCTCTGCAGTACCTGGTCAATCCCAAAAAGGACCTTACACCCGTTACTGTGTTGGGGATCGGCAGATCTTGTACTGATTCCCTTCTGGCCTTATCTATGGCTCTTTCTCCAGCGCGGATGGCCAGACCCAGGAATTTGACTTCCTGCTGGCCGATCTGTGCTTTCTTTGGGCTTACTTTGAAACCCTTCCTTTCTAACAGCTCCAATAATTCGGCTAATAGTGGGCCGTGCTCCTCCCTTGTGTCCGTGAACAGGAGTAAGTCGTCCACATACTGTACTATCTGGTTGGGCTGGCTAAATTCTTTTAAACTCCCCACCATGCATTGATGGAAAATGCTGGGGCTGTTGTGAAAACCCTGTGGCAAGCAGTTCCAAGTGTACTGTTGCCCTTTGAAAGTAAAGGCAAACTTGTACTGATCCTCCCGCCGCAGCGGAATGGACCAAAAACCGTTCGAGATATCCAGCACCGTGAACGTAGTCTCCGATGCTGGAATACTCCCTATTAGGTCTGCAACTGCTGCTACCGTGGGCGCGCAGGCTGGGATGTTACTATTGAGGACTCTGTAGTCCACCGTGGCTCTCCACGAATTGTCCGGCTTCTTTACCGGCCATAAGGGGGAGTTCACGTGAGTGGCTATTGATCTCAATACGCCCTGCTGCACCAATGAAGATATTGCGGTCTCCATGTCGGGTTCTGCCTCCTTGGGGAAGTTATACTGCTTTTGGGGTCGGATCATGGGGTCCCCATCTACGCTGACTTCAAACCCAGTGACTCTCCCACAGTCGTGCTTGTGGGTGGCAAACGCGGTCAGATTTTCCGACACACACACCTGCAAGTCCGTTGGGACGTTCGCTACCATGAGCTCGAGATTGTAACCTCCTGACGGCTTCATGGTGCACAGGGCCCCCTTTTATTCCCTCCCTGGGATTGCAACTACCTTACCTAAACCGCTCTCGGCTCCCCAGAGACAGTGATTTCTCAGGTCCACGAGGATCCCGTGTTCCACCAAGAAATCAGCCCCGAGGATGCCTTTTCCACCCCCCTCACTCCACTTCAATAGGATACACGTCCATGTGGTGTGGAGTGCTCCCAAATGAATGGAGAGCGGGATGGAGTACGCGCCAGCCTGTTCTCTGCCTGTGAAACCCGCTACTGAGAATGGAGCCTGGGTGGACAGAGGTGAGGCAAAAGGTCTAGCTGTGTGGATCACGGTGCACGAAGCTCCCGTATCCAACAGGTAACTACCCTTTTCCCTTTCCACCTCCATTTCCACCACAGGTCTTCTCCAGGCGTCATAGCGGAGCGGATACAAGTAGACAGGCTGCGCAGGCGTCAGTCATTTAGGTGCTTCGGTTGGGGTCTCGGGAGCGATAGGGCTGTTGGCGACTGCTACCTTCCCCTGCGAGGTCATCAGAGACCGCATAGTCTCTAAAATTGACTCAATCGTAGCGGGATCCACAACCGCACCACCTCCTGTTGCTGGGGCAGGGGCTACGGTTGGGTTTTGGGCTGGTGCTGGGGCAACGGTCTGGGCTTGGGCTTGGGCTGCGGGGAATCTCCCTCTATTATCCTTCCATGGATTTCTACAGTCCTTGCGCCAATGACCCTCCTTCCCACACCCGTAACAACTGCTTTTGGCTTGGGGAGGGCGATTCCCCTCCTGATGCCATTGCTTTTTAGCAGAAGCTGCGGGCCTTGCCTCATGTACCTTTCCTTTTAAAGCAGGCGTTTTCCTACCCTTGCTGTTCCTGTAACTGATCGTGAGCTGACCGAGCACTACGTCTTCCATGGAGCGGGCGTTAGTGGGGTCAAACCATGCTTTGGCCTGCTCCCTCACTATTGGCAAGCAACCTGCTACCAGGCACCGGAGCCAATGAGCCCTTTGTTCATCATTTAGCGCGTTCCGGTCCGGTCCTCCCGGGCAGCTGCGCCGATACACGGGCCACAACCTTCCGGCGAAAACCCGTGGGGGTTCTCCTTCTAGCTGCACTGTCTTTTCTAAACGGAGGAACGGAGTTCCATCACCCTCTCCTATAATCTCCAGGATCTCGTCCCGTAATAACCCATATTCCCTGTGCCCTCTCTTGCTCTCGTCAGGGAGACACTGGAGGAGCGAGCTGTCCAGGGAGAACAGCAGCATCTTAGACTGTTCAACCCCGTCACAGTCATTAACGGCTGCGGTCTGCTCCACATCCCTAAAATGGACGGAGGGATCTCCTGACTCGGAGAGTTTTGGGACGTGACATATCATTGCCCTCAGCTGTTGTGCGCTATGGGGCATTATGATCTGATTCACAAGGGGTCCATCCGCGCCATCCTCTTCGTTCGGACCGAGCCTCTGGTGTCGCGTGGGACACATCGGCGCCGGTCCCGACCCTACTACCTGGGGTTGCTCTACCTCAAGAACCCCTGTGTCCAACTCCTCCGTTTCCTTCCCCGGAGTCCAAGACTCATCATAAGCAGGAGGCGCAGAGGGTTCGGGGGTTGGTTCCTGAACTATCTCTTGTGGAATCGGTCTTTTGGATTCCTTGGCTAGCAATAGCTGGCTCGCTGGTGGGTTTATGAGACACACCAACCCGTTTGCCTTGGCTAGGGCCGTTCTCAGGTCCTCTTGCTCCCGGCGGCAAGCGCTGTGGTCGGTGCTCTCAGATCTATCCTCCATGGCCATCTTATATGCTGCCCTGGCTCCCAGAAGTTTTTCCTCTTGGGTCTCTATTTGCTTAGCTAGACGGAAACACCTTTCTCTCATTCTACCTTCACAGGCCTTGGCTTCAATGACCTGACATTTTAAATACTCTACCCGGGTTTCGTGGCGGTGAGTTGTGGATTGGCGTTCCTGATTCAGCGCGTTAAGCGATTCAATCAGTTTTTGACCTCCCGCAACCTTTTCCTCTACTTCTGTAAGCAACCCTTTTATCTGGGCTGTCTGTGCTACAACGACTTGGTCCAAAAGCTGGACTTGCTTCTTGTAGCACATCAGCCAGACGACCTTTTCTACAGATTTCTTATGCTCTTTACCCTCTGTCCACTTGATGGCGGCGTCTAGCAGGCGCCTATCCCTTAATAGGTCAGATATCCATTGTTTTGTGAGGTTTACCTTTCCAAAAACATAATCTGCTATTCTTTCATCCATCACATTTCGTTTATTCAGACCTTGATCTAACACACTACTTTCCTGCTGCCAAGGTCCTGCCGCGGTCGCCATTTCTGTAGGGGGTTTCTCTTGCTCGTTCTGGTCTCCTGCCAGGCTTTGTGCAATAATTACCCTTGAGTGGTTCGACCCACTCTCCCCTACGGTTCTAGACCTTGGACTTAGATGCAGAGAACTGTAGTGCAGAGAAAGGACTCAATAGACCAGGTTGAATAGCACGAAATGGATGCTTTTATTTTTAAACAGTTTGAAGCATTACAAAATACATGTCATAGGCACAGATTAAAGTAACTACAATCATGCACAAATTTATGAACTTGACTCTATGGAAATGGGGAACACACGGCAAGTCGAAAAAGGGGAAACACATTACGATTTAACCTTACTCCCTCCCCTAATACCTAAACTAAGTTTCGACTTGAGGAACTCGGGATCATGCTCACCACTATCAGAATCGCAAAAAGGAGGGGTTCACAGCCTTTCTGGCACAGCTTTCCGTCGTCACGTGGATTTGGAAACTTCTGGCGCAGCTTGTTTTTCTCTCTCTTTCTCAGGCGATGAGGCAGTGGACACAGCCTCGATGAGCGCTCGTCATGGCTGAAATCCACCAAGATTCTGTCTGGATTTGGTTTCCTGTAAACCTGTGTTGTTGAGGCACTGGGGTGCTAGGCCCGGAGTGTCCTTTTCTCCGGCCTGGATCGTCGTTTTCCCGAGGGTGTCTTCTCCTTCGGCCTGGGTCGTCGATGATCTCCCGACAACAGCACCCGGGCCACCCTTGTCGTCTTCCCGTCGTGGCCGAGCCTTGTCTGGCTGAACACTGACCACATTGTCTTTTCACCGAAGTTGTCCGTCCGAAGCGTCTTTAAAAGAAGAAGCGTCTTGATCGATTCCGAAGCTACCGAGGTAGAAGAGGCCGATGGACTTTTCAAAATCCATATTTATACCCTTTTTGGGCCAGCCTTATCTCCCGCCAGATCATAGTCCAGTCTTTGTAATATTTTGGCGGGCAGAAATCTCTGCAGGGGCGCTTTGTCTTGTAACGGAAGCCAGTGATAACTTAACTGGCCTTCCTGGCTGATAATGTCTTTTAATGTCTTTTACTTTGTCACCGTAACTCGGTTTGCATATTGATCGGTCTGGAGATTTCCCTTGATGGCTGTTAAACGGTTTCTCCTTTGTACATTAAATGGGTTTAAGTGTTCATTGATTGTCCGCCCATATCTTGATGGGCCCCATCCTGCTTGCCTGAAACTGTTTTGTACTTAGAATCCATTGAATATGTATGTTGTTTCCCTGAGTTTCGGTTTCCCGATACTAGCTTTCGCGGGCTTACTGTCTTCAATCCACAAGCCTGTCTGGCTTGCAGTAACAGAAATCAAATGGTCCAGAAACTGATCACGAGGCCCGGCGGCCATTTTGTATGCCCTTTTATCAAAGGTTTTTCTGTGCAAGCTTACTTTGGTCAATAAACTGTCTTATTTTATCCTGTTTTCTTGCGTGATTATTGCTGAAAATTTCGAATCTTACAGGGCTCAGAGACGCCGTGAGAGAGTGGCAGTCAAACAAATCCACCCTCCCCCTTTAAGAGCTCACCGGCGCCAGAGTGTCTGCCGTCAATCAGCAACTCGCCGCACCTGCGCTGCGCCCGCTCTCGGGGGTATCGCCCCGGGCCGCCGGCTTAGCGCCTAATGATAGCCGTGCATCGCCTGTTTTAGCGCAGCAGCAACCTCTTGGGGCGATGCCACTGAATATCGGCGAAGGTGGCGCGAAGTTGCGGCGGGTGCAAACTTTAGCGGCCGCCTGGCTGTAGTGCCCCAAACGTGGCTATACTGAATTTCTAGGCCTTCCATTTATATAGCGCCTTTCATGACCTCAGGACATCCCAAAGTGCTTTACAGCCAATGAAGTACTTTTTGAAGTGTAGTCACTGTTGTAATGTAGGAAGTGTAGGAAACATTAGTGGAAAACACCTTACACATAATATAAGTAGATGTACTTTCGCATCTTTGCACTCTTTCTCTTTCACCAAAGTTTGGAGTTCTGATATGAATTTATCAGACACAGTACATCTTAGTGCAGCTTCTTGGAGCTGTTCTTCCAATTCGTCAAACTGACCATGTTGACAGCTCTCCTCTTTATATAATGTTGCTGGTGTTTCCCGTGTTGCACAACATTTTAACGGATATCCAGTAAATGGTAACTAAAGAAGTAAAGCACACCCAACAATCAAAAAACACTTGCACACTCTGCTTTTAGTCTTACCAATTTTATCAATAAATGTCCAGAAAGGTTAAAGTATAAGTGCATACGTTGTGTGGATATGAGTATTGAGATGCCCAATAAGGGTGTCTATTTATTTTTTATTTACTAATCAAAAATGCAGTTAGCTGGATTCCCAATTAACTACATGTGGCTAGTGGATAACATATTGGACAACACTGAACTAGGAGAACTGTTATTTTCACAACAAAGGTCATCTCCAGATATTGCCCTTAAAATAGAATGTGCTATGTGCCTGATGATCTTTTCCACTTGGCTGCGTATAGGTCCTCAACTGGCTACATCCTTCTTCTGTTGCCAGCAGCTGCTTCAACTGTTGTATCAGAAAGAGTTGTTGTCACTAGGCTTATTTAGCACATGGTTACCAATACAGGGGAAGTGGTACTTAAGGCAATACAGTTTAACATTGTGAGATATGCTCATTGTGCAATGCACTTAATCACCTAAAATTGCTCCTGTTCACTACTACCGCTAGTGACAGACCTATAACCACAGTACTTTATCTTAGTGTTGTGCAATTGAAAATATTTTCTCCAGATGCAACCTAAGGGCAACCGAAGGGCAAAATCTTAATTGTACTATTGGCAATAAGAGGCCAGAGTACATGCACGTTTCATATACCCCTTAGCAGAGGGGTCAAAACCAGGGGGCACAGATTTAAAGTAATTGGTGGAAGGTTTAGAGGGGATTTGAGGGGAAATTTCTTCACCCAGAGGGTTGCGGGTGTCTGGAACTCACTGCCTGAAAGGGTGGTAGAGGCAGAAACCCTAACCACATTTAAAAAGTACTTGGATGTGCACTTGGGATGCTGTAACCTGCAGGGCTATGGACCAAGAGCTGGGAAGTGGGCTTAGGCTGGATAGCTCTTTGTTGGCCGGCACGGACATGATGGGCCGAAATGGCCTCTTTCCGTGCTGTAACTTTCTATGATGCCAACTCTAGTGCTTCACTGAAATCCTACTGATACCAATGGAAAGTTTGATTTCCATCATGTACTAGTCACAGATTTTTCAGGCTTTTTCTTAATTCTGCTGTTTTTGTTTTGCAAGTTTCAATACGTTTAGGACCCCTTTACTGGGAAACTTGAGAAGGAATTTCTGGAGCCAGTGGCTTCAGTTATTATTACTAAGCTCTTCAAGCAAATGGCAGGTTCTGTTGGCAGCTATTGTCTCAACCTCTGCACCATGCATGATACAGACGAGCACTGACATCAGTGTTTAAAGTCATTAGATGGTCACTGACGTCTGATGCTGAAGAACCAAGTCAATTCACCTGGGGTTTAGTGTTTATTATCCTGAGCTACCAGTGCTTATTCTATCTTGAAACATGATGAGGAAGCAGGTGAGGAAGAAGGGGAATGTACCCTCTGAGTAGTCAAGGCAGACGCAGGCAACTATTTTGCAGTACATTTATATTCTTGACTCTAGTAACATTTCCTTTAAATCTCTCCCCAGTTGTGGATCCAGATAGTGAGAGTCCTTCTTTAAGAAATCATTTCCTTATTTTTTCCTTCTGTCCTCTTCTGAAGCCACTCACTTATGTTGGAGTATAGTTCCATGAACACCAACTGTGCTCTAGTATCTTGTCCAAGTAGCCATTCCTGATGTGACCCTAGATAGTAAATGTCAACAGATTATTCAACTATAGGGACATCATAATGAAGCTTTACCCTGTCTTCACTCCACATTCACAACCATGCACTTTTTAGCAAGAGACTCTGGATAATGACCAGGACTGGGGATCGAGGCTAATATTTTTCACTTCTCCAGCCTAAAGGCACTGAGGCCAATTTTATCGTCCCTTATGATGCCCTGGCTGAAATCCCCTAACTCACCACAAACAAGAAATTGAATCTAGACCTTCCTGTTGGTCTGACTTAGTGACTCAGCATTTTTACCAACTGAGCTAATGAGGAACTTAGTTGACCTATAACTAATGGAGATCCTGCTGTGTCAAGTCTTTTCAAGCTTTCAACTCCCTCTTCCGATGTGGGCTGTTAAAATTATTATTTCTGCCTAGGCTGCTTCAGCGGCAGCAACTCCTGACAGTTTGTATCGGAATACTATGATATCAGAAGGAGGCCCCATTTATACAACCTATTGCTGAATATCTAGTGGTTTTCCATGTTTTTATAATGTTTAAAAAATCTGGCATGCAAAATATCTATGACTTTACCTTCTGAGACTGTTGAAATGTTTTGGATTCATGTGGTCGATATATTCAAAGGTGCATACACTTTATTCAAGGACTTCTGGTACAAATTATACATAAGCAGACTGCCTAAGAGGGTAGCTATAGTTCAAGCTTCTCTGGTTAGTCATAGCCAAATTGGTTAAGCTTAAAACAAAATTATACCTGGATGTTTTAGACACAAGCACCTGAAGTTAGAACAGCAGCTCATGAGTATTTCAGGTTCTCACTTGAATTATCTACAATGCTGTTAAGTATTTCTACTTACAGGGAAGAAGGTAATCCGCAAACAAGCCCAGTCCAATTTACAGCTCTAAACAACAGCTCTAAACAACATATGCAGAGTGTGAATGCTACTTGTGGCACAGGGCCCAAGTCCAATCCAGATTATTATCTGAACGGCAATAAATTGGGAAAAGGGGAAGTGCAACGAGACCTGGGTATCCTTGTGCACCAGTCGCTGAAGGTAAGCATGCAGGTGCAGCAGGCGGTTAAGAAGGCAAATGGTATGTTGGCCTTCATAGCGAGAGGATTCGAGTACAGGAGCAAGGATGTCTTGCTGCAGTTGTACAGGGCCTTGGTGAGACCACACCTTGAGTATTGTGTGCAGTTTTGGTCACCTTATCTGAGGAAGGATGTTCTTGCCATGGAGAGAGTGCAGCGAAGATTCACCAGACTGATACCTGGGATGGCAGGAATGACATATGAGGAGAGATTGGATCGATTAAGCTTATATTTGCTAGAGTTTAGAAGACTGAGAGGGGATCTCATTGAAACTTATAAAATTCTAACAGAACTAGACAGACTAGATGCAGGAAGGATGTTCCCGATGGTGGGGGAGTCCCGAACCAGGGGTCACAGTCTAAGAGTAAGGGGTAAGCCATTTAGGACTGAGATAAGGAGGAATTTCTTCACCCAGAGAGTGGTGAACCTGCGGAATTCTCTACCACACAAGGCAGTTGAGGCCAATTCATTAAATATATTCAAGAAGGAGTTAGATATATTTCTTAAGGCTAAAGGGATCAAGGGATATGGGGAGAAAGCAGGGACAGGGTACTGAATTTGGATGATCAGCCATGATCTCATTAAATGGCGGAACAGGCTCAAGGGGCCGAATGGCCTACTCCTGCTCCTATCTTCCATGAATCTCAGTGCCCCACTCAAGCAGTGCCTGAAAATTTTGGGGGGGTGGGGGCGGTAATTCCTGTGTATCCCTGGAGCCAAGGGGGTCAAACAGAGTGGATAGCAATAAGCCGGGTACAGTGTTTGAAGCATTTTATTTGTATGTCAGTCAAACTCATCCACAAGTTTCTTCGAAGGGAACAACGTTTTACAATTTTTTCTTGCTCCCACTCCAAATGCTTTTTTTTTTTTTAATCCAGTTATTTGTGTTTCTTAAATCCTGTTCCCCCTCTCACATTTATTTCTTTATTTTTAAACATTAATGTTCCACACTTTAACTATACCATCACAATTAATACATCCTGCATTAAACCATATAATCCTCCTCATCAAACATATCCTCCAACTTCCCATGAGAAATGTTATGACAGATCAACAATAACAACAGCAACTTGAATTTATATAGCACCTTCAAAATAGTAAAATGTCCCAAAACGTCCAAAAATCCACACAATATAAAGAAAACGTATATGTTTACATTTTATCATACTTATACTGTCTACTTCACTTAATTCAGATTTGTTTTTTGCTAGTAATTTGAATTAAGCAATGTAAATGAAACTGCACATGACATTTTGTGCTTGAAAAAATTCTAATAAACAGATAGTTTGAATTAAGTTTGAATTAATGGTAGGTGTATTTAATTTTATGTTATTTCACAGTGATAGGGCCGTACCAATTTCTTCATTTTTCTTCAACAGCGATGCCTAGTACTTAAAAAAAAAGATAAATGTTACTATTTTTAAAAAGCAGCAAATGCTTTAACTGTTGGGAGATGTGCCTTGCTGCTCGCCTGGTTCATAACATTGCTGATTCAGAGCTATCCTAGAGTAGCTCTGTTGATTGTAATGAGGTCCACATCTTTGGCCCAACCTGGGAACTGAGCCTAAACCATCACATCCAGGAAGAGCATGCTATCAGCTGAGTGTGCAGGCCAGTCTGAAGTTAAGGCACTAGGGCCTAGAAATTGGGTTGGTAGCGCCGGCGCTGAGCGCCTAAAGAGACCTAGAATTGGGGCGAAGCCCTATGTTGGGGCGGACGCTATGAAGATAGCGACAACTCAGATATTGACTATACATTTAGCGCCTGCGCTAAGTGTTTGCGCGCACCCGCGAGCGCAAGCAGTTCATGATGTCATTTCAGTGTGCAACGCCTTCTAGGATCGCCTGAGCGCATATTGGGTGGCGCCCGGAGCCTTAGCGCCCAGCGCTATTAGTGACAGTTCGAAGGAGGGCTAACAGGCCCTTCTTGGAGTAGGGGGGCGCTATTTAAAGGGGACAGCTTTAGTGCAGAATCTTCTGCCACTTGGCCTGCTCATTGCGATCGTTGCTAGAGAGAGTTGGTGAGCTAATGTGGAGCGGAGTTCTGGGAATTTAGCTTTACAGTACTTGGGTCCTTCAAACCTGTCCGAAGCACTTGCAGCACTACACCTAAAAGCCTTTTGACCAACTGGCATCGGAATGAGAGTTTGTTTGGAGGGCGACGGCCTCATCGCCCAACACTGTGAAGGGGCAGAGAGACGGGGGGAGAGAGGGCCGGGATTGGCCAGAAGGAGGAGGGGCAATGGAGGTCGGCCAATCCGACGGGAAGCTGCGAGGGTCTTTAGGCAGCAGGTGACAAGCCTTGACATGTCGGAGGAGCAGTGTTTGGGAAGGCTCCGATTCTGGAGGGACATTGTTACTGATCTGAGCCACCTGTTTGGTCAGGATCTGCAGCCGCGTGAACGCTGCAGAACCTCTCTGTCCGTGATGGCTAAACTGACTGATGGCCTCCATTTTTATGCCAACGGATCCTTTCAGTCAGCCACTGGGGACATTGCAACTGTCGCTCAGGTTGCAGTCCACTGTTGCATCCGGCAGTTACAGAAGCCCTTTATAGGCGAAGGCGTCAAATCATGACCTTCCCTCGGACCCTGCACAAGCAGGCGGAGGGCGCGCAGGGTGTTGCTTCTATTGCGGACTTCCCCATGGTGCAGGGGTCGACTGACAGCACACATGTGGCTTTGAGGACGCCATGCCATCATCCTTAGGACTTCCGCAACCGCAAGGGATTGCACTCCCTCAACATGCAGCTGGTCTGTGACCACCGCCAAATCATCATGGCAATCACCGCGCATTTCCCAGGGTGCAGCCACGATGCCTTTATCCTGCGGTTGACCTCAGTTTGTAACCTTTTTGAGGGGCTGCCTCGAAGACGAGGCTGGCTTACTGGGGACAAGGGCTATCCTCTCTGGCCATGGCTGATGACAACACTCCGTGTGGCCGACACCCCAGCAGAAGAGCTGATCAGCAGCGGCCATCAGGCGACCAGGCACAGTAAACAGCACACTATTGGTGTTGTCAAAAAGCGTTTCCAATGTCTGGAACATTCGGGGGGATCCCTGCAGTACTCGCCGCAGCAAGTGGCACACATCGTCGTCGTCTGCTGCATGCTCCACAACTTGGCGAATCGACGCACCCAGCCAATTCCAGCTGTCCCTCAACGACCAGCGGAGGAGGAGGAGTATGAGGAGGAGGAGGAGGAGGAAGAGCAGGCGGAGGAGGAGGAGGAGGAGGAGGAAGCAGGCGGAGGAGGAGGAGGAGGAAGAGCAGGCGGAGGAGGAGGAGGAGGAAGAGCAGGTGGAGGAGGAGGAAGAGCAGGCGGAGGAGGAGGAGGAGGAGGAAGAGCAGGTGGAGGAGGAGGAGGAGCAGGCGGAGGAAGAGCAGGCGGAGGAGGAGGAGGAGGAGTATGAGGAGGAGGAGGAGGAAGAGCAGGCGGAGGAGGAGGAGGAAGAGCAGGCAGAGGAGGAGGAGGAGGAGGAAGAGCAGGCGGAGGAGGAGGAGGAGGATGGGGAGGAGGAGGAGGAGGAGGAAGATGGAAGGGCTGCTGAAAGTGGAAGGGTCATACGTCAGAGGCTCATCTGGACTCGTGTCGAGACCCCTGTGGCGGAATGATGAGAGTCTTAACTCATGCGCACTTTGGATGTTTGAGGGCCTCTGAATGCCAGCATCACTGAAACTAGTCACATGCACCATGCCACATTGAAACTTCTGTTTATTGGCACAAAAGTCTATCATTACAGCTAAACAACGTAATGTCATCAGAAACCATAACTTTCAAAATAACTGTGAACTGTTCGGCAAAGCCGCAAAACTCAACAAACCTTCTGCAAATATATCAACAGGTGAGGGTGTCCTTGAATTTGGACAAACAAACGTCTCAGCACCTCCCTCTACAACTGGCCCCTTGAGGGAGAACGACTTCTCTTTCGCGCCCGGCCCCTTCCCTCCCTGCTGCTCCTACATAATTGGACCCCAGTGGTGGCCTCAAGGCTGGGGGACGCCTGCTGACTGTCTGGAAGCGCAGAAGCCCCTGAGGGACAGCCTGGCCGACCTCTGGGCTTGGAGGGTGCGGACGCAGGATGCTTGATGTGACCATGGCTGGAAGCAGTGTGGCCTGCAGGTGGTGGCAGCTGCAATGCAGGCGTCCCAGCGCTGGCATGTGCAGTGGTCTCCTGCCGAGAGAGGACACACTGGCTATCTGAGGGGAGCGGCTCGGCTCATCCGCCACAATCGCATGCTCCACTGATTGCTGGCCTTGTATGGGACTGGAAGGGCCCGGGGTGATCCTAACTGATGCAGAGAGGGTGGCTACAGTGAGAGATCGCGTTGCGTCAATCTGGCTGTGGAGGAGCCCAGCAAGTGACTGCGTGGCAACAGTGAGGACCTGTGTGCCAGGTGCCAGTGCTTCGGAGAAGGCCTGGACAGTTCTTCCCATTGCTTCGGACAAGCCAGGTGCCGACCGCTCCACTGCCTCGGACAAGCCCTGCACAGACCTTTCCAGGGATTGTCCGAAGCCCTGAACAGTCCTTTCCATAGCCGACTCAAAGCCGTGGACAGTCCTCTCCATTGTTGGGCCGAAGCCCTGGATAGTCCTGTCCATTGTTGCCCCGAAGCCCTGGATAGACCTGTCCATTGTTGCCCCGAACACCTGCAGAGTCCTGTCCATTGTTGCCCCAAAGCCCTGGAGAGTCCTCTCCATTGTTGCCCCGAAGTCCAACATACTCTTAGCCAATGAATCTATTGACTCAGGCATCTTCTCGACTGCAGCCATCAGCTCCGTGTGTCTGACCCGGGCCTGTTTGCTCATCTCAGCCAGGCGACGCACCTCATCTGCACTCTGTGCAACAGTCATCACGACCTGCCTTGCCCTCCGGGGAGACGGTGGCCGAACTTGCCTATCCCCCGTGCGTTGCTGCATGCCGCTTGGTCCGGCAACTGGTTCATCCTCAGAGCCCCCCCCACTCCCCCCCAGGGGACTACTATCCCCAATCTGTAGATGTGTCAGCTCCCCGGATTCTGCAACGGCTGGTCCGGATTCCTCCTGGTCCTCGCCTCCGGTGGCACTGGCACTGGCAGCTTCAGCGCGTTGAGCCCGAGTTGGTGCTGCTTCATCTGAAAGTGGGAGGTGGAAGAGTGGCTTTAGCAAAAGGACAGGTTTGCTGAAAGTCATGCCAGATTGCGGCAATGCTCTGACATGGCTGCACACTGAGGATGCATGCTGGCGGGGGGATCAAGTGGAAGGCAACAGGTGAAAAAGGTGAGAGTCTTACCCTCGCTGTCGGTAATGGGGTCTGCAGATGCAGTGGTCACAGGACCAGACAGACGTCCTCCAAGTATCTGGTGCACTCTCTCCTCCAGATCCGTCAGAGTGACCACTTGTGGAGGTCCACCACCGGTTCGACGCTGCTCCTTCCGGATCATCACCAGCTTGGACTGCAGGGGAAAGAAGGGGAAGTTCTGTAACATGATGCCTTGAGAGATCATCGCATGCCCTCCATGGTGCAAGAGCCCTTACATGATGCCTTGAGAGATCATCGCATGCCCCCCATGGTGCAAGAGCCCTTACATGAGGCCTTGAGAGATCATCGCATGCCCCCCATGGCACAAGAGCCCTTACATGAGGCCTTGAGACATCTGTCCATGTGTGTGCCCAGAAAGGGCCATGGGTGCATGCTGACAGATGGCCATTGGGGCATCACTGCAGTAGGGTGCCCGAAGTCAGCTGCAGATGGAGGGAATCAGAAGATTGCTAAACCATCACTCACCCTAACGATCCGTGTGAGGTCGTTGAATTTCTTCCTGCACTGAACAGGGGTCCTGGTCGCCATGCTGCTGGAGTTGACCCTCACAGCAACCTCCCTACAAGATCGTCGGTAAGCCTTCTGATTCGGCCTCTTGCCATTGTCCGGATAAAGGACCTCTCGACGGCGTTCAACTGCAGCCACCAAGTGGTCCAGAGCCTCAGTGCTGAAGCGCTCTGCTCTCTGTCTAACCTTCTCCATGCTGAACAAGTTTGTACCGCCAGACAAGGGCGAGCGCCGAATCTGAGGCCTACAGGGCGCTGGGTGTTGAAGCTCAAGCTGACTGACCCACCCCTTTAAGAGCCGGCCGGCGCCTGGAGGTCTCGTGGTTTCCCGTAATTGAGATCACCTGCGCTGCGCCCGTCCGCGTCGATATTGAGTAGCGCCTGAACTTTTGCGCCTTAAGAGCACCGTGCAATGGCTGAATTAGCGCCTCAATCCCCTTTGGGGGCGATGCAACCCAATATCTCGCCAGGCAGCGATAACTTTCGTCTGGCTATAAACTTAGCGCTCCGCCAGTTCTAACGCCTCAAGCGAGGCTATACCCAATTTCTAGGCCTAGCTGTTTTCAATGCAGCGACTCTAAGCACAAAGAATTGATTCCTGTTACTAACAGTACCAGAGCGGAATATTAGGTGCCTCACCTCTTCTGGCCTTTGTTTGAACCCTCGTTAACTGTACCCTTTCTTAACTTCACCATTTACGCACCATCTGGTAGAGTGTTTGGCTTGCATACTTCACTCACGTCCTAAGGTAAAATAGCAAAATTACCGCAAGAACATGTCAAACAGTATGTATGCCTGATCACATGTTTTATGGAGGAGGCCGGTAGTTTTACCCCTTTAACTTAAATAATGAGCTCCAGTAAAATCTCACCTGACATATTTCAGAGAGCTTAGTTAAAGCCACCTCCTACAAGCGATGAATTGGCACAAATTTTGGATAATGGGTCTTTTTAATTTATTTCTAATCAGAAACTTTTAAAACTTTGAGTTTTTATGAATTAGGGATTTTGCCTAATGTATGACGATATCTACATGAAGGGAATAATTATAATGAGAGACTAGTTACATTTGGGTTATATTACCTGGAGGTGGATACAGCTGAAGGTGATTTGATCTCAGTGTTTAAAATAATGAAGAGAATCAATAGGTAGAGAGGAAATGATTGACCTTTAATTGGAGAATCCAGAACAAGGGAAAAGAATCTTAAATTTGAGCAAAGATTATTTAAGTGAACCGAGGCCAAACATCAAACAACAGGTTGTGAGAATGTGGAAAACACTGCCACAGAAGACCATAGATGCAAAATCAATTGAGGTTTTTAAAAGTCGAATAGGTACTTGGGAAGTAATGGAATTAAGGGATATGGAGAAAGGGCAAGGAATTGTATTTAAAACGATATGCTGCCATACCTAACAAAATGATAAAGCAGACTTCTGTTCCTGTGTATCTATCATTGCTAATCATGATCATCTTATGCAATTTTTTTATTTCGAAAGCCACAGAGAGTGAAGCTGGGGACATGGACCTGAGTGGCCTGCCAGTAGACGCTGAAGATGATGATAACAAGGAGGACATTGAGAAACCATCAGATCCACTGATGAGCATGGACATTGTCAGAGACTGCCTGGCGAAAGATCCTATAGATCGAATAGATGATGACATTGGTGAGTCAGTATGAAATTGGGAATAGGCAACGAGATCTAAATTTGAAAACAAGGATAAATTTGGATGATCAGCCATGATCTCATTAAATGGCGGAGCAGGCTCGAGGGGCCGAATGGCCTACTCCTGCCCCTATCTTCTATGTTTCTACCCTAAAGCCCTCCCCCATTACAGCATCCATTTGGTTATTAAACAGTTCCAGAGTTTTCATCTCCAATACTCTATTTGAAAGATCATTACATGTATTGATCACTCTTGAAGTGAAGAATAACTTCCTGATATCAGACTGAACTGTACTTTTTCTAGTTTGAACCAGTATCCACTTGTCTTACTCACGCAATTTGCTTCAAAGTGGTTTTCTGGAATTAGTTTTTCCATACTGTTAACTATGTTACATACTTCCATAAGTTCATCTCTTAGATGTTTCATTTCCAGATTGAAAGGCCCACATTGCTCCAATCCTTCCTCATAGCTCAGGTCTCTGACACCAGGAATCGGCCTTGTGGCTATTGGCTGCATTGCCTCCAATACTTGAATGTCTCTATGTTTCTTGGCAACCAAAATGGACACATTACTCAAGTTGTGGTCTGACCAGAGCATTGTACAATTGGATCACATCTTCCTCTGACATATTCTTCTATTTCAGCTATGTAATTCAGCATTCTATTGGCTTTGTTGACTGCTGCTCTGCATTGAGTATTGAGGCTATGAAGACTCCTAGGCCTCTTTCAACCTCATCCGTAACTATTTCAGTACCATTCAAGGAGTGTATGTGATTTATTCATGTGTGAGCTTTGACGGTGAATGGAAAGTGACTATTTTAACATGGGGATATCACAGCCAAGCCTGATCCTGTTTTCATCTGATGTCCACATGTGTGTACTTCCAATATGCCCTTTATGAAATGTGTATCCTCACACGAGCAAATATACAAAAACCAAATGTAAAATGAATTTCCTTAACACAGTTTGTAGTGCAGGTCTATACCAGAATACACACAATCTGGTTTTAAGTTTGGTTTGGGAGCAAAGTGATTAAACTGTGTGTGGTGTGATGTGATGTAATGTATATACAGTATATCAATTTAATTAGTTTGCTGCCAAGTCTTTTTCTAGTATATGTTTATTTTCTCCTGTCTGTGTGGTGCATTAATGTCCAGAAAGAGTTAGGCTGCGATTTTACAAACCTCAGCGAGACCGTGGCGGGTGACGTCGGTGGCGGGTCCCGACCCCGCTGCTGGCTCCATCCCGGCCTCTGAAATTAATTTCCCCTGATTGGGCTTGTTAAGCCAGCCCAGCACGTTCCCCGGCCAATTAGAGGAAGCGGGTCTGGTGACTTCATTTGATGACACGTCATCAGCCGGTTTCCTTAAAGGGACCATGGCCAACTTTATTTTGCCGTTTGTGCTGTCAGTGTTCTACAGCATTGAGGTGCTGCAAACACTGACAATCACTGCACAGAGGTGCAGGGCTACACCAAGGCTCTCCCATGACTCCCTCCATATGCTTATGGAGGGAGTCACAGCACGCAGGGAGGTCCTCTTCCCTTCCCATGGGTGGTAGAAACCTCCCCAGGAGATCAACACATTGCAGAGGAGGGCACAAACAGGGATGTGTTCAGGAGGACCTGGGTGCAGTGCCGCATCAATGATCTCATTAGATCACAAAAAGCCACACTCAACCTTATCCTGCTGTGCCTCCCATCACTCCTTACTCACACCAACTTACCTTGCACCTCCACCCATCCCTCTCTACCTACATTGTCACATCCCCATCTCACTAGCCACCTCTCACACTCACCCTCATCCTAGTGCAATGATACCAACTAACAACACACAAGGGTAGGCACTTGGGTGTTTTATGCAATGTTCATGTAAAGTTTCTGTTAATGTGGTGTCAAACATTGAAAACTTTATTTTCAACACTTTGTGTTCGTAGACAGATTTGTGTGCTCCTTTGGAAGTGGCGTAGTGAGTTGCAGTGAATGGTGAGACATAACGGTACCCCCTGCAATGGTGATGAGTGTAAAAGGAATGGCTTGGGCATTGTAGGGAGGCTTTATGGTGTTGGTGTGGGGTGGTGCCAACCTGGCACATCATGTGGCAGCCAGGGTGTACAAGTGTCAAGTGAAGTAAATCTGGCCATGGTGAGGCCATCCCTGGCCTGCCGGGCAGCAGTGTGGTCGGGTGCTGATGCCTTCTGTCCTGTGCAACATCAGATGATTGCGGAGAAGGTTGGTGGTGGTGTTGTTGGTGCTGCTGGTGTGCCTGGTGCTGCTGGTGTTGGGGCTGATCGTGGTGGGATTCTGAGGACCAAGGTGAGAGGGTATAAAGGGCAACCATGCTGATGGAATACATGGCAGGTGAAGCAGAGATGACAGAAGTGATCTGTCAATGGTGAGAGAGGTAATGAGGTCAGACTGGATGGAGACTTGTGTAAAAACTTGCAGCATAGTGAATCTGTTGTGGAAATGCAGTGAGGAAGAGTTTGTGGCTGAGGGAAGATATCTGTGTAAGGTGGGAGCTTTTACTATATATTTGAATCTCTCAACTCAACAACTGATTCAATGGCTATTGACCTCCTGCCTTAGCTTGACAGACACGGTCCACGACTCATGGACGAGCTGTCAAATGCAGAAGGTGAGCAGATATTCATTCTTAAGTAGCTCTAAACAAGCCACTAATTACCTGAATTGGGTCCCTGGCTGCGAACCCGCCGCTGCGTGTCGGGTCTGCCCAGCGCTGACAGACCCGACATTGGGGAAAGGCGTGTGGCGGCGAGTTCACAGCGGGGTCCTGACCCGTTGAGGAAAAAAACACTTTCCCACCCGAGCCATCACTGATCACGCCCGCTGACCCCCCCGCAAAATCCAGCCCTTAGTAATTGGTGAACATAGCCGAAGATGATCTAAGCCTAAATGCTAATTCTATGTCTTGATTTACTGTATGTACTTTTATTTTTCAATTATTTTTTTCATGTCTTTCACAAGTTTAACCAACAGCTAACACCTCTTGCCTTGATAGCTCCACTCTTAGGCCGGAATTTTGCCAGTCCTCAGAGTGCAGGATTGGAGGCGGGACTGCTGTCAACCTGCCTCCAATCAATCTTCCCAAGTGTCGGGTCCCCGATTTGCGCATGGACCCGACACCTAGTGGCGGGAAAAGGATTATAGCCACTTACCTTCTTGTTAACAGGTACTTGATACTTGTTAACAGGCTCTTTTTCAATTTTGCTGCTTCTGCCTCGGGTTCCCCGATGTCCGGACACCACGCCAGGTAAGTGTGGCATGTTGTGAGTGTGCTGTAATGTTTCTGCATTGATGACAGCTGCAGAAGTGTTGTGAAGGATCCAATGGTGCACTGGTGAGTTTCAGAGGTAAGAAAATGTTGGGAAAATAATTTTTAATGCATTTACACTTTTCTGCAGGTAACAAGTTTTGAATTGGCTGTCTAGTCCCACCTCATTGGGAGAACCTCTCTCACCAGTGACAGATTGCTTCTGTAACCCCACTTGCAGCTGCCATCTGTTCTAGCCTATGGAGGGAGTCATTGGCAAGCCTGGGTGCAAGAGCTCACCTTTGTACAGTGATTGTCAGTGTTTGCAGCAGCTCAATGCTGTCAAACACTGAAAAATGAGCTGTCAAAGAAAAATTGTGCATGGTCCCTTTAAGAAAACTGGCAGATGATGCATCATCAAATGACATCATCTGACTGGCTTCCTCTTAATTGGCTGGCAAGCCCGCAGGGTGGGCTTAACAAGGCCAATTGACGTAAAATCATGTCCGTTAGCCAGATACAGTTGGGGGTGGGACTGGAACCCGGAAACCAGCTGACCCGCTCCCAAGCCACATCCATTTGCAAAATCGTGGCCTTAGTCTTTCTTCATATATTGACATTCCTGGCCTCACTGTCTCCCTGACCTCAAATGGAACTTCCACATCCCTTCCATTTTTAAAGCTGCCTCCGAGTAGAGGCTTTCCTCATTCATGGCTAGCATTGCTTTTCGTCTTGACCTTTCTTCACTTTTTATAAAGCCCATGTCTGTTCAAGACTTGAATACGCTGTATGGAGGCTCTTCTTGTGACTATCTCGCATTCATTACTAGAACAAAAAAAAAGCCTGTCCTCTGATGGGCATTCCTTCTCTTACATCTAGCTTCTGAACTCCCCTTCTTCATCAGAGCCTCTTCTGTCTTTATTTTATCAACACTATTATAATTTATGCTCCTTTATCGCTTGTTCCTTTTAAAATGGAAAGATGCTGTCGAACACACTCTTCTCCTGTGTTTCAATCCAGATTAATTGCACCATCTTCTACTTTAACTCATTATTTTCCTCGGAGTTCAAAACTGTGGAACACCTTTAGGCCTAGAAAGTCAGTTGCTTGCGCCAGCCGGTAGCGCCTTAGGAGGAGGAGATGTTGGGCGCTAGGCGGCTAGCGGCCAGGCGCAGCGCGATCTGCGCCTCTCCCCAACTTCACTCAAGATTTAGCGGCGGCGCAAAGTCTTTGCGCGCGCTCAGCTGCGCGTGCAGATCCTGACGTCATTTCCTCGTGCAACGCCCTTTGTGCGCCCCAAACCGGAAATTCAGTGGCGACGTCCTATTGTGCGCCTGGCGCCCCTAGCGACTGGTAGAGGGGAACGGTTCTCAGTCGATGCGGGGCGTGGGGGGCGCAAATTAAAGGGCACACCTCCTGCAGTAGAAAAGGCTGCCATTTCGCAGCACACCTTTTTGAGAGACGGATCTTTGCAGAGAGACAAAGTTAGAGAGCTTTCTGCTTTGGCTCAACACTCGGACAGGTACTTGTGGCTTCAGGCCACAGCTTTCCACTTGTCTTTGCCTTCAGTGTCATATCATTATTTGCAAACATATAATGGGGGCTGCAATGGGTGCAAACGCTGGGCTTCTCCATTGCATTCAAAGGGCTCACAGACGCCGTGAGAGAGTGGCAGTCCTGGCCAGACGGATAGGGGGCAACAGGCGTCGGGAAAGGAGGCCTTACCCACCCAGGGTATACCGCCAGCAGTTCTCCTATCTGAACATGTCTGACGAGCAGTGTGTTCGAAGGCTGCGATTCTGAAGGGCGGTGGTCACTGAGATCTGCCACCTGCTTGGCGGTGATCTGCAGCCACATCTGAGGAGCAGGACGTCTCTGTCGGTGGCAGTGAAGGTGACGGTGGCTCTCAACTTCTATGCCACCGGCTCCTTCCAATCCGCTACTGGGGACATTTCCAACATCTCCCAGTTCGCCGTGCATTGCTGCATCCGCCAGGTGACCAATGCCCTTTTCACAAGGAGACGTCAGTTCATCTCCTTCTCCATGGCCCTTGTCAAGCAGCAACAGCGTGCAATGGGCTTTGCAGCATTCACGGGCTTCCCCATGGTGCAGGGCGCCATTGACTGCACGCATGTGGCTTTGCGGGCACCTCTGGAGAATGCCGAGGATTACAGCAACCGGAAGGGCTACCATTCGCTCAACGTTCAGCTGGTGTGTGACCACAGGCAGCTCATCCCAGCTGTCAATGCCCGCTTTCCAGGCAGCAGTCACGATGCCTTCATCCTGCGACAGACTTCTGTGGCAGACATGTTCCAGGCCCAGCCTCACCCACGAGGATGGTTTCTCGGGGACAAAGGCTATCCTTTGTGTACCTGGCTGATGACCCCGCTCCGTGCGCCCAGCACCCCTGCTGAAGAGGGATACAACGACAGCCATCAAACGACCAGGAACATCATTGAGCAAACAATCGGCGTCCTGAAGCAACGGTTCCGCTGTCTGGATCGTTCCGGTGGAGCCCTACAATATTCGCCTGAGCGAGTCTCCCATTTCGTGGTCGTGTGCTGCATGCTGCACAACCTGGCTATCCGCAGGACTCAGCCACTGCCACCAGAGATTGGAGGACCACCTGAGGAGGAGGAGGAGGAGGAGGACCAGCAAAGGAGGGAGGCAGAAAGTGCAAGGGCCGCCCGTCGGCGGCTTATTGAACGTCGGTTCTAGGCCCCCTCTCAGGGAATGGCTTGTGCCAATGTCACCAGATGAATGTAGGCGCTCCACAAGCCCTCAGCCGAGCAGGGCAACCAGGACTTGCAAAAAAAAGCATGGAGAGTGCGATTTAAGAACCTTTATTTCTTGCAAACCTCTGGCCTTCCCACATTACAAACTAATGGAGAGAAGCCCCCTCCAAAAACACAAAACGAACAGTCTCGGCCTTACAAAACACAACTACACCAGTCTCAGCCTTTCCACAAACACAAAGCATTTGGCCAGACCTTCTACTTTTTGCCCTGCGAGGGCGATGCCTTTCGCATCCGTGACTGGCCCCTGCCCGCCCTGCAGCTCCTCCTCAATGAGACCCCAGTGGCTGCAGCAAGGCTGGGGGAAGGCTGCTGAGGGTCAGATGGCGAGACGGCAGATGCCCTTGGGGGTTGGCCTGCACCAGCTCTGGCCCTGGAGGGTCTGGCTGCTGACTGCTCCAACTCTGCTTGGGCGGCAGCAGTCTGTCCAGCGGCTCGTGGCAGCTGCAATGGCGGAGTGGCAGTGTCGGCTGCAGGAATGGTGCCAACCTGACAGATCGCAGGTACTCCCTGGTCGTCTGAGACATTGGCACTCGCACGGGCCAGCACTGCAGCATGCGCAGCAAACAGCTGAAGAACAGACTGCTGGGCTGCTGCTGCGCGGCGAGTGCGCTGGCGATGCCTGGCCGATCCAGCGAGGGTGGCAGCAGTTAGTGCCCGTGTGGCCCTGGTCTGTGTCCGCATGACACCAGCCAGTGAATGAACGGCACGACTGAGCACTTGGCTAGAAGCCGCCTGTGATGCCGCGAAGTCCAGCAGACTCCTGGCCTGTGCTGCACTGAATTGTTCCAGACTCCTGGCCTGTGCTGCACTGAATTGTTGCAGACTCCTGGCCTGTGCTGCTCCAAATTCCTGCACACTCCTTGCCAGTGACTCTATGGAGTCAGGCATCCTTGCCACTGCAGCCATGAGCTCAGTGTGCCTGCACTCAGCCTGGACGGCCATTTCCTCCAGGAGCCGCACCTCCTCTGCGCTCACCGTCGCAGGACTGGAGGCCGCACTCACCCTCTGGGGAGAAGTCCGCCGAGCTTCCCCACCCCTCCCGCGTTGCTGCAGGCCGCTGGGCCCCGGAGCTTCACTCTCCTCCGACCCTTTCCCCCGGCTCCCCTCCAGGGAAGACATGTCCCCTTCATCGCCATGGGCTGGCGCGGCTGAGGGTGGCACTGATGGGCCGGCTTCCTGTTCCTCCTCCTCCTCGAATTCGGAATCGCTGACAGTGGCAGCTTGAGGGCCCGCCTCCTCACCTGGCGATTCACCATCTGAAAGCAGGGAGGCACAAGAGTTGCTTTAGAGTGAGGACAGGGCGGCAGCGAGGGAGGCATGAGTGCTGCCATGCACTGCATTTGTCGGACAGTGGCAAAGGATGCTGATCTGAGGCGCAAGTGGAAAGAGAGAGGTCAAAAAGGTGATGCCCTTACCATTGGTGCCCAGAACAGGGTCGGCATCTCCACTGGCGACGGGGCCAATCAGCCGGCCTGCCATAATGCGCTCCACATGCTGGTCGAGGTCGGAGAACTTTTTGACGGCAGGACGGCCTCCCCCGGTCTCGCGTAGCTTCCTCCGGTTGTGCGCCACCTTGGCCTGCAAGAGAAAGGACAGCCTCTAAGTACAGTGTGAAGCCCTGATCTTGTCTGCACTGCCTCCCATGGTGGACTGGCCCTGACAGTGTGAAGCCCTGATCTTGGCTGCACTGCCTCCCATGGTGGACTGGCCCTGACAGTGTGAAGCCCTGATCTTGGCTGCACTGCCTCCCTTGGTGGACTGGCCCTGACAGTGTGAAGCCCTGATCTTGGCTGCACTGCCTCCCATGGTGGACTGGCCCTGACAGTGTGAAGCCCTGATCTTGGCTGCACTGCCTCCCATGGTCGAATAGCTTGTACAGTGTGTAAAGTGCTGAATGTGCAAGTGATTTTCATGACAGTCCCATAGCTGCTGGATGAGGGCTGGCCATTAGGGCTTTCAGGTCCCTTTGCCCATAAACTGAGGTGCACATACAGGGATGAGGAGGACACTGGAAAGGGTACTCACCCTGACAACCCGAGTGAGGTCGTTGAACTTTTTCTGGCATTGCACAGGAGTCCTGGCAACCACGCTGTTGGAAGTCACCCTGTTTGAGACCTCCCTCCAGGCTTTCCGGTAGGCACTGGGCAGCGGCCTCCTGCCACCTTCTGGGAACAGAACATGGCGCCTGCGCTCCACTCCGCCAACCAGCACCCTCAGGTCACCCTCGCGGAAGTGCTGCGCTCTCTCCCTGGCCTTCTCCATAGCCCTGGGCGTTGCACAGATGAAGCTGAAGTGGTCTGGCCTAGCTTGAGGGTTGCAGTGTGCAGGGCGTGGCAGGCAAACAAATCCACCCTCCCCCTTTAAGAGCTGACCGGCGCCAGAGTGTCTGCCGTCAATCAGCAACTCGCCGCACCTGCGCTGCGCCCGCCCTCGGGGGTATCGCTCCGGACCGCCGGCTTAGCGCCTAATGATAGTCGTGCATCGCCTGTTTTAGCGCAGCAGCAACCTCTTGGGGCGATGCAACTGAATATCGGCGAAGGTGGCGCGAACTTGCGCCGGGCGCAAACTTTAGTGGCCGCCCGACTTTAGTGCCCCGAACGTGGCTATACTGAATTTCTAGGCCTTAGTCTTTCACTCCACCTACATTCTGTAGGCTTTTAAAACTTGAGCTTGGCATCACCCAGTTGCTACTTCCTGGTTTACTTCATCTTTTTAATTCTTTTTGGCCTTGGTGACCTGCACTATTGATCTTTACCCTTCACTTTGGTTTCTCAGTTTTGGGGGGAAAAGTCCTAGAAATTGTCAGGTCTTTGTACACTTTTTAAAAATGTTCTATTTTTATGCGTCACAACATCACTGCACAGTGAAGTAAGCGATTACCAATGAGAAGAGAAACACTACCCATGAGAATGGATGAGTTGTGTAGTGGGAAATTCCATAATTAGAGATCAGCAACTGTGACTGGGGTCGCAAATGATATGTGTCCTCCCTGGTGCCAGGGTAAGAGATGTAGTGCAACAGGTGGAAACATTTCTAGAAAGGCAGGGAAACCAACCAGGAATTGCCCATCAAAATGATTTAGGGAAGAGTAGGATGGAGATGTCGGACAGATGTAGGATGGAGTTTGAAGAGTTAGGTTCTAGATTAAAGTGTAAGTCGTTGAGAGTGGTAATCTCACGCTTCTTTGCCATCTCATATGCTGAATGAGTAATGGAGGAGCAATTAGATATTAGAAAGATGGTGTAGAGGGGAGGGTTTTAGATTCCTAGGACATTGAGGCAAGTTTGGGGCAGGAGGAGGCTTTTTGAGATAAGATGAGAGTCACCTAAACTGGATGAGTACCAATATTTTGGCAGAAAGGGTAAATGAAACAGTGGGGGAGGATTTAAACTAGTAAGGCAGGCCTAGGACAAACAAAAAAAAGGAAATTAATAACACTGTCAGAAAGGTCAATTAAGAATTTTTTAATATTTATGATGCAAAGAGCATTAAGAATAAAGTAAACAAAAAATAAATGACAGCAGTAGGGTTTAGGGATAGGAGTTAATAAAATTGTGATGATAGAGAAGCCTAAAACAACTCCCATTTATGTAAGTGCCTCCCCTTAATCATCGCGACACGACCAAAATTCAGGCTGGATCTGGCTCACCTGTAACTTGAAAGGGTTCGATTTCATTAGGCCAATGGAATTGTGGGTTCAGGCAAACCAAAGCCCACAAGTGTCTCCCCTGATAAGGGAACACCACTAAAATTCAAGAAGGGTCTGGTCCCACCAAGCTGATTTTTAAAACAAAAATAACAAATTAAATTAGAACAGTAAGGCAGACAGTTGGCTTTTAAGAGTCACCCGAGCACAAACTATAGCTCAAAAATGCACAGTAAAGAGTTCTTTTTTAAGTAGGTGAGTGAAGTCATAGGGCTAGATTAGCTTTTCCCCTATGGGATCTGTCCAAGTTTCTTCCCTTAAAATGGGCAATACCAAAAAAAATGAAAGAGTCCCCAATGGCAGAGACTAAAAAAAGAAAATGATTGGTGGGTGGTCATATTTATATTGATCATATTTTGAAAGCATCTGGTTAGTGTGAGGCATTTGGCTAATAAAGCTGATCAGATGCTGGGTTACTTCTGAAGTATATTATGATCAATGATGAGGGCAACTCTGGAGTATGATGTGCAGTTTTGAACCACTCTATGTCAAAGAAAGACCTGAAATGCTTTCGAAAGGATTCAGTGGAGAATGGTCAGAAGGATTGCAGGCCTCCAGGGACTAAGTCATAAGTAAAACTCGAGCACTAACTTATTGTCACTAGCAAAAAGACAGGAGGGATATGAAACAGGTATTCAAAATAACAAAAGGCACAGATGAGGTGGAAGAAAAAATGCTATTTAACTTGGAGTTAGTGTTGGACTGGAGGACACAAGTACAAAATTCACAACCCTAGAAATTAGCAGCAACAAAGAAATTCTCAGATTAGATAGCTTATTTCAGTGCAATTTGCAGATTTAAAAAGGAGCTGAATCGATATTTGTGAAGAAGCAGGATTGACAGTTGTAGAGACAATTAACAAAACTGTCAGGAGAAGTCGGGAAATAAATTTAGTGCTTCCTTAAACTGGGGATCAACAGGTGATGTGGGAGAGAAGTCCATGATGGAATAATTGTAAATGGACTGTAGATGGAGTGGGCTTGATTGGCTGAAAGTCCTTTTCTTGCTCTAGATTTTCTTATTTCTGCTTTGCCACACTGATATTGAGGGCCTACTTATGTTCTTGTGAATTATAAAGTTCATAACATTGGTGATAGTAGGATATTGTAACATCCATCTGTTGTGTTCTTCCCTAGGGCAGGTCCTAACACATTAGACTCTTGAGCCACTTACTGGAGAAGAGTAGCTAAGGTGGTTTCTCGTTGTGATCTTCATAGTTTTTATCTTCAGAGTTCTTTCCATGTCAGCCGTGGCTAAGTTGATAGCACTTTCACCTTTGAGTCAGAAGGTTGTGGGTTCAAGACCCACCCCAGAGATTTGAGCACCAAATTCTAGGCTGACACTCCAGTACAGTACTGAGGTAGTGCTGCACTGTCAGAGGTTCCATATTTCAGATAAGATGTTAAACTGACCCCTCAGGTGGACGTAAAAGATCCCATGGCACTATTTTGAAGAAGCGCTGGGGAATTCTCCCCGGTGTACTGACCAATATTTATCCCTCAATCAACATCAATTAGAAAAAGATGATTTGGTCATTATCACGTTGCTGTTTGTGAGTGCTTGCTGTGTGCAAATTGCTGCCGCGTTTCCTACATTACATCAGTGACTATACTTCATTGGCTGTAAAGCGCTTTGTGACTCCTGAGGTCGTGAAAGGCGTTATATGGCCTTAGAGAGAGTGCAGAAAAGATTTACGAGAATGATTCCAGGGATGAGGGACTTCAGTTACGTGGATAGACGAGAGAAGCTGGGGTTGTTCTCCTTAGAGCAGAGAAGGTTGAGAGGAGATTTGATAGAGGTGTTCAAAATCATGAGTGGTCTACACAGTAGATAGAGAGAAACTGTTCCCATTGGCGGAAGGATCAAGAACTAGAGGACACAGATTTAAGGTGATTGGCAAAAGAACCAAAGGCGACATGAGGAAAAACTTTTTTACGCAGCGAGTGGTTAGGATGTGGAATGCACTGCCTGAAAGGGTGGTGGAGGCAGACTCAATTGTGGCTTTCAAAAGGGAATTGGATAAGTACCTGAAGGAAAAGAATGTGCAGGGCTACAGGGAAAGGGCGGGTGAGTGGGACTAGCTGAAGTGCTCTTGCAGAGAGCTGGCACGGGCTGAATGGCCTCCTTCGGTGTTGTACCTATTCTGGGATCCTATATAAATGCAAGTTTTTCTTTCTCCTAGGTGGGCTGCAACCAAGGCTAAAGAGCTCCACATACACTTTACAATGTTGAGTGGGGGGGAGTTTGGAGGGCCACCTGCACCCATTGGAAGCTGGGTGTCAATTCAGTATTCAGATCAGTGCTCTGGTCTTCGCTCCCCGTGGCTGTCTGGAGTGGGGCATGAATCCTTCACCTTCTGACTCTGAGGCAGGAATGCTACCATTAAGCCAAAGGCTCACTCCTACTCAGACATACATCCATAATTTATTAAAATTCCTGAGTTAATATTGTCACACCCACAAGTCCATTGAAATCACAGGGCAACCCTGTAACAGTGATGTCTTTTGTTCTTTCTTACTCCACAGATACTGCTGTACCCCCTCTCAGGATGTTTTTTTTAAATGTATTTGTTTATGGGATATGGGCATCACTGGCAAGGCCAGCATTTATTGCCCATCCATATTTGCCCTTGAGAAGGTGGTGGTGAGCCGCCTTCTTCAACCGCTGCAGTCCGTGTGGTGAACGTTGTGATTGATCTTCAACCACCACAACCATCTTCCTTTGTGCTAGGCATGACTCCAGCCAGTGGACCATTCCCCCCCGCCCCCCGATTCCCACTGACTTCAGTTTTACTAGGGCTCCTTGATGCCACACTCGGTCAAATGCTGCCCTGACGTCAAGTGCAGTAACTCTCGCCTGACCTTTGGAATTCAGCTCCTTTGTCCATGTTTGGATAAAGGCTGTAATGAGGTCGGGAACCGAGTGGTCCTGGCGGAACCCAAACTGGGCGTCAGTGAGCAGGTTATTGGTGAGTAAGTGCCGCTTGATAGCACTGTCGACGACACCTTCCATCACTTTGCTGATGATTGAGAGTAGACTGATGGGGCGGTAATTGGCCGGGTTGGATTTGTCCTGCTTTTTGTGGACATGACATAACTGGGCAGTTTTCCACATTGTCGGATAGATGCCAGTGTTCTAGCTGGAACAGCTTGGCTAGAGGCACGGCTAGTTCTGGAGCATAAGTCTTCAGCACATTAGCCGGAATGTTGTCGGGGCCCATAGTCTTTGCTGTATCCAGTGCGCTCAGCTGTTTCTTGATATCACGTGGAATGAATCGAATTGGCTGAAGACTGGCTTCTGTGATGGTGGGGACCTCAGGAGGACGCCGATATGGATCATCCACTCGGCACTTCTGGCTGAAGATGGTTGCAAATGCTTCAGCCTTGTCTTTTGCACTCACGTGCTGGGCTCCACCATAATTGAGGATGGGGATATTCATGGAGCCTCCTACTCCCGTTAGTTGTTTAATGGTCCACCATATTCACGACTGGATGTGGCAGGACAGCAGAGCTTTGACCTGATCCATTGTTTGTGGGATCGCTTAGCCCTGTCTATATCATGCTGCTTCTGCTTTTTAGCATGCAGTCCTGTGTTGCAGCTTCCCCAGGTTGGCACCTCATTTTTAGGTATGCCTGGTGCTGCTCCTGGCATGCTCTTCTGCACTCCTCATTGAACCAGGGTTGGTCCCCTGGCTTGATGGTAATGGTAGAGTGAGGGATATGCCGGGCCATGAGGTTACAAATTGTGGTGGAATACAATTCTGCTGCTGCTGATGGCCCACAGCGCCTCATGGATGCCCAGTTTTGAGCTGCTGCTGGATCTGTTCTGAATCTATCCCATTTAGCACGGTGGTAGTGCCACACAACATGATGGAGGGTGCCCTCCGTGTGAAGACGGGACTTCGTCTCCACAATGGCTGTGCGGTGGTCACTGCTAACAATACTGTCATGGACAGATGCATCTGCAACAGGTAAGGACGAGGTCAAGTAGTTTTTTCCCTCATGTTGTTTTTCTCACCACCTGTCGTAGGCTCAGACTGGCAGTTATATCCTTCAGGACTCAGTCAGTAGTGGTGCTACTGAGCCACTCTTGGTGATGGACATTGAAGTCCTCCACCCAGAGTACATTCTGTGCCCTTACTACTCTCTGTGCTTCTTCCAAGTGGCGTTCAACATGGAGGAGTACTGATTCATCAGCTGAGGGAGGGCAGTAAGTGGTAATCAGCTGGAGGTTTCCTTGCCCATGCTTGGCCTGAACCCATGAGACTTCATGGGGTCCGGAGTCAATGTTGAGGACTCCCAGGGCCACTCCTTCCCGACTGTATACCACCCCTGGTGGGTCTGTCCTGCCAGTGGGACAGGACATATCCAGGGATGGTGATGGAGGAGTTTGGGACATTGATTCTGTGATTATGACTATGTCAGGCTGTTGCTTGACTAGTCTGTGGGACAGACTCTCCCAATTTTGGCACAGGTCTGTAAGATTTGCAAAATTTCTGCATTTCCCCAAAGGCTGTTATTAATAAACGGGACCCTGTGTGGACATTTTAATTCAAAAAGGGTACCCAAGATGGCATCTGTGCCTTGTGGCAGAAAGCCTGTGAGATTTTAAAATGGACTCTGCAACGCAGACAGCTTGTGGTTCAAAACCAAAGCTGCAGGCTTCTGTGAAGAGAGACTTTGTATTTTGGAACCAGACAGGACTCTGAATTATGCATTAGACCGAATTGGAGACAAATCTAAATTCAGTTTAGGCCTATAGTTAAGGCCATCAAGCAGTCTACATATATTATCGGAAACAGATTAACAGAGCCATCGAGGCCGGACAGGCCCATCAAGGAACTTTCAGGACAATACAAGTCAATTATCGGGCCGGTAGATGCGATTACCGGCCATCTAAAAACAGTTAGTATGGATTGCTACCATTATTTAAAATAGCCTGCCAAGATTAAAACAAAGAACTAACCTGATTTGGTGCGCAGATAAGGGTTTTCGACGAAGGTATAATTGAAGGACCCCGGGTAGCAATCGGTGTGGTCGGTGGTGTGTTCTTTGTTGGTTGGTGTGCTGGTGCTGCTGCTCTTCGGTCCCTCGCCCTCGTGGCTGCCGCTCTTTCCCCGTCCCGTGCTTACCCCCTGGCCTTTGCCCGTGCCCTTTCCCACTCCATCTGGAACTAGCCCCGGCACCGGGTCGGGCGGACATGGACAATTCAGGCCAGGCGAGGCGGGACGCGACGAGGGGAGGAGGGAAGACCACCGGAGGGAAGGCCACCTGAGGAAGACCGGCTGAAGAAGACCAACTGAGGAGACGAACTGAGGGGAGGCTTCGAATTATCGGGCCTTCAGCCTCAGCCGACCTTCGAATATCTGCACACCAACTCAATCTGGCGGCTGGCGGCGAAGAATCATCCCTGCAAGGTAAAGTACCCAAACAGAGACTAACTTTGGGGTACTCGAACCTGGACAACACCCTTGCAGCGCCTGGAGGCCACGTGACGACGGCAGGCTCCAGAGAGCACCAAGAGCGAACCCCGAACCCAACCGCTGTTTTGAGTCTAACAACCCTTTTGATTGGTGAGCATGAAGTTCTGACCCCTCATAGCTTAATCTAGTTAGGTATAGGGGGTGGGTTAAGGATAAGGGGATTGTTAAGATAGTTGTTTTCCCTCGATGTGCCGTGTGTTCCCCATTCCCTGTATAAGTATAGTTATTCTTCTTTTGTATTTTTGCCTGTAGAAGTGTACACCAGTAATTTTTCCCATAAGATTGTATCAAGTTTTTCCTCTTCAATAAAATCTTGGTTTTTGTTTACATCCAACCACCTGTCTACTCGAGTCTTCTCTGTACTGCCGTCTTGTACCTACGTCCGGTGTCTAGAACCCAGGGGCGTGGGAACGATTCGAACCGCTCACAAAACAGTCAGGTGCATAACTGACTGGGCATACACGCCAAACAACACCACCACACGCCACCCCCTACAGGTCCCCAGATGCTGCTGAGGATTTTGCAGGGTCAATTGGGCTGGGTGTGCCGTTGCCATGTCTGTAATCCGTGCTGGGTGGTCCATCCAGTTTCATTTTTATTATTGTGTTTCGTAGCAGTTTGTTACAACTCAGTGACTTGCTAGGCCATTTCAGAGGGCAGTTGAGAGTCATCCACATTGTTGTGGGCTTGGAATCACATATAGGCCAGAACAAGTAAGGACGGTAGATTTCCTTCCCTAAAGGGCATTAGTGAACCAGATGGGTTTTTACAACAATTCGATTGTTACCATTACTGATACTTGTAATTATTGCAGATTTATTTAATGAACTGAATTTAAATTCCCCAGCTGCCAGTGGTGGGATGTGAACTCACGTCTCTGAATCATTAGTCCAGAAGTGCTGTGGATTACTAGCCCAGTGACATTACCACTATGCTACCATTCCCTAGATGTTACAGCAAACACAACTAAAAACATACTATTGCCACTATCTAACCATGAGCACTGCCACAGGAGAAATAAAGAAATGTTACGATTTGTTAATATAAACATATAGGCCTAGAAATTCAGTATAGCCACGTTTGGGGCGCTACAGCCGGGCGGCTGCTAAAGTTTGCGCCCGGCGCAACTTCGCGCCACCTTCGCCGATATTCAGTGGCATCGCCCCAAGAGGTTGCTGCTGTGCTAAAACAGGCGATGCACGACTATCATTAGGCGCTAAGCCGGCGGCCCGGGGCGATACCCCCGAGGGCGGGCGCAGCGCAGGTGCGACGAGTTGCTGATTGACGGCAGACACTCTGGCGCCGGCGAGCTCTTAAAGGGGTGTGATGAAATATGCCATTCATCACTCATCGGTATTCTCTGCCTGTGACTGTGGTTTAGTTTCAGTTTCATTTCCCTTACCTCAGTTCCGTTTCCTCACCATTGTATTATATTGTGTGTAGGGCTCCGCCCATACCTGGCCCCTATGTAAGCAGGCCCAGCCTGCCTCACATCCAGTACAGCAGACCTCTGGATGGAAGATACCTCTCCACTGTGTGTTACCTTCTAAGTTAATAAAAGCCTTGTTTTGTTCCGCTAACATTGAGTCTCGGATTTATTGAGGCACATCAAGGGGGAGGGTGGATTTGTTTGCCTGCCACGCCCTGCACACTGCAGCCCTGAAGCAAGGCCTGACCACTGCTGCTTCATCTGTGCAACGCCCAGGACTATGGAGAAGGCCAGGGAGAGAGCGCAGCGCTTCAGCGACGGTGACCTGAGGGTGCTGGTTGGCACAGTGGAGCGCAGGCGCCATGTTCTGTTCCCTGAAGGTGGCAGGAGGCCGCTGCCCAGCGCCTATCGGAAAGCCTGGAGGGAGGTGTCAAACAGGGTGACCTCCAACAGCGTGGTTGCCAGGACTCCTGTGCAATGCCGGAAAAAGTTCAACGACCTCACTCGGGTTGTCAGGGTGAGTACCCTTTCCAGTGTCCTCCTCATCCCTGCATGTGCACCTCAGTTTATGGGCAAAGGGACCTGAAAGCCCTAATGGCCAGCCCTCATCCAGCAGCTATGGGACTGTCATGAAAATCACTTGCACATTCAGCACTTTACACACTGTACAAGCTATTCGACCATGGGAGGCAGTGCAGCCAAGATCAGGGCTTCACACTGTCAGGGCTAGTCCACCATGGGAGGCAGTGCAGACAAGATCAGGGCTTCACACTGTCAGGGCTAGTCCACCATGGGAGGCAGTGCAGACAAGATCAGGGCTTCACACTGTCAGGGCTAGTCCACCATGGGAGGCAGTGCAGACAAGATCAGGGCTTCACACTGTCAGGGCTTGTCCACCATGGGAGGCAGTGCAGACAAGATCAGGGCTTCACACTGTACTTAGAGGCCGTCCTTTCTCTTGCAGGCCAAGGTGGCGCACAACCGGAGGCAGCAGCGTGAGACCGGGGGAGGCCGTCCTGACCTCAAAGAGCTCTCCGACCTGGACCAGCGTGTGGAGCGCATTATGGCAGGCCGGCTGATTGGCCCCGTCGCCAGTGGAGATGCCGACCCTGTTCTGGGCCCCAATGGTAAGGGCATCACCTTTTTGACCTCTCTCTTTCCACTTGCGCCTCAGAACATCATCCTTTGCCACTGTCCAACCAATGCAGTGCATAGCAGCACTCATGCCTCCCTCGCTGCCGCCCTGTCCTCACTCTAAAGCAACTCTTGTGCCTCCCTGCTTTCAGATGGTGAATCGCCAGGTGAGGAGACGGGCCCTCAAGCTGCCACTGTCAGTGATTCTGAAGTCGAGGAGGAGGAAGAGGAAGCCGGCCCATCAGTGCCATCCTCAGCCGAGGCAGCCCATGGCGATGATGGGGACACGTCTTCCCTGGAGGGGAGCCGGGGGGAAGGGTCGGAGGAGAGTGAAGCTCCGGGGCCCAGCGGCCTGTAGCAACGCGGGAGGGGTGGGGAAGCTCGGCGGCCTTCTCCCCAGAGGGTGAGTGCGGCCTCCAGTCCTGCGACGGTGAGCGCAGAGGAGGTGCGGCTCCTAGAGGAAATGGCCACCCAGGCTGAGCGCAGGCACACTGAGCTCATGGCTGCAGTGGCAAGGATGCCTGACTCCATGGAGTCACTGTCAAGGAGTGTGCAGGAATTCGGGGCAGCACAGGCGGCTTCTAGCCAAGTGCTCAGTCGTGCCGTCCATTCACTGGCTGGTGTCATGCAGACACAGACCAGGGCCACACGGGCACTAACTGCTGCCACCCTCGCTGGATCGGCCAGGCATCGCCAGGGCACTCGCCGTGCCGCAGCAGCCCAGCAGTCTGTGCTTCAGCAGATTGCTGCGCATGCTGCAGTGCTGGCCCGTGCAAGTGCCACTGTCTCAGGCGACCAGGGAGTACCTGTGATCTGTCAGGTTGGCAGCATTCCTGCAGCCGACACTGCCACTCCTCCATTGCAGCTGCCACCAGCCGCAGGACAGAGTGCTGCCGCACAAGCAGAGTTGCAGCAGTCAGCAGCCGGCCCCTCCAGGGCCAGAGCTGGTCCAGGCCGACCCCCAAGGGCATCTGCCGTCTCGCCATCTGACCCTCAGCAGCCTTCTCCCAGCCTTGCTGCAGCCACTGGGGTCCCATTGAGGAGGAGCTGCAGGGCGGGCAGGGGCCTGTCACGGATGCGAAAGGCATCACCCTCGCAGGGCAAAAAGTAGAAGGTGTGCCCAAATGTTTTGTGTCACATGCAAAGGCCGAGACTGTTCGATTTGTGTTTTTTGAAAGGCCGAGACTGGCCGATTTGTGTTTTTTGAAAGGCCGAGACTGGTCGATTTGTGTTTTTTGAAAGGCCGAGACTGGTCGATTTGTGTTTTTTGGGGGGGCTTCTCTCCATTAGTTTGTAATGTGGGAAGGGCAGAGGTTTCAATGAAATAAATGTTCTTAAATCGCACTGTCCATGCTTTCTTTTGGAAGTCCTGGTTGCCCTGCTCGGCTGAGGGCTTGTGGAGTGGCTACATTCTTCTTGTGCCATTGGCACAAGCCATTCCCTGAGAGGGGGCCTAGAACCGACGTTCAATAAGCCGCCGACGGGCGGCCCTTGCACTTTCTGCCTCCCTCCTGTGCTGGTCCTCCTCTTCCTCCTCCTCTGGTAGTCCTCCAATGTCTGGTGGCAGTGGCTGAGTCCTGCGGATAGCCAGGTTGTGCAGCATGCAGCACACAACCACGAAATGGGAGACTCGCTCAGGCGAATACTGTAGGGCTCCTCCGGAACGATCCAGACAGTGGAACCGTTGCTTCAGGACGCCGATTGTTTGCTCAATGATGTTCCTGGTTGCTTGATGGCTGTCATTGTATCCCTCTTCAGCAGGGGTGCTGGGCGCACGGAGCGGGGTCATCAGCCAGGTGCACAAAGGATAGCCTTTGTCCCCGAGAAGCCATCCTCATGGGTGAGGCTGGGCCTGGAACATGTCTGCCACAGAAGTCTGGCGCAGGATGAAGGCATCGTGGCTGCTGCCTGGAAAGCGGGCATTGACAGCTAGGATAAGCTGCCTGTGGTCACACACCAACTGGACGTTGAGCGAATGGTAGCCCTTCCGGTTGCGGTAATCCTCGGCATTCTCCAGAGGTGCCCGCAAAGCCACATGCGTGCAGTCAATGGCGCCCTGCACCATGGGGAAGCCCGCTAATGCTGCAAAGCCCATTGCACGTTGTTGCTGCTTGACAAGGGCCATGGAGAAGGAGATGAACTGACGTCTCCTTCTGAAAAGGGCATTGGTCACCTGGCGGATGCAGCAATGCACGGCAACTGGGAGATGTTGGAAATGTCCCCAGTAGCGGATTGGAAGGAGCCGGTGGCATAGAAGTTAAGAGACACCGTCACCTTCACTGCCACCGACAGAGACGTCCTGCTCCTCAGATGTGGCTGCAGATCTCTGCGAAGCAGGTGGCAGATCTCAGTGACCACCGCCCTTCGGAATCGCAGCCTCCAAACACACTGCTCGTCAGACATGTTCAGATATGAGAACTGCTGGCGGTATACCCTGGGTGGGTAAGGCTTCCTTTGCCAACGCCTGTTGCCCCCTCTCCGTCTGGCCATGACTGCCACTCTCTCATGGCGTCTGTGAGCCCTTTGAATGCAATGGAGAAGGCCAATGTTTGCACCCATTGCAGCCCCCATTATGGCCCAGAAATTCGGGTCGGGTGCTTGCCGCGCGTGCAAGCCCCCAATGAGCACTTACCCGGCGCGCTGACATTTAAATCCTGGCCCGCAATGCATTTCCCCTCACTGGCCAGCTTGAGGTCCTGCCGCGCTGTGCGTGCGTGACCCAGCGGCGTACTTAGTGCGATGAGCCGGCTGGGATCACGTGGGCACTGGGCAACCAATGGGAGGTTGCAAAAGTTCATTCATAAGTTTGACAGTGAGAGCTGTCAAACTCATGAAAACTGCTGGCCCCAAAACACTACTTAAACCTGAAAGAAAATTTAAAAAAACATTGCAATACTTAAATGAACCATAAATAACTATGAAAAACTATTTTAAACAGTAACTTTAAAATTTTAAAACATTTTTTTAATAAAAAATCGGGGCTAATACTAAACGTACCTTACTGTAAATTCTTTAAAAATAACAAACCTGTGGAAAAAAAATTCTAAATTGTACTAAAAGCCCACTTACCTGTAAAACTAAGTACTTACACTTGTTTTTTCCTCGCGTAAAAACCGGAGGTCTTTACACACGCGCAACTCTGAAAAAAAAAGGGACTTTCACTGCGCACGCGCTGCCTGTGCAGTCGCGCGCGCTGTGCCTCTGAACCCCTTCGTTCAGAGGACTGGAAATGCCGGCGTTCCCCGCATGCACGGTGTTTCCTGAACGCCGGCATTTCATCCGGCCAGATGCGTGAGTACCCAGACCGTACTCACGCATTTGGACCCGAATTTCTGGCCCTATATGTTTCCAATCAATGATATGGCTCTGAAGTTAAAGACAAGTGGAAAGCTGTGGCCTGAAGCCACAAGTACCTGTGCGAGTGTTGAGCCAAACCAGAAAGCTCTCTACCTTTGTCTCTCTGCAAAGATCCGTCTGTCACAAAGAAGGAGTGTTGCAAAATGGCTGCCTTTTCTACTGCAGAAGGAGTGCCCTTTAATTTGCGCCCCCCGCGCCCTGCAGCGACTGAGAACCGTTCCCCTCTACCAGTCGCTAGGGACGCCAGGCGCACAATAGGCCGGCGCCACTGAATTTCTGGTTTGGGGCGAACAAAGGGCGTTGCACGATGAAATGACGTCAGGATCTGCGCGCGCAGCTGAGCGCGCGCAAAGGCTTTGCGCCGCCGCTAAATCTTTACTGAAGTTGGGGAGAGGCGCAGATCGTGCTGCGCCCGGCCGCTCGCCGCCTAGCGCCCCACATCTCCTCCTCCTAAGGCGCTAGCGGCTGGCGCAAACAACTGAATTTCTAGGCCATAATCTGTAAATGCATAGGGGGAGAAATTGGGTGAGTAGCGCCACCTGTTAGCGCCTAAAGAGGCAGTCAGTGGCTGTAGCGCCACTGGCTGCGTCTCCGGCGATATTCAGTAGGGGCGCTAATGGTGGCGTTAGGCATTTGTGCTGCGCCGCCACCGATGACGTCATTGGTGTGCGCAGCGCCCCATTCGTGCCCCGTTCGCGATATTTGGTAGCGAACGCCGCAATTGAGCCGCTCGCTACCCGCGCCCGGTTCACGGGGCCTTACTGTGCCGGCAGCAGTGCAAGTTAAGGTGGAGGTGCGGGGCGGCCGCTTTTTCAGCGGCCGCCTGCCAGCACCTCCGTCCCCGGCCTCCTAACCCCTCCCCCCGCGGCATTGCCGGCTGTTTCCCGAGAGCTCGGCACTTCTCCTTGGTGCCGGGCTCATTTGCCGGCACTCGCGAGTGGGGATCGCGCTGTTGCAGGCACCTCCCCCTTAACAGTGGAAGGAAGGCCTGCAGTACCGCAGCGTGCCGTGCCGCAGTATGTGGCGCTGCGGCACGTTGCGCTGCGATAATCAGTTTCAGCGCCCTAAGAGGGACACGGAGCGCCTCGAGCCTCGCCCCGTGTCCCTCGAGCGGCACTGAAACTGAATTTCTGGCGATCGGTATCACTCCGATCGCTGCGCTAAATCCTGCGCTCAGGCGACTTTTGCGCCACTTTGGCGCCCCAACCCAATTTCTAGGCCATAGTATCTCAGTACTCTGCACCAGACATGCCTAATACTGTAACATTTTCTGTGCTCCTTGGCAATTGCTGTGCATAGCCCACCAAGACTATTGTCGAATCCTCAACCAGGTGGAAAAGAATATGCGGAAAGTCGAGAAGGAGGGAGAGATTGTTATCGTAAAAGAACACCGAGAGTTGGATCGGACTGGAACCAGGAAAGGGGATAAAGTCATAAAGGTAAGCAGAATGTTTAAATACATCAGAAACTAACACTGGTTTAAAAAGAAGTGCTCATCATGTCCATTGTATTTCTCATGTAAAAGTTTATTCTGCAGCTCTAATTAAATGTAGTTTTACTAATAATCTGTTCCGTTGAACTATATTAGGGAACACCTGAGCAGTTAACAATGCACCTGCTGGAAGTGCACTCAGTGGTGGATCCCACATATATAGAAGATTTTCTTTTAACCTACAGAACCTTCTTATCAAGCCCAATGGAAGTTGGGAAGAAATTGCTGGAGTGGTTTAATGACCCAAGTCTCAGGGACAAGGTAAGCTAAAACTTTTAAGATTGCAATAATTCAGTACTTAACAAGCAATTTATTTTAACCAGTAAACTTTGTGGTGATCTTTCCCCTCACCAGCTGTTAATATGTCAAGAATCCAATATGTACCTCTGAGTAACTAAATATAGATACACATAAATTGGAAAGAAAAAGGTTCATTTGTAATTGTGTTCATTGATAGCATGCCTTCGGCAGGGAAAAAATCTACACCGCTTCTTATTTGATTTGGAATAAATATTCATTTGTCATGACTTTTAGCCTGTGATAGATAGATAGATAGCTTTATCACTCCTGTGCAGTATTCGCGTTGATCAGTCACTTGGCAGCCATTTTCAGGAATTATGCAACTGTAGGAGTCTCTGCACTCCTAGCAAAGATACTATAAACTCACTGGTAGTTAACAAACTGGCCTAGAAATTCATTAAGGCGCTGCCAGCTTTGCGCCCAGTTAACGCCTAAAGGGTGAGTTTGCGCCAAAAATGAGTTTGCGCAGATATTCAGCGCAGCGGTATTGGCGGCGGTAGCCGTTAGCGCTGCGCCGGCACCGATGATGTCATCGGTGTGCGCAGTGCCCCGGTTCCGCCCCGAAACCGCGCCGATCCCCATATTTAGTTGCGGCCGCCTCCTCCGAAGCGGCCGCAAACAGCGACCAGAAAACGGGGCCGTCCTGCTGCCTTAGTGGGGCGCTTTCAAGCGGAAGGTGCGGCCGGCCGCTTTTGCGGCGGCAGCCTGCCCTCACCTCCTTCCCCGGCCTCCTCCAGCCCCCCCCCGGCGGCATTGCCGGCTGCTTTCCGCGAGCCCGGCACTTCTCCGTGGTGCCGGGCTCATTTGCCGGCACTATCCAGCGGCGATCTCCCCGTTGCAGGCAGCTCCCCCTTAAGAGAAGGAGGAGGCCTGCAGTACCGCAGCCTGCCGCTGCGCAGCGCCTGGCGCAGCGGCGCCAAGAGCGGTGATATTCAGTGTCAGTGCACCAAGCGGAGGCGGGCACACCCTCGTATAGCGCCCGCTTCCGAATTGGGGCGCTAACAATGAATATCTGGCGATCGCTATAGGCTTCCCGCCCAGCACTAACTTTTGGGCGCTAGCCAGCTGGCGGGGCCATAGTGAATTTCTAGGCCACTGAGTTTAATGCACTAAAACTTTAACAAAACAAGAAAATGCAGGAGAAGCTCTAAACAGGTCTATACACTATCACTCCCCACGAGGACTAACTGGAAATGCCCTCTAACCCTGACGTCATGACGTCATCACGTTTCCCGCCGTTGGGAACGTCACATGACCCACGTGATGACGCCATTGCGTCAAATTGCGATTTTGTCGATCTAGCTCTGTTTAACCAGAGCCAACATTAAAAGGCAATAAACATGATTAAAGGCAATTGTACAAGTTACTGTGAGAGTCTCTTAGTGGCTTTGCCACACAACCCTGTTTTTAAATAATGTGCATGTCTCTTGTCATTACTGTAAAAGTTGTAGAGCTATTATTTACTCTGCATTAAAATTTAAAAAAAATAACAAAATAATTTCATCCATCTACCTTCTGTCCTAAATTAAACTGCAACTTCCTTCATAAGACCCTAACCTCAAACTAAAAGATTTCACTAAACTTCTAAAGATAAATTAAGAGTAGGAATAAATGCTTCTGTAATTGAGGCAATCAAGCTTCATTTGCAATAAAAACAGAAAATTCCCGAAATACTCAGCCGGTCAGGCAGCATCTGTGGAGAGAGAAACAGAATTAATGTTTTAGGTCGATGACCTTTTGTCAGAACTGAAAAAAGTTTTCGAGATATAACAGGTTTTAAGCAAGTGTAGAGACAGGGAAAGGGGGGAGGGGAGGAAAGAACAAAAGGGAAGGTCTGTGATAGGGTGGAAGGCAGGAGAGATTCAAAGACAAAAGGGATGATGGTACAAGGCAAAAGGAGATGGTAATGGGACAAGCAAAAGAACAAAAGATGGGTCTAGAAGAAGAGTAAATGGGAATAAGAAAATCATCAACAGCTGTTGTTGGAAAAAATGGGGGCAGAGGTTATGATCTGAAATTGTTGAAGTCAATGTTGGCTGTAAAGTGCCTCATCGAAAGACGAGGTGCTCTTCCTTGAGCTTACGTTGAGCTTCATTGGAACAGTGTAGGAGGCCGAGGACAGAGAAGTCAGAGTGGGAATGGAGCGGAGAGTTAAAGTGACAGGCGACCGGAAGCTCGGGGTCACGCTTGCGGACTGAACACAGGTGTTCTGCAAAGTGGTCATTCAATCTGCGTTTGGTCTCCCCAATGTAGAGGAGACTGCATCATGAGCAGTGAATACAGTCTACTAAATTGCAAGAAGTACAAGTAAATCACTGTTTCACCTGGAAGGAGTGTTTGGGGCCCTGGACAGTGGGAAGAGAGGAAGTAAAAGGGCAGGTGTAGCATCTCCAGCACTTGCATGGGAAGGTGCCGTGGGAAGAGGAGGGGCTTTTGGGGGTGATAGAGGAGTGGATCAGGTTGTGGCGGAGGGAGTTGTCCCTTTTGGAATGCTGAAAGGGGAGGGGAGGGGAAGATGTGTTTGGTGGTGGGATCACGCTGGAGGTGGCGGAAATGGCGGAGAATGATCCGTTGAATGTGGAGGCTGGTGGGGTGGAAAGTGAGGACAAGGGGAACCCTATCATGGTTCTGGGAGGGAGGGGAAGGGGTGAGGGCAGAAGTGCGGGAAATGGAACAGAAACGGTCGAGGGCCATGTCAAGCGCGGTGGAGGGGAATCCTCGGTTGAGGGAAAAGGAAGACATATCGGATGCACTTGTGTGGAAGATGGCATTGTCAGAACAGAGGCAACGGAGATGAAGAAACTGGGAGAATGGAATAGAGTCCTTACAGGAAGCAGGGTGGGAGTCAGCGGGCTTATAGTGAATATTGGTTGATAGCCTATCCCCAGAAATGGAGACAGAGAAGTCAAGGAAGGGAAGGGAAGCTTCATTTGCACATTCTTAATTCTCTACATTGAAGTTAAGTCAGCATATGTTGCATAAATCAAGCATACAATGCCTTTAATGGTGCAAAATAAATTTCTCTGAATACTTTCCAGGTTACACGGGTAGTATTACTGTGGGTAAACAGTCACTTCAATGATTTTGAAGGCAATCCTGCAATGACCGCATTTCTAGAAGAATTTGAAAACAATTTGGAACGAGAGGTTAGTTATCTCATTTAAGGTAGTTAACACCTGATTATTTTTGAAGCCCCCTCTCTTAAGAAACATTAAACAACTATCATCAGAAGTTGAATTTCAGTTTGTAAATGATATTTTTTTTATGTGGTGTAGAAAATGGGTCGTCAGCTCAGACTGTTGAAAATCGCTTGTACAGTTAAGGCCAAACAGTGGCTAATAACTCTAATGAAGCCATCACAAGAAGCCACTTTGCCATTTATCCTGTTGGGAGGCACTGAGAAAGGTTTTGGGATTTTCCTAGACAGCGTAGAGCCTGGTAGCAAAGCTACTGAAGCTGGGTTGAAATGTGGTGATCAGGTTTGTCTTGCTTTTTCTTTAAATAATTTTTATGGAAAAAAATAATTTCTGCCAACAAATGTATTAAATGTCTGCACAGAATGTCAGCGGCAAAACTTCACACCTCATTGCTGTTGACTGTTGAATAGTCTCTCAGACCTTGTTGTCTGGAGCTCTGAGCTTTTCTGATGCAGAATTAAATATTCCATTGATGAACCAGAATTACTGGAATATGCATCAGTCTATAAGATAACTGTGACAGCCCATTGATACCCAAGCATAATTTTACCACAAGTTTCTGTGCTCCTGCTAACTGTAAGTATGAGATTTGAAAGACGTCATCCCTTGTTATCATTTTCTCCAGGGATGGTGTGGTGAGCTTGTGAAGGAATAAGCCATAAAACCTATTCAGAAAAATACACCATTCGATGAAAGAATTCTGGTCTTATTAAAACATGACAAACTGGGTTTGGAAATCTAGAAACCTTAACTATGGAAAAGCTGTGATAGCATTCTGGCTATAGAGACAAGACAGTTGTTGACACTGAAACAGAAGGTTAAAGGGTCCTGACAGTCTGAATCTTTGGAAACAAACAATGGTTCACCCTGTACAAGGTGTTCTAATTTACACTTCGTAAAGAAGCACAAACATCTGCCTTAGTAAAAATGACATCAAATAAAACGCACCTGCTGTTAAACCATTTTTTATGGTAAACTTAGAACACCTAGAGAAGAGACATGATTCTGTATTGCTACCAGCTGAGGTGACTAAGAATTGCAGAAGTCAGCAGAAAAATGACGAAAGATAATTAGCTTACATCAGCAGAAAACCTTAAAGGAAATACCGCTGGAAAAGGGTATAAATATTGAACTCTCAAATGGGATAGTAGACTCGCTGTAAAGGGGCAAAGTGATTCTCGACTTCAGAGGCAGGCTCTGTAAGTCTACAACTCTTTGTACCTTGGGGATCAAAGGTACTGTATTTGATTTTGGTGGATATCCTGAATAAAACGAAGAACTACAAAGCTGTAGCAAAGTTAAGATCTGAGAGTAAGGATCTCTGATAAGATTGTAAAGCTTTCTCTTTTTGGAACTGTTAATGTTGTGATTGATTCACCAACTGTAAATTACATGCCGGTTCTTTAATAAATCTATATATTTTTAGAATTGTCTCATATAATACTTCTCTATCAAACTCGTGAACTCAATCTCTGTACACTCTTTGGTGAGGAGTTACAGAATTCTGGGGGAGTTTTCCGGACCCTCATAATATCTGGAACGTTATAGTCTAGCTAAACTTATTAAAAGTGTCAGGACGGTAACATTTTCAGGTTGTTCCTTTAGGGAGAGATAGTCTGGACCTTTAGACCCAATTAAGCGTCTTTAGGATTTGGCGAGCACAAACTTTAGTTGAAAGTGAACATCCGAGGAATATGCCTGATCCGGGGTATGACTAGTAATTATCCCTTCAAGCTGACCATTCACTTATCAATACAGGAAACTTTTTTTATCCGGCACGGACGGGACCGACGTGGTGCCGGTTCATCAAAAATTCCGGATAACCGAAAGCTATAGTAAAAGATACGGAGCTGAGAGCTCTGTATAAAGCAACAAACCCTGTTGCTTCAACAGGTTCAAAACAATGGCCACAAGTTGCAAGCGTCTCTGTAGCTTAGCAACAGCTGCAGCCACACCTTTGCACAGCAACACATGGAGGAAGGCAAGTAATAAAAGTTACCTGAACCTACTCCTGAATTTTGCCGGTTGACCGACATTTCCTGTTATTTAGGTGCCGGTTAATCGAAAGTTTCCTGTATATGTTTCCCTATCAGAAAGGTGTCAGCATCGACTATAGGCTCCTGCGCGCCATGTCAAGTCTTCATTTACTAAAGGTCATTTACAAAAGAATAAATGCCAGGGCAAATGCCCAGGAGGATACAAATGGTTGAAGGTCTGGCAAATTTTGGGACTTTTTGGTTGCTGGCATTGAGAAAGATTGGGAGACCACTGATTTGAAAAAGAAATTCTTTGTTTCATTTATGAAAAGGCCTACTATCTCTTGAGGGTCGATTTTCATCTCGTCAACTTCCTTTGTGCACCAGTTCACAGTGCTATGGCACAGAAAAAGGCTCAGAGATCTGCAATGCTGGGTGTCTGCCCCTTTTGCATGTGACATGCATGGCCAGGCAGTGGGTGGTATAATAATGCCTCCCATGTCTTTTTAAAGCCTTCACACTGGGTGCATGGCACTTCCAAATTTTGCTTATATAAATAGACATCCACAGTTCCTAGGGAACTGAATTGCACAGGAAAATAAGTAGAAAGAGCCAGTAAGAGAATTCATTCAGCAGTTTTTAGACCGTTTCTGGCCTGTTTTATTTTCCTTTTTGGCACTTAGCTTGTCATAAGTCTTTGTGCCATTTATTCTATTTTTGTTTCCCCCAGTACCATTACTGGTACTAATGGAGGAAAACCACTGAAGTGATGCAAAGAAGGAAAGTCTGCACAAACGATGATCTGTGCTCACCCACCTATGCAGCTACATCCTCCAAGATGCAGCAAAAGATTGGCGCAGCCATTAGTGCCAGTCTGGTGCAACTTCAGACTTACCTCTAACACCTTTCAGGCATGCTGCAATATGAACTTTAAAGGATGCTGCTGTGGAGTGGCACAGTAGGCAATCCTTCCTTCCTACCATCTTATGCAGTGCTATTTCCAATTAGCAGCCATTAAACAGAGAGTTGGGTGTTGGCTGCTCTTTCACTTGCCTGCAGATTCCTGCCTGTGTATGGGGTTTCTTTTCCTTTCAATTTTCCCTGTCATTTCTTAATCTTCTGTTGGTTAAGTCTTGGCAAAAGTCTGTTAATGGGTTGAAATCATTTCAAGATCGGATGGCCTCGATTTTACAATTCTCCTCCTTGTTTCCAAATCCCTCCATGGCCTTGCCACTCCCTATCTCTGTAATCTCTTTCAGCCCCTGATGCGCTATCAATAACTCAAAAGACTGAGATTAAGCGAGTAATTAACAGGCTTTTATTAACAAGAGAATGAAGGTGTGCCTCGAGTGGTCGACCGGTCCAGAATACAAAGGGGCTGTGGAGCAGTCACCTTTATACCTGGATTCGTGGGAGGAGTCAGCCGAGGCATGTACAGGCATGTACACAGTGGAATACAAACAGTGGTTTACCACAGCCCCACAACCCTCCCGAGAGATCTGTGCTCCTCTAATTCTGGCCTCTTGAGTATCCCCGATTTTAACCACTCAACTATTGGTAGCCGTGCCTTCAGCTGCCTAGGCCCTAAACTCTGGAATTCCCCCCCTAAATCTCTCTGGCTCTCTACCACTCTTCCCTCCTTTAAGATGCTCCTTAAAACCTACTTTTTTGACCAAGCTTTTGGTCATCTGCCCTAATATGCTCTTATATGGCTCGGTGTCCAATTTTGTTTTATAACGCTCCTGTGGAGTGCCTTGGGACGTTTTATTATGTGAAAGGCACTATATAAATACAAGTTGGTATTGAGATATTTTTGAGCCTTTCTAAAGCCTTTCAGAATTTTGTCTCCCTATTGTGACATTTACCTTGAATTGTCCTGTTCCTTTAAAATTCATTTGCATGCAGTTTTCTGCTTCCTAGAATGCTCCATGCACCTGCCCAAAATCTGCATTTGAATCTGTGAATAATTATGCAAATGTGGATCTATGAAACTTGAGTGCTATTAGCACAATCCCAGTCTGGCACCATTAGTACCAATTCCTAACCATTTAAAACTGATTTAGATCAGTAGGCCCTATGTCCCTGCACTCATGAAATGAAAGCTGGAAATTAATTGTTGATTTTATCTTTTGTTTCTAGCAGTAGTGGTGTTTAGAATTATATTTTTGTAAGTACAACCATCACAATCACAAAGTGACATCATAAATCAGATTTTCTTGGGTGACAAAATTGAAAAAGCACTAATTGAAGCATGTTGTGTTTGGAAACATACAAGAAGTATTATGAAGAGAATATATCACGTAGCCGACCATTTGATGTAATTCTGTCACTACCTTCACACTGACTTTTTCACTAATCAACTAGAAGAATTTTGTTCCCATAAAGTAACAGCTACAATAAGCTTCACTTGTGAAGTTATTCATTGTATTGCATGGTGAGCTATGACTTGTCCTCTCTTTATGATACATTTTAAGTTAGGGTCAGTCTTTATTACCTTCTTGAGGAGCCAATGGGCCCTATTTTCCGATTGGAGGCTTCCCGCGTGCGGAAGCCTCCAATCTGGAAAAAATCTATGCACTTACCTGAGGGCTCCCGAGGTTTGTATAGTTCCGATGCTGGGCCTCTCGAACTCCAAGTGTGCAGGGCCCACGTATCCCAGGGGTGCATGTGGTTCGCAAGTGTCCCTGGGATCACGTGGGCCATGGGGAGACAATCAAAGAAGGGAATCTCCCTTCATACACTTGACAGATAGACCTGTCAAATATATGAATGGAGATCACCCCAAAAACACTTCAAAACATTAAATACATTTTTTTTAAAGCACATTTTTAAAATTAATTGAAATTACAATAAATTAAATATTTTAAACAAATAATTAAAGTTTTTTACAGGGCTAAAAATAAATTTAACTTTTTTTTAAAGTATTTTTAAATGATAAATCACTGAAATTTAAAAAAAAAAAAATGTAATCTCTTACCCTGGTAAAATGAGGCCTTACGCCTGCTTTTACCAGGCGTAAGAATTCTAAAGGTTATCTGCGGGCAGAGGGGCTCCAGAAAACTATTTGCCCGCAGAGGCCCTTCTCCAGGGCAGGCGTCCGATCTGTCGAGAGCAGTCTGCATGCCTGAAACAGGCATTTCCGATGTCCCTACGGGTGGGTATACAGCGTGTACCCACCTGTAGGGATCGGAATGTCTGGGCCAATGTTTTTAGAATTATGCTTTTGGGATTTTCTCGCTGACCTATAACAGTTCTGAAGGAGAAAATGGAATGCAGGAATGGCAATGTTAGCTTGTATGACAGTCTTTTGAAATTTAATTACACATTTGATGCCAATCAAGAGTAAAGGCTATCTTGTTTTTCAGATACTGGAAGTTAATGGACAAAACTTTAAGAATATTCAGCTACCTAAAGCCTTGGAAATTCTTAGGAACAACATTCATTTGTCTATCACTGTGAAAACAAACTTGTTTGGTAGGTTTTTATATACAGCTATAATTTCATAGATGCAATTTACATGATCAGTTTTTTTAAATATACATTATTTTCACAGTAGCTGCATTTCTTAAGACCAGCAAAGATATATGGTTGACTGAAATAATGATGCAGTGGTGTGAAGTGATATTCTGTGCTATTGCAGATATTGTAAATTAAAGAAGTATTTATTTTCTGCCTCGTTTCCTGGTCTCTCTGAGGCTCAGTGGATAACCAGTCCCCTTCAGTTGTTGCTCTAGAAGACCCAGTTAAGATTTTTTTGTCCAATCTTCCTTCCCTGTGGTTTAGCCTGTGTTTGGCTGTTGAATAATTTTAATATTTAGCAACTGTTTATACATCAGTTGTACCCTGATACCAAAGCTTTGTTTAGTAGTGATTGTAGTGCATCCAAAAAGCCTCCGCACAGTCGCACTTCGGTTGCTGTGTTTGCAGTGCATTGATAAGGAACGGCCTCAGGGATTGTTCAGCAATGTCTGGACTGGATGCTGCATTAATGTAGCACATAATCATTCCACTTCTAGGACCAGGATTAAAATCCACGCTGGACTGGCGGACTGAGTCGTTACTGCTGAATGTAAGGGGCCTACACAAAATGAATTTAGGCCATCTTGATCCAGTTCCAAGAAGTCTATACCACAGAAAAACCCATCATTCACACCCTGTTGGTTCATCTTTTTGTATTCATTCTCAGGATGTGGGCGTCGCTGGAAAGGCCAACATTTATTGCCCATCTAATTGTCCTTGAGCCACCTTGAACCGCTGCAGTCCATGTGGTGAAGGTGTTCCCACAGGGCTGTTGAGGAGGGAGTTCCAGGATTTTGATCCAGCGACGGTGAAGGAATGATGATATATTTCCAAGTCAGGATGTGACTTGGAGGGGGTGGTGTTCCCATGCGTCTGCTGCCCTTGTCCTGCTAGATGCTAGATGGCACGGGTTTGGGAGCTGCTGTCGAAGAAGCCGTGGCGAGTTGCTGCTGTGCATCTTGTAGATGGTACACACTGTAGCCTGGTAGTGCTGGTGGTGGGGGGAGTGAATGTTTAACGTGGTGGATGGGGTGCCAATCAAGCAGGCTGCTTTGTCCTGGATGGTGTCGAGCTTCTTGAGTGTGGTTGCCGCTGCACTCACCCAGGCAAGTGGAGAGTATTCCATCAGATTCCTGACTTATGCCTTGTAGGTGGTGGAAAGGCTTTGGGTCGTCACGGGGTGAGTCACTTGCCGCAGAATACCCAGCCTCTGACTCTTATGTTCATTAATAAATAGACATTCTTATTATGAACACAGCTAGCTTTTGCTAGACACTTTTATTGAGCCCATGTGGACTAGGTACAGTATCTGTAGAGGCTTCCATCTTGACTGTTGCCTTGTGGGTAGCCTAGTGCCTCATGGGTAATGTAGTCTTAATATATATACAGCTGGGTAGTGTAGTCTTATACATACAGCTATATACAGCTCTACACAGCTCTACGGCTCCACCTAGTGTCCACTATAGAATGACATGTTATTGATCATTACACTGACCTGCTCCTGTAGCCTCAGTATGTGGATGGTCCAGTTAAGTTTCTTTTCAAGGGGGATCCCCAAGTTGTTGATGGTGGGGAGATTTAACAATGGTAATGCCATTGAATGTCACAGGGTAGTGGTTAGACCATCTCTTATTGAAGATGGTCATTGCCTGGCACTTGTGTGGCATGAATGTTACTTGCCACTTATCAGCCCAAGCCTGGATATTGTCCAGGTATTGCTGGATGTGGCCACGGATTGCTTCAGTATCTGAGGAATTTCACTCATTATAGAAGGATAATGCATAAGAAGTTGTTGAATGCAGTGAGTGAGACCACCTGATTCATACTCCGTTTTCCATTCAATTATTATATTGTGCTTTGCACCAGAGCACGTGTAATAAATTGAGCTTCAAGTCTTTTCAGCTTCAATGTCAATGATGTGCATTGCACCTGTCAGCTACTGATTATACTGGCCATATAAATTCTATGTTTCTTGTATGAGTTCCGAATATAGCATTGTACAGATTTTCCCCCCTGAAATCTGTGTTGTAGCAGAAACCTCTTTGGTTATAAAATCAAAAAAATCATCAGTGATCAGAAAACTTCTTTGGTTAATTCAATTTTATGCCTTTTACACAGTATTTAAAGAACTTCTGTCCAGACTTGTAGAAGAGAAGAGAAATGGTTCTCCACACTTCCCTAAAATTGGTGACAAGAAAGGCAGCCGTTATTCCATTCCACATCTTGCTGAACAGGTGATTGGGTTCGATAAAGCAAATAAGAAGGCAAAGGCAAACACAGTGGCAGGACAGAACAAATTGAAGAAAAAACTGGACAAGACTCAAATCCGCATTCTTCCACAAAAACCTTACAAGTAAGTGGATGCTTTTGCTGTGAATTTCAGTGAAAATGACTGATTCATAAATGTTTTCATAAGCACTGTGTAATTTGCAATAAGTTGAGGCTACATAATGGCAACCGTAAAATACTCTGACTGTTCCACAAGTTAGCAAGACCTGATAATTGATAATTCATGAATGACTAAGGTCTTTCTCTGGTGAAATAAATAGGTTATTAGTAAGGTTGAGATGGTCCAGTGGAATTATTTCCAAATATTGATCTTTCAGCAATATATCAAGGAGTTAATAGAATCATGGAATTTGCAGCACAGAAAGTGGAAATTAGACCAATCATGCTAGCTTTTCACTGCAGCTGTCTGTCGATTTCACTGCCCTTTCCCCATATTCTTTTATATTTTCAAAACTTATTCAATTTGCTTTTAAATGACCTTATTGACTCTGCCATAATAGTCACTTGGGGTAAATTATTCCACATTGTAATAACCCGCTATGTGGCAAAAATGTCTTCTAACTTCCTCCTCTATTGAAATAATCCTATCCTTTCCTTGGCTCTAATATACTTCCTGTAGTGGGGTGTCCAAAACTGCACGCAATGTTCCAACTGTGGGCCTAACCAATCTCTTGTACAAATTTTACATTAGATAATCAGCAAATTCTGTATAAAGCTCAATATCCCTTTTGTCTTTTTATCGCCATTTTTCCCCATCGTTGGAGCTCTGTATATCTGCACTCCTAGATCTCTCTGTTCCTTCACTCTGTAAGAGGCTTACTGTTGGGGTATACTTGCTTTCACTTTTATTTCATAGAAATCATAGAAAGTTGCAGCATGGAAGGAGGCCATTTCGGCCCATCGTGTCCGTACTGGCCAACAAAGAGCTATCTAGCCTAACCACACTTCTCAGCTCTTGGTCCATAGCCCTGCAGGCTACAGCATCCCAAGTGCACATCCAAGTATTTTTAAATGTGGTTAGGGTTTCTGCCTCTACCAACCTTTCAGGCAGTGAGTTCCAGACCCCCAAAGCCGTCTGGGTGAAGAAATTTCCCCTTCACCCCCCTCTAAACCTTCCACCAATTACTTTAAATCTGTGCCCCCTGATTTTTGACCCCTCTGTTAAGGGAAATAGGTCCTTTCTATCCACTTTATCTAGGCCCCTCATAATTTTATACACCTCAATAAGGTCTCCCCTCTGCCTCCTCTGTTCCAAGGGAAACAAACCCAGCCTATCCAGTCTTTCCTCATAGCTAGATTCTCTACTCCCGGCAACATCCTTGTAAATCTCCTTTGTACCTTCTCTAGTGCAATCACATCTTTCCTGTAATGTGGTGACCAGAACTGCACGCTGTACTCTAGCTGAGACCTAACTAGTGTTTTATACAGTTGAAGCATAACCCTCCTGCTCTTGTATTCTATGTCACGGCTAATAAAGGCAAGCATTCCGTATGCCTTCTTAACCACCTTATCTACTTGTTCTGCTACCTTCAGGGATCTGTGGACATGCACTCCAAGGTCCTTTTGTTCCTCTACACTACTCAGTGTCCTACCGTTTAAATGTGTATTCCCTTTCCTTGTTAGCCCTCCCCAAATGCATTACCTCACACTTCTCCGGATTGAATTCCATTTGCCACTGTTCTGCCCACCTGACCAATTTATTGATATCTTCCTGCAGTCTACAGCTTCCTTCTTCAGTATCAACCACACAGCCTGTTGTGTATGTACCTTTAAGAGAATAACTGGTCTCAGACTGCAGTACCGGCAGTGACCACCCCTGTATAAAAGGCGCTAGAGAGCCTCTGTTGTTTGGTTTCGTTATTGACTTCCACCAGTAAAGATCTGTTTGTTTTCTCTCCTGCTAGTCCGTGTCTCAATCATTCACGGACTTAACACTGGCGACGAGTAAGAAACGTACTTACCTGCAACTCGGCAGCAGCTCCGACGACGTTGTTGAAGGTCGGAGCCAGAAGAAAAAAAAAATAGAGTCCATTGAAATTCGAGAAACGGGCGGCGACCGTCAATCACCGGGTTCAAAACTTGCAGGAGAGATTGTCCAGAGCCAGGCTGGGTTCCTCGGTCCGTGGTTTCCCAGCTAATCGGGCTGGTGGCAGGTAGTGCTCTGATCCTTCCTGGGCTGCGGCGGGCTGAAGCTCGATCGGGTGGCCTTTCAACGTGGCCGGGCAGCGAGTCGAGAAGCAAAGAGAGAGAGAGAGGGTGGAGCATACAGGGCGCGGCCGGTGTTTCGAAGCCGGGCACCGTTCGGACCTAAGAAGAGGGAGGGAAGTGTCCCAGAGGGTCCGCTCCACGACGGGAAAATAATAAAAGAAAAAGAATCAATATTTAACGCGCAGGAAACCGTGGAAAGCAGCGCTAACAACAGCGGGGAAGAAGGCAAAGCGCGGGAAGCACCATTTTAGATTTGCAAGATGCCGAAGACTGGCTGTATCACTGCTTTTGATAATACATTAGAGGACTGGACCACGTATGTGGAAAGAGTCGAGGTATATTTCGAGGCAAACGAAATAGCGGAGGGGAAAAAGGCATCGATATTGCTAAACTTAATGGGCGCTAGAACATACGGCCTATTGCGGGATCTGATTACTCCAGCCAAACCGAAGGCGAAGAGTTTTAACGAAATTGTTGCTGTTCTACAGGAACACTTAAACCGCTGTTGATAGCAGAAAGATTTAAATTCCACAGGAGAACTCAGCACAAAGATGAGAGCAATGCTGAGTATCTTACGGAACTACGCAAGCTGTCAAAGCACTGCCAGTTCGGAGCAGGACTGGCAGATACCCTACGGGACAAATTTGTCTGTGGACTCCTGAGTGAAGGAACACAGAAGAAGTTACTCGCAGAAAAAGAGCTGACGCTAGATAAGGCTTTCAGCGTGGCAGTATCGTATGAAGCAGCAGCCAGGGGAGCTGCAGAAATTCAACAAAAACCACAGGAATACAGCACCCACGAAATGACACGGGGATTTGCAAAATGTTATCGCTGCGGCAGAACTAACCATGACCAGAAGGACTGCTGGTCCAAAGACAAAATATGCAGACAATGCGGGAAGATTGGACACATTTCATGAGTTTGTAGGTCCGGGAAGAGGACCAGCAACAACAAAAAGGCTACTAAGGAACCGTACAAGAAAATACAAAAGATGACGGACAGTAGTTCCGAAGACCCGATGAGCGATAGTGAATCCGAGAACAGGAGATTAAGCTGTCTCAAACTTCACAATGTAATTGCAAAAGAGGATCACCGAACCATTTGGGTCACCCTCACGATAGCAGGGTCCCAAGTTAAAATGGAATTGGATACAGGATCAGCGCTAACCGCCATGAATCGACGAGACTACGAGCGGCTATTTTCACACATACCCTTGAGAGAGACATCCATCGTCTTGACGACGTATACAGGGCAAAAAGTATACCCCAGAGGAAAAATAAGGGTGCCTGTCGAATACAATGGCAAGAAAATACGGAAATTGTATCTCTACATACTGGCAAATGGTGGACCACCGTTATTGGGACGGGAATGGATCAGGAAGATAAACTTAGATTGGCATTCCATTCATGCAATGACGGTGGACGGTAAAAAAGATGAAGACGGCACTCCTGGACGATTGTCAACAATCTTAGCTAACGCCAAAGAGGTATTTCAACAAGAACTGGGCACGCTTAAAGGCGTAACCGCCTCGATAAAAATAGAAGAGAATGCAGTTCCCAAGTTTTTCAAAGCGAGACCGGTACCATATGCAATTCGCCCAGCTGTCGAGGCAGAGCTGGAGAATCTGGAGAAGGCGGGCGTGTTGTCTAAGGTCGACTGGAGCGAGTGGGCGACACCCATCATTCCTGTCATGAAGAAAACGTTAAGCAATAAGTCCGTAGAGCCAAGGAAGATTCGCATCTGTGGGGATTTCAAGGTGACGGTGAACCCTGTCCTTCGCACAGTACAATATCCTCTTCCAAGGATAGAAGACATCTTCGCCTCGCTGTCTGGAGGAAAGCGTTTTACAAAAGTTGACCTGGCACAAGCATATTTGCAGATGGAGGTTGAAGAGTCCTCTAGGAAGTATCTCACGATAAACACTCACAAAGATCTTTACCAGTATCATCGATTGGTATTCGGAGTAGCATCGGCTCCGGCGATATGGCAAAGAGCGATGGAACAAGTCCTGCAAGGGATTCCGGGGACTCAGTGTTACTTGGACGACATCCTTGTAACAGGTGAAGATGACAGTGAACACCTTAACAACCTAGAACAGGTGCTCACTAGACTACGGGAACATGGGCTGCGAGCCAACCGCCCCAAGTGCGAATTTTTAAAGAAACAGATATCGTATTGTGGCCACGTGATTGATGAAGAGGGGTTACATAAGTCCCCTGACAAAATTGAAGCGGTTGTTAAGGCCCCAGTGCCTGAAAATGTGTTGCAACTGAGGTCATTCCTCGGGTTGGTGAATTACTATCATAAGTTTTTGCCGAATTTGTCGACAATTCTGCACCCACTGAACGCCCTGCTACGAACGGGGGTAGCATGGAAATGGAGCGATGATTGTAAGCGTGCTTTTCGGAAGAGTAAGGACTTAATCACTTCAAAGGAAGTATTGGCTCACTACAACCCAGCACTGCCAATCAGGCTGGTGTGTGATGCGTCTTCCTACGGCATTGGGGCGGTACTGTCACATAAATTCCTTGATGGTTTGGAGAGGCCGATAGCTTTTGCGTCACACTCGTTAATTTCTGCTAAGCGTAACTACGCCCAGATTGACAGAGAGGCCCTCAGCCTAGTGTGGGGGGTGAAGAAGTTCAATCACTATCTGCACGGTCAAAAATTTACTCTACTAACCGATCATCAACCTCTTGTCTCCATTTTCAACCCTCAGAAGGGCGTACCGATAATGACAGCACAACGGCTGCAGAGGTGGTCCCTTTTCCTAGGGGCACACCAATATGACATCGAGTACAAAGGAACTAAGCAGCATGGAAATGCTGATGGATTGTCACGTCTACCGTTGCCAACGGTGGAAGAAGAAGACCTTGCAGTGGATCCAATGGAGTTATTCCACTCGACCATAGTCGAATGTCTTCCTGTGACGAATGCAAACATAGAAAAGGAAACACGGAATGACCCGACACTATCACGGGTCTATGATTTAACGGTGAAGGGATGGCCAGCACATGGCGAACAACTGCTGCCAGCATTCTCGCCGAGAAGAGAACAGCTGTCAGTGTGCAGAGGAACCTTGATGTGTGGATCCAGAGTAGTAATTCCACCTAAGTTGACGGATAGAGTGCTCAATGAGCTTCATGAGGGTCATCTGGGTGGGGTAAAAATGAAGAGCTTCGCCAGAGCGTTTGTGTGGTGGCCGGGAATCGATAGAGAAATCGAAGAGATGACCAAGAGCTGTGCAGGATGCCAGAAGGTCCAAAACGCCCCACCACAAGCTCCTCTGCACCCATGGGAGTGGCCCTCATCTCCATGGCAAAGGGTGCACATTGATTTTGCTGGTCCCTTCATGGACTCGATGTTTTTAATTGCGGTGGATGCACATTCAAAGTGGCCAGAGGTAATAAAAATGTCCTCAACCACCACGGAAAAAACTATCACAGTTTTACGAACCATATTCGCCAGGAATGGGCTGCCTGAACAGATTTGCTCTGACAATGGACCACAGTTTGTGTCTGAAGAGTTCCGGAGGTTCCTAAAGAACAATGGTGTTAAGCATTACACATCTGCCCCATATCATCCAGCCACTAATGGATTGGCCGAGAGGTTTGTCCAAACATTCAAGAAGGCTATCAAGGCAATGTGTAATGAAGAGATACCCCTACAACACAAGGTGGACAACTTCTTGTTTGCCTACCGGAATGCGACACATGCGGTTACCAACCAAACTCCAGCCATGATGTTCTTCAATCGAAGACTACGATGCCGCTTGGATTTGGTTAAGCCAAACGTCCGAAGAGATGTGGAGAACAGGCAGTTTCAGAATATGAATGAAAGGCCGACCAGGAGTTTTAAGATAGGGCAACCAGTTTTGGCCCGGGACTACCGCACTGAGAAATGGCAGCCAGGAACGATTTGTACACGACAAGGACCTCTCATGTATACCGTGGACATTGGGGAGAGCATTGTAAGACGCCATGCTGACCAGATTCTAGAGTCACTGGAAAACGTCAACTCCACACCACGACCTGATACACCTGGTAATGAAATCGACGTTCCAATTGCAGCTACCGCAGAATCGGTAATATTGGAAGCAGATGAACCAAACAACGACATTGATTCCGACTCAACATTGCCAGAAGAACCTGTTACCCCAAAGAGGCGTTATCCAGACAGAATCAGGAAGCCTCCTCAAAGACTGAACTTATAATTGCTTAAACTTAACCAATGTATCTAGCAACAGTAATTGTGATTGTAATTCGTTATCATTTAGTTGTTAAATGAATGTTATGTACTGTTTATCTAAAAGGGGAGGAATTGTTGTGTATGTACCTTTAAGAGAATAACTGGTCTCAGACTGCAGTACCGGCAGTGACCACCCCTGTATAAAAGGCGCTAGAGAGCCTCTGTTGTTTAGTTTCGTTATTGACTTCCACCAGTAAAGATCTGTTTGTTTTCTCCTGCTAGTCCATGTCTCAATCATTCACGGACTTAACACAGCCGATTTTAGCATCATCTGCAAACTTATTAATCATATCCCCTATATTCAAGTCTAGATCATTGATATATACCACAAAAAGCAAGGGACCTAGTACTGAGCCCTGTGGAACCCCACTGGAAACAGCCTTATAGTCACTAAAACACCCATCAGCCATTACCCTCTGCTTCCTGACTCTGAGCCAGTTTTGAATCCAACTTGACACTTTGCCCTGGATCCCATGGGCTTTTAACTTCGTGACCAGTCTGCCATGTGGAACCTTATCAAAAGCCTTGCTAAAGTCCATATACATTACATCAAATGCACTACCCTCATCTACCCTCCTTGTTACCTCCTCAAAAAATTCAATCAAATTTGTCAGACACGACCTTCCCTTAACAAATCTGTGCTGACTATCCTTGATTAATCTGTGTCTTTCTAAATGAAGATTTATCCTTTTAGCAACCTTTTATGTGGCACCTTATCAAGTGCCTTTTGGAAATCCAAATGTACTACAACCACTGGTTCCCCTTTATCTACCTTGTTAGTTACATTCTCAAAAAAATTTGTTAAACACAATATTGGGCTAGAAATTCGGTTGGTAGCGCCATCGATTAGCGCCTAAAGAGGCCGAAAAGTGGGGCGCTAACCAATTTCCGCCCGGGCGCAGTGAACCCAGCGCCTCTCCCCATATTGAGCTGACATTTAGTGCTGGCGCAAATTCTTAGCGCCCGCTCACGGACACAGGCAGATTATGATGTCATTTGAGTGTGCAACGCCTTTTGGGCGCCCCGGACCGGAAATTCAGTAGCGCCCCCCTCCGTACCGCCTGGCGCTAATAAGGACAGCTTACCTGGAGCCTTCCCCAGTCGCTCTCGGGCTGGAGGTGCGTTATTTAAAGGGGACTGGTGTGGTTTGAAAGCGCCAGCCTTTTTGGCTCACAACTTCCTCGAGAGTTACAGAGAGTTGCTGAGCTGCACACTGCGAGCCATTTCACCACTGAGCCAGCGCTGGCAGAGGAACTTCAGCCTTCTGACCATCACCTTGGTGTTGGTGAGCATTGACAACGGGAAAACTTCCTGTGTGCACTTAGTATGGGGGCTGCATTGGAGGGGAACGTCCTGCTGCTGAATCATCGGGGAAGGGCACAGAGAAACATGGAGAGAGGGGCCGGCATGGCCAGACGGAGGAGGGCCAACAGACATCGCCACACCAGACCGTACGCTGGCAGGGTTTTCCGACAGCAGTTTTCCTACATGGATATGTCGGAGGAGCAGTGTATCAGAAAGCTGTGCTTTACAAAGGAGGTGGTGACTGAGCTGTGCCAGCTGCTTCAGCCAGATCTGCAGCCTCAGATAAGGTGCAGGACATCTCTGTCGGTGGGTGAGAAGATGCCTGCTGCCCTGAACTTCTACGCGAGCGGCTCTTTTTAGGCTGCGCGTCAGAGGCTGATCAGAAGTCGCTTCTAGGCCCCTCTCACGGAATGCTTGCTGCCATTCCAAGAACAGGAATGGAACCGGTCTGATACCCCCAAGCCTGTGACGGGCAAGATGCATGTAAATAGCAGACATGGCCATTGTAAATGAAGAAAGTGTTTTATTACACAAAATGTGGTTCCTTCAAACATGAGAAAGCAATGGCAACAGGAAGCAAAACTAACACACTGACACATAACAGTTCTCGTACCCGGGAGACTGTCCAAAACATAAATCACATTCCGACCATCTTCCTTGGCCTTGATTCCTACTCAACAGACGCTTCATCAGCACCTTCTACTGTTTCCCCCTTGAGGGTGATCTGGGTCTCTTTCGAGACTGGCCCCTTCCCTCCCTGCAGCTCCTCCTTAATGCGACCCCAGTGGCTGCAGCAAGGCTTGAGGAGGCCTCCTCCCATCCTCGGGGTACAGAACAGCTCGCTGGCGCTCCACTGCGCCATCCAGAGCATCCAATGCCCCATCAGTGAAGCGCTCCGTCCTCTGCCTCACCCTTTCCATGTCTTGCTAGGCTGGTGCGCCACAGGTAGGCTCCCACCGATTTGAAGGCCTACAAGGCAGTGAGTGTGTCTGGTGATGCTAATTGACCTGCCCCTTTAAGAGCTGGCCGGCGCCAGTGTGTCTCGGGGAAAGTGATTATTGACAGCACCTGCGCTGCGCCCCGCCGCCGCAAAATTGGGTTGCGCCGCCGGGTTAGCGCCTTAAGAGTATCGTGCAGCGCCTGATTTAGCGCCGCAATCACCTTCAGGGGCGCTGCAACCCAATAAATTGCACCTGGCGCTAAACTTTGCGCTTCGCCAGGACTAGCGCCCCAAACGGGGCGATACTGAATTTCTAGCCCAATTTCCCTTTCATAAATCCGTGTTGACTCTGCCTAATCATATTATGATTTTCTAAATGCCTTGTTACTACTTCCTTAATAATGGATTCCAGCATTTTCCTGACGACTGATGTCAGGCTAACTGGCCTGTAGTTCCCTGTTTTCTCTCTCCTTTCTTGAATAGCAGGGTTATATTTGCTACCTTCCAATCTGCTGGGACTGTTCTAAAATCAAGGGAATTTTGGAAGATCACAACCAATGCATCCACTATTTCTGCAGCTACCTCTTTAGAACCCTAGGATGTAGGCTATCTGGTCCAGGGGATTTGTCGGCTTTTAGTCCCATTAGTTTCTCAAGTACTTTTCCCCGACAGATTAATTAGTTTAAGTTCCTCATTCCCATTAGCCCCTTGGTTCCCCACTATTTTTGGTATGCTTTTTGTGTCTTCTACTCTGAAGACAGATACAATATATTTGTTTAAATTCTCTGCCATTTCTTTTATTCTCCATTATAATTTCATCGGTCTCAGTGTCTGAGGGACTAACATTTACTTTTGATACTCTCTTCCTTTTTACATACTTGTAGAAGCTGTTACAATCTGCTTTTATATTTCTTGCTAGTTTACTCTCATAATCTATTTTCTCCCTTTTTATCAATTTTTTGGTCATCCTTTGTTGGTTTCTAAAGCTCTCCCAATCCTCAGGCTTACTACTATTCTTCGCAATATTATAAGCCTCTTCTTATAATCTAATACTATCCTTAACTTCTTCAGTTAGCCACGGATGAAGTACTTTTCCCGTGGAGTTTTTACTTCTCAATGGAATGTATTTTCATTGAGAATGTTGATGTATAAATGGTTTCCACTGCTTACCTACCTTCATACCTTTTGATCTAATTTTCCAATCTATCTTAGCCAACTCGCTCCTCATACCTATGTAATTAGCTTTATTTAAGTTTAAGACTCTCGTTTCAGACTGAAGTATTTCACTCAAACTCAATGTGAAATTCTATGATATTATGATTACTCTTCCCCAGAGGATCCTTTACTTTGAGATTACCAAATAACCCTGTCTCATTTGTCGTGTTTCTGTCAGCCAGCTTTTAAGTCCTCCACTCAATGCATAATTTTTGATGGTTATACATCACTTGTAACTGCTGTTTTAATTTCATATTTAAAATATCCTTAACCCTTACAGGATAAGTTATTTTTAGCGCAAAGTGTACTCCACAATTTTTGATAGTGCATCAAAAAAAGTGTGAAAAATCAAATTTTTCCAGAGGTGGCACGCCCCCAGATTCCCTGCAGAAAATAAATCTTACACCTTCAGCACTTGCAAATGCTCTCCGCAATGTCCAATTTCAGCGCTGTTGCAAAATACATTTCCATGGAATTATATTTTTTCTGTGCACTAGAAGTGATGAAACTTTTCATCTGCAGCTTAAGTTACAAAAAGCAAGTGTCCCATTGCAATTTCAGTACAATTACTTGTTTTCAGACTTGATTCCCTATAATCAGGGGCTGTTCTTGAATTGTCAGCTTTTCTGAGACAACATAATTTTTTTTAAACTGATGGCCAGCTTTTGCTGGTTTTCTAGGTTGGCAGAAGTGCAAAGATATCTAATGAGAGGAAAGAAAAATAAATTAATTTGTATGATTCACAACCTCATCACCCATTACCAGCTAGACTCATACAGCAATTGGTAGGGCCCATGAAGATGAATTTGGTGATTGTTAGAATATCTTAAAATGGTCAAAGTATCCCAGCAAGCTTTGGTTAGCATTTTTAGCTCTCTAGCTAATGTATGACCAAAGACCGTTTGGAAAGTAGACAGAATAATAAACACTAGTACGATAGCAAAATACTGCAGATGTTGGAAATCCGAAATAACGACAGAAAATGCTGGAAAAACTCAGCAGGTCAGGCAACATCCGTGGAGAGAAATTTGAGTTGACGTTTCGGGTTGGACCCTTCTTCAAAACTGGAAAGAAAAGAAACTAGATCGAAGGCAGGGCTGCGATCGGACAAAAGAATAAAAGAAACAAAAGAAGTAAAAGAGATTAGAAGCTAGACGAGATGGTAATAGGCTGGGATTAGGTGTAAAGTGTACTGGCAGGGCAAAAGATAGCTGCCAGGTGTGAGAGAGAAACAAAAGGAAAGGGGGGTGGGGGGAAAGGAGTGGAACAATTACAAGAGAAGATGAAATGGGGGCCGAGCTTATGATCTGAAATTGTTGAACTCGATATTGAGTCCGGAAGGCTGCAGACTGCCTAATCGGAAGATAAACACCCAGGTCAAGAAATGGCCAAGACACCATATACCACAGTAAAGGATAAAGATTGACCTACATACTTAAAAGTACAATAAACAAAACTTGTGGAACAGAATTGGAGGCCGAAAAGATTAGAAGCGGGGTAAACACCTAAATATGCGGCCTCCGCAAACGTGCACCTACATATTATGTTGTACGTAGGCACAGCCCAAGGTATCCAATAGTATAAGAACAGAACCTGTCTCCCTCCGACCTGCTCCTCCCCCCCTCCACGAGCAGAGCATTATCGGGGTGGTCAGGAGCCTGGAGGGCTGGAGCTGGTCGCTTGAGGCCTTAGGAACCAAAATCTGTTGTTCTCTTGGGGTTCGGAGCACTCTCAGGGTCAGTCGGAAGCCACAGCAATGCAGGCAGCCTAGAGAGCCAAACGTGATTACTCCAGGCCTGGGAACCAGTTTATATTATTTGCATGTCACCTTGTCCATTTAATATAATATTGTAGAACAGTTAAATAAAACCTAATACTCTTATTAGTCAATGCAAATAAAGCTTGTTGATTATAATACTACTCGGGCTAAAAGGTGAGCAGTTATTGTTGCTGGACTAACAACTCTTTATTACGACAGTTACTACGGGAAAATCCGCTAACAGTGATCCATTTATATTTTCCTGGTGGGTGGCACAATATACCATGAAGGAGAGAAAATGAAAATTTTCAAATGGGTAAGGCTGCAGCATTTGGTACCATACTAAAGTACTTTGGTGCCATGCTAATACAAAACAAAACTAAGATAGATACAAATAATGATGCAGTTTTAAATTTCATAGGAGAAAGAATTAAATTGCATTTCTTACACCTATAAGCAGAGGTGTTAAATATAACAAATGTTCATAGTATCATCACTAAACTGCTCACAAATTTTCATATAATTCACACTTAAAATTAAACATTTACACTCAACGGGCTAGAAATTTGGTTGGTAGCGCCACCGATTAGCGCCTAAAGAGGCCGAGAAGTGGGGCGCTAGCCAATTTCCGGGCGGGCGCAGGGCGCCTAGCACCTCGCCCCATATTGAGCATGCATTTAGCACCCGCTCATGGGCGCAGGCAGATTATGACGTCATTTGAGTGTGCAACGCCTTTTGGGCGCCCCGGACCGGAAATTCAGTGGCGCCCCCCTCCGTAGCGCCTGGCGCTAATAGTGACAGCTTACCTGGAACCTTACCAAGTCGCTCTCGGGCTGGAGGAGCGTTATTTAAAGGGGACTGGTGTGGTTTAAAAGCGGCAGCCATTTTTGGAGCACAACTTCCTCGAGAGCTACAAAGAGTTGCTGAGCTGCACACTGAGAGACATTTGACCACTGAGCCAGCGCAGGCAGATGATCTTCAGCCTTCTGACCATCACCTTGCTGTTGGTGAGCCTTAACAATGGGGAACCTTCCTGTGGGCAGTTATTATGGGGGCTGCATTGGAGGGGAACATCCTGCTGCTGAATCATCTGGAAAGGGCACTGAGACGCTAGGAGAGGGGGGCAGGCATGGCCAGGCGGGGGAGGGCCAACAGACGTCGCCACAGCAGACCTTACGCTGGCAGAGTTTTCCGACAGCAGTTTTCCTACATGAACATGTCGGAGGAGCAGTGTGTCAGAAGGCTGCAATTTAGAAAGGAGGTGGTGACTGATCTGTGCCAGCTGCTTCAGCCAGATCTGCTGCCTCAGATAAGGTGCAGGACATCTCTGTCGGTGGCCGAGAAGATGCCTGCTGGCCTGAACTTCTACGCGAGCGGCTCTTCTCAGGCTGCGCGTCAGAGGCTGATCAGAAGTAGCTTCTAGGCCCCTCTCATGGAATGCTTGCTGCCATTCCAAGAACAGGAATGGAACCGGTCTGATACCCCCAAGCCTGTGAAGGGCAAGATGCATGTAAATAGCAGACATGGCCATTGTATAGCAGACATGGCCATTGTAAATGAAGAAAGTGTTTCATTACACAAAATGTGGTTCCTTCAAACATGAGAAAGCTATGGCAACAGAAAGCAAAACTAATACACTGACACATAACTGACTCTCACACCCGGGAGACTGTCCAAAACATAAATCACATTCCGACCATCTTCCTTGGCCTTGATTCCACTGCTCCAACCAAAGCATCCAATGCCCCATCAGTGAAGCATTCCGCCCTCTGCCTCACCCTTTCCATGTCTTGCTAGGCTGGTGCGCCACAGGTAGGCTCCCACTGATTTGAAGGCCTACAAGGCAGTGAGTGTGTCTGGTGATGCCAATTGACCTGCCCCTTTAAGAGCTGGCCGGCGCCAGTGTGTCTCAGGGAAAGTGATTATTGACAGCACCTGCGCTGCGCCCCGCCGCCGCGAAATTGGGTTACGCCGCCGGGTTAGCGCCTTAGGAGTCTCGTGCAGCGCCTGATTTAGCGCTGCAATCACCTTCAGGGGCGCTGCAACCCAATATTGCGCTAGGTGCTGCAAAATTGCGCCTGGCGCTAAACTTTGCACTTCGCCAGGACTAGCGCCCCAAACGGGGCGATACCGAATTTCTAACCCGTTGTTATTTTGTAACGGTGACACCCTTGTAAAACTGTATTGGCCTCTGTGTCATTTGAGAACAGTGATATCACTACTAGAATAGTCCAAGCATTTTCAATGGGAATTTTTGAAAATTTATGCTAACAGGTTGCAAGCAAAGGCAAGTCCCCACATACAGAGACGAGAGGACAAAACATTGTCCTTTAAGCTTATGAAGCTAATCTTGTGGATAATTTGGCTGCTTATATAATAATCACACTAATTAAGAGATTTCAGCACTGAGAAAAGCTGAGCTCATCCAGCAATTATTAGGTTATTATGCTATGAAGATGTTCACGTAAAATTCCCTCAAAATACAATGGATCATAGATCCTTTTTCTTAAGTACCATTTATTCATTCTTAATTCCAGGGTGAACAAAAAGCAGATTATTTATGGAAGCACTATTCACAAGTTGCTACTGAACACAATTCTTTATGAATGAAGGAGAACACAACTCATAATGAATTGTACAGGTCTTTGTCACAAGAACAAATATGCAGTATTACATTTATACAATGTGTATGTGACCTTCATTTCAATTTTAAATTTATCTTTTAAAGTCTTGGTCCAGTATGTATTTATTTTTTCTCTTGCATAGTACACATCACCACAAAGCAGTGTTCTCAGATACACTATATAAGCATATGATGGTCACTATATGGCGAGGGTGCTTTGCTTCTGAAAGCGACACCACAGAAAAGCTTATTAGATTGGCACAGCTGCACTTACAGCTAATGTTAGTTGCCATTGAGCACTAACATTGAGCTTCACTCCTTTCTTAAATATATGGTGGCCTGAGGTGAAGTAGCTCCATGTGAGGTTGTTATCTCATGTCATAGAGTCATAACGGCACATCGAGTCCGTGCCGGCTCTCTGTAGAGCAATACAGTCAGTCCCATTCCCCCACTCTATCCCCATAGCCCTGCAAGTTTATTTCCCTCAAGTGCCTATCCAATCTCCCCTTGAAAAAATTGAGTGTCTCCGCTTCCACCACTTCAGTCAGCAGCGAGTTCCAGGTCCTCACCACTCGCTACGTAAAAAAGTTTTTCCTCACGTCCCCCCTGTATCTCTCACCCAAAACCTTAAATCTGTGTCCCCTAGTCCTTGTACCATCAACTAGTGGGAACAGCCTTTCCCCGTCTAGCCTATCCAAACCCATCATAATCTTGTACACCTCTATCAAATCACCCCTCAATCTCTAATGAAAACAAATCCAGCTTCTCCAACCTGTCCTTGTAGCTAAGATCCCCATGCCTGGAACCATTCTGGTAAATCTCCTCTTCACCCTCTCAAGGGCCTTCACATCCTTCCTAAAGGGTGATGACCAGAACTGGATGCAATACTCCAGTTGTGGCCTAACCAGCGCTTTATAAAGGTTCAGCATAACTTCTCTACTTTTGTACTCATTACCTCAATTTATGAAGCCCATATGCTTTGCTAACCACTCTCTCAGTATGTCCCGCCACCTTCAGGGTCCTATGCACATTAACTCGCAGGTCCCTCTGTCCCTGCACACTCTTTAAAACTGTGCCATTAAGTGTATATTGCCTCTCCCTGTTCCTTCTGCCAAAATGCATCACCTCACACTTCTCTGTATTAAATTCCATCTGCCACTTGTCTGCCCATTCTGCTAGCCTTTCTGTGTCCTGTTGCAGTCGATTGGTATCATCCTCACTGTTTGCCACACCCCCAAGTTTGGTGTCATCGGCAAATTTAGAAATTCTACTCTGTATTCCAATATCCATGTCATTTATATATATCAAAAAAAGCAGTGGCCGCAGCACTGACCCTTGGGGAACACCACTGTCTACCATTCTCCTGTCTGGAAAACAGCAATTTACCATAACTTGCTGTTTTCTGTCCTTAAGCCAATTCCTTATCCAAGCTGCCACTGACCCACCTATTCCATGAGCCTCAATTCTGTTAACCAGCCTTCTATGTGGTTCTTTGTCAAACGCCTTCCTAAAATCCATGTGGACAACATCCATTGCATTCCCTTCATCAATCCTACCTGTTACTTCATCAAAAAATTTAATTTGATTAGTCAAACATGATCTGCCTTTTACATATCCATGTTGACTCTCCTTAATTAGCTGAAGCCTATCCAAGTGCCAATGATCTTTTCCTTGATTATTGTTTCTAAAACTTTACTCACCACTGATGTTAAACTGACTGGCCTGTAGTTACTAGGATTGTCCTTACACCCTTTCTTGAACAATGGTATCACATTTGCCACTTTCCAATCTTCAGGCACTTCACCCACATCTAGGGAAGATTGTAAAATTATGGCAAGCCCTTCTGCTGTCTCCTCTCCCAATTCCCTTCACAACCTGGGATGCAAGCCAGCTGGACCAGGTGACTTATCTACTGTAAGCATACCCAGTCAATCTAGTATATTCTGTCTATCAATTTTTGCCCCTTCCATTGCTCTACCTTTTCCACTTCTACCGATATTTTGTCAGCATCCACCTCCTTAGTAAACACCGATACAAAGTATTCATTATGTATTCTAGCCTTGCCCTGTGCCTCTAAGCATATATCAACTTCTTTGTCCCTAATAGGCCCCACCCCGCCTCTTACTCCCCGCTTACTGGTTACATGCCGATGGAAGATTATCGGGTTCCCTTTTATGTTAACTGCCATTCTACTCTCATATTCTCTCTTTGCCAATCTAATTTTCATCTTCACTTCCCCTCTCAACTTATTGTATTTGGTCTGGTTCTCCCTTGATGAAATCACCCTACATGCATCATACACCCTCTTTTTTTGTTTAATCATCTTCTCTACCTCCCTCATCATCCAAGGAGGCCTTGCTTTGGTTCCCTTACCCTTCCCTCTTGTTGGAATGTACCTAGCCTGTATTTGGAAGATCTCCTCCTTAAAAATCACCCATTGTTCTGTTACAGTTTTTCCTGTCAGTCTTTGGTTTCATTTTACCCTGGCTAGATCCTTTTGCATTCCATTGAAGTTAGCCCTATTCCAGTTTAGAAGTTCCACTCTAGATTGTTCCTTGCTCCTCTCCTGCTAATCTAAATCTTATGATCTGATGATCACTCGTATCCAAGTGTTCTCCCACAGACAGTTGGTCGACCAGGCCCTCCTCATTCCCCAGCACCAGATCCAGCAATGCCTCCTATCCTAGTTGGGCCAAGAACATACTGGTCAAGGAAATTCTCCTGAACACATTTCAGAAATTCCTCCCCCTCCTTTCCCTTTTCCCCAACATTATCCCAATCAATATTTGGGTAATTAAAGTCCCCCAATACTACTACTCTATAGCTCTTGCCTATCTCTGTGATTTCCCTATAGAATTGCTCCTCTACCTCCCTCTCACTATTTTGGAGGCCTGTAGAATATCCCCAATAGTGCGATCATACCCTTTTTGCTCCTCAACTCTAACCAAATGGATTCTGTCCTTGTCCCCTCAAGAACATCCTCCCTTTCCAACACTACAATGTCTTCCTTAATCAGCACTGCTCCTGGCATGCTCTTCTGCACTCATCATTGAACCAGGGTTGGTCCCCTGGCTTAATGGTAATAACAGAGTGATGGATATGCCTGGCCATGAGGTTACAGATTGTGGTGGAATACAACTCTGCTGCTGCTGATGGCCCACAGCACCTCATGGATGCCCAGTTTTGAGCTGCTAGATCTGTTCTGAATCTATCCCATATTCATTAAGTATTCTAAGTGGTAGTGCCACACAACATGATGGAGGGTGTCCTCAGTGTAAAGACAGAACTTCGTCTCCAGAAGGACTGTGCAGTGGTCAATCCTACCAATACTGTCATGGACAGATGCATCTGCGACAGGTAGATTGGTGATGACGAGGTCAAGTTGGTTTCTCCCTCGTGTTTGTTCTCTCACCACCTGCCACAGCTATGTCCTTCAGGACTCAGCCAGCTCGGTCAGTTGTGGTACTACCAAGCCACTCTTGAAGTCCCACACTCGGAGTACATTCTGTGACCATTGTTAGATCGAGGTAATTTCAGTGGACCACACTGATCTGAGGTCAACACACTAAAATTAAAGTTTGCGAGTCTGGTGGTAAGTTTTAAATAGTCGATTTATTGCATCACTTGATTTACACTGTTTGACTTCCTTTATCCGACTAACATCATATTCAAAATGGCTGGTTTTTATGCAGCAGCAGATGTACCCGCTCCCTTTATTCTCCAGGAGTGCTGAGTAGTCGTCCGTTGAGCGGGCGCGGCACTGCCACGCCAGTTCGGCGGGTTGGGGGGGGGCCATGGCGCCCGGGATAGGTGACATGGTGTTCATGTCCACGAGGCGGCGCCGAGGCATGTCGACCAACAGGCCGTGGGCGCACAGGAAATCTGCACCGAGGAGTGGGGAGAGCACCTTGGCGGCGATAAACTCCCAGTAGTAGCGGCGGCCTGCGAGGTCGATGGTGACGGTGCGGGTGCCGTACGTCCGGATGTCGGTGCCGTTGGTGGCAGCCAGCGCAGGGCCGCGGCTGCCTCGCTGGATCTTGAGGGCGGACGCGGGGATGATGCTGCGCTGCGCGCCCATGTCACATAGGAAACGGCGTCCGGAGGCGCTGTCCGTAATGTACAGCAGCGCGCCTGCTTGCCCCACGGCCATCGTGTATGCCGGTGTGGGGGCGGTAGGAAACGTGCAGGGATGGCTGCAGCGGCGTGCCCGTGCGCCGAACCGGGTATGGAAGTAGCAGTAGCCCTGGGTCAGAGGGCTTGGGGGACGTGGGGGACTGGGGGGCCTCGTGGCCGAGCGATAGAGGGTGGAGCACGCGCCGACGCTACGGAGGCCAGGTCGGGGGTGACGGCGTGGTTGGAGCTGGCAGACAGGAGCTTATCGGCTTCGTCGGCCAGGGACTCGAGGTCCGTGAGGCTGGACGCCATGATCGCCGGACGGATGCTGGGAGGTAGTTGGCAGATAAAGAGCGTGCGGAAGAGGGAGCTGGGCGGTTTCTCGTCGGTCAGAGCAAGCATGTGTGAGAGCAAGTCTGACGCCGTGGAGTCACCGAGGCCCGGGAGGTCGAGGAGGTGGCAGTTCCGCAAGAATTGGGAGGCTGTGAATTTTTTAATGAGCGCGGCCTTGAGATGTGCGTACTCGCCTTCCTCCGGAGGGTTTTGTAGTGTTGTCCAGACTTTCATGATTGTGGAGCTGCCCAGGGAAGCGAGGAGGTAGTCGTACATCGTTGCGTTGGCGGTGATGCCGCGGAGTCGGAATTGCGATTCGGCTTGAAGGAACCAGGCGGTGGCCAGGTTCTCCCAGAACTCCGGCAGCTTCACAGAAACTGCGTTTGTGTCAGCCATGGTTACGCTTAGGAGTCGTCCTGAGCGTCGGGGTCACCAATGTAGGAGTCTACGTACTCCTAGCAAAAAATACTGAACTCGGAGAGGTTCAACAGAAAAGGTTTAATTGTTGAGGCTGCATGCTGAACACAAAATGGAGTCAGAGACTACACAAAGTATGACTGCCTTTCATCAGTGCACAGCTTCGACTGCTCCTCCCCCACTCTGGGCTTAACTATGTTGCAGATCGAGTTTCTTAAAGGTGTGACCCTTCTTCAAGGCATGACACCTGATTTATAGTCTACGGACCAGAAAGCGGATTGTGTCCTTTCTGTGATCGGTACGCCACAACATCATACTGTGGGGCTTTCTGACTGGAAATAGTCAATTAGCAAGGGTTCCCACACGCTGGAAATGAATTGGCCAATTGAGGGAAAATTGCATCAATCTGGCAGACCCATTTACATTCGTGTGGGAACCCTGACATTCGGGGAACCCGACAATTCCCCGCACCTGCGGGAAAATCGACCCCAATATGTTTGGGCAACCCCTCCCTGAGAATATGAAGTGTAAATTTGACTATGAAAAAGTAACACAAACAATATTGCATCTATATTAGTTAATGTTTACTGATATGAAAGGACTTCTGATGAGAAAAACAGAAAATGTTACAAGCATACATCTGGTCAGTTAGTGTCAGAGAAAGAAAGAGAATTCGAATGAAGGGTCTGACTTGGAACGTTGAGCTGTCTTTCTCTTTCTGATGACCTGCATTTTCTACTTTTCTTTCAGGTTTCCAGCATGCACTGTTTTTCTTTTTAACTGAATCTGCCAGTGGTGCTTATGAGTTATTTCCCTTTCGAACACATGATTTAAAAGCTGTAAGGTATAATTAGAGATACAGCAGTGATATCATCTCAAGAAAAAACATCATTGCATTTTAAAAGTTGACTACAGCTGATTGTATCGTAAGAAAAATTCAAAAACTACTTGTAAAACATCCCCTAGCTATTACTAAATAATCACTGCTGCCATCTTGACATACTGGTTTCAAGGGAATGTGATGTGTTTTTTTATACCTATGACTGACATTTAGTCTTGCTTGCTCCATTGTTAGTCTCAAGTGAAAAGGATTGAGTGGGCTCAATCCAGTTTCCTATGGACATTCCTGCACAGCACTCTGCTACTCTGAATTAGGCACTAATTCAACAATTCTTTTTTAAAGGATAAAAGAAAGACCCAGTGGTAAATGGAAATCTTATACTAACTTAGTAAAATGGTTGCTTTAAGATGCATTTTGAAGAAAGCTGGTAGAAGAGAAGCTGTGCTTTGCACGTGGCCTACAGTGATTGAGGTTGTAATTTTGGTTGAGAAGTATAGTATATTGAACGGTAATGTTCTCCAGTTTCAGCCGGTAAAGTCGATCAATATTAGTTCAGCACTAAATTTATTCTCTGTAAGTAGCTGCCCATATTTTATTCACTATCCCATCCCGCAGACAAAAATAAAAATGAAAAACATACAGAGACAGTAGCAAGAATACTATATTTCAATACTTTTCAAAGAATAATACTTTTCAAAGAATAACTCTTGAGATTATAAGTATGATTGCATAATCTGAGACTTCCAACAGGGAACATTGCTCACAGTGAGTGCATTTCAGGAAATCACGGGCGCACAGTGCATGAGTTCCCAAGATGTGCACCCTGTGAGGAGTGCTGAATCATGGAATTAGACCGTATGGAATCATGGAATTAGCCCGTACGTTCTGAGGGCAAATATCAATCACATTTGTGTCAATCACAGTTAAGGCCATCTCTGATCACTTCCTTGTATCGCTCTCCACCCACATACCCCTTTCCCCTCCCAACCCTACTTCTTTCTGTGTCAGCCCCTGGAATAAGCTCTCTCCCAATTCACTTACAACTGCAATTTCAAAATTCCAACTGTCTAGTCTTTGGTCCTCCATTCACCATGACATTTCTGCAGCTACCGATCTGATCAACCATACCCCCAGCACCACCTTTGATGCCCTAATACTCATTAAAACCATTACTCTCTCTCATCCTGGCCATTCCCCCTGGTATGGCCTGCATCTCCATTCCCTTAAGTCCAAGGGACGCAAACTTGAACAGATATGGCGAACAATTGGGTTAGCAATTCACCGCCAGATCTGACCGCACCACATAAAGCACTAAAGGGTCCTGCTCTCATCTGCCAAAACTGCTCACTATTCCAGGATCATTCTGGGATTTAAAGATAATCCTGGCTTCTTCTCTCCACTACAAACCATCTTCTTAAACCATTCACCACCAGATCTGGCTGCACTACATAAAGCACTAAAGGGTCCTGCTCTCATCTGCCAAAACTGCTCACTATTCCAGGATCATTCTGGGATTTAAAGATAATCCTGGCTTCTTCTCTCCACTACAAACCATCTTCTTAAACCATTCACCACCAGATCTGGCTGCACCACATAAAGCACTAAAGGGTCCTGCTCTCATCTGCCAAAACTGCTCACTATTCCAGGATCATTCTGGGATTCAAAGATAACCCCGGCTTCTTTTCTCCACGACAAACCATCTTCTTAAACCCCTCTCCCCGTCTCTTCCGCACTCACCTCCAACAAGAAGTGTGAGGAGCTCATGGACTTCTTTGTCACTAAGATTGAGACCATCCGATCAGCTGCCTCTGCCACTTCCCTCTCTTCCACTAGCCCACTGGGCCAAACTTTCTCGAAGGTTCCCCCCTGCGCTAGCCCTAAACTCACATCTTTCTCCAGTTTCTCTCCGATCTCCCTTCATGCCCTCTCCGAGCTCATCTTGTCCATGAGACCCACTTCATGCTCCCTCGACCCTATTCCCACTAAACTGCTGACCACCCAACTTCCTTTCCTGGCTCCCATTTTAGCTGATATTGTTAACGGTTCTCTCTCCTCAGGTACTGTCCCCCTCACCTTCAAATCTGCCGCCATCACCCCTCTCCTCAGAAAACCAACCCTTGACTCTTCCATCCTTGCAAACTACGCCCCATCTCCAACCTTCCTTTCCTCTCCAAAGTCCTTGAATGTGTTGTCGCCTCCCAAATCCATGCACATCTTTCACGGAACTCCATGTTTGAATCTCTCCAATCAGGTTTCTACCCCTGCCACAACACCGGAGTGGCTCTTATCAACGTCACAACTAACATCCTATGTGACTGTGACAATGGTAAACTACTCCTCCTCATCCTTCACTGCCCATCTGCAGCCTTTGACAAGGTTAACCACACCATCCTGCTCCAACGCCTCTCCACTCGCCTGGTTCCATCCTTATCTATTTAATCGTAGCCAGAGAATCACCTGCAATGGCTTCTCTTCCCGCTCCCGCACCGTTACCTCTGGTGTCGCCCAATGATCTATCCTTGACCCCCTCCTATTTCTCATTTACATGCTGCCCCTTGATGACATCATCCGAAAACACTACATCAGTTTCCACTTGTACGCTGGCGACACCCAGCTCTACCTCAACAACGCCTCTCTCCACCCCTCCACTGTCTCTAACTTGTCAGACCACTTCTCCGACATTCAGCACAGTATGAGCAAAAATTTCATCCAATTAAATATTGGGAAGACCGAAGCCATTTTCTGTAAGGGGTTTTCCTTGAGAGATTTCCCTGAGGTTTCTCTCTCTGGAGGCCTCTCTCTCTTGCACAGTAAAACCTTGAGTGGTTCGACCCACTCACCCCTTAGATTCTATACTCTGGACTTAGGCGCAGGAACTACAAGGTAGAGAAGACTCTTGTAGACCAAGTTTGATTAATCAAAATGACATTTTATTGCAAATGGAAAAATGTCAAATCAAATGCAACACAGATAAGAGAATACATGGGAGGGAAAAACAAATAATAATAATCAACTTTATTGTCATTGTTAGTGCACAAGTACAAACATAAACAAATCATAACGACATCATACTAACTAAGGCAAATACAGGCATCTTATACTCTACAAAGATCATCATGAAATAAGGAAACACACGGAACATCAAGGGACAACAACTCATGTTAATTGTACCCTTAAATCCACCCCCTTATTAAACCTATCTAGATCTGATTGTGAAGGGCCAGAAACATGCTCACCAATCCCACTAGGAAGTGCAAAGTTTTGAAGTCAAGTCTGTCTTTTGATCCCTTCAGGCACTCCGTCTCCTTGTGGATCGTGGAACCCCTGGGTACTGCGCCACACCTCTCTCCTGAGGTGGGGGTCGGGGGCGGCTGGACACCGGCGGGCCTGGATGTCGGCGGGCCCCTCTTTCCTTGGCTACGGCCCGGGGATGGTCGATGATCTCCCGATGGTTTTTCCCGGGGCGGGACGCTGGCTTCGAACGACTTTCTTTATACTGTCATAATTCTTCTTCCTCCTCCGACGGTGGAGAGGAGTCCGCTGATCTTTCCCCACACCAGCTCCTCTTTGCCCAGCTCAAAAGCTGGACCGGCTGCTGAGGCTGCAATGACTGTCCGACTGCAACCTGTGAGAAGCCCTTTCTCCAAAGCTGCGGGTGAAGTTCACTACCAACCGCCTCCAACTGCCACCACACAGAAGTTCTCCTCCGTGCCTTCCCGTCTCTACCAGTGTGTTCAACTGCCGAAAAAGTCCTACAGATATACAATCTTCCCCAGGCCTCCACTTCCCGCCCAAAATCAGGTTAGTCTTTGTTTTCATTTTGGCGGGCTGGGAGCACAGCGGGGCAGTTATTATATTTTAAAATCATTTTCGATGGCCGGTAAAGGCTCATCTCTGATTTGAAATGGCCCTCATTGTTTTTAATGCCCTGCTGATCTTGTTACCGAGCCCTTGGTGCTGTTCTCATGAATATGAGATTGTCCCCTTTTGTCTGGGTCAACATTTAGATGGCCTCTGTCTCCAGGCCGATCTTGAGTGGATCTGCATCTAATCCATATGCATAGGTGTGGGTCTGGTTTCGTTCTCTCAGAAACGACTTCCAGAACTTACTGTGGGTTGAATCCACATAGCTGTCTGAGGTTGCGCAGGAACCATTTTAAAGTGTCCCAATAAGCTGGTCACATGGTACGGCGGCCATTTTGTATGCCCCTTTTTCCTGGGCTTCTTTTAAAACAGTCTTTAAAATCATGGCCTCTTCTGCCTATTGACCCTTATTAATACAAAATCCAATTTTGCGAATCCTACACTCCCCCCTGATGAGACTGTAACTTGCTTGGAGTATCATAATTCTGGGTGAGCAAAATTTTTTGACCTTCCACAATCTAACCATCCCCAGTATTTACCTATCTATGACCCCATGACACATGCATTTCCCATTTCAGAAAAATCTAGTGTACATTAAGCATCTATAGATGGCAATACCTTGGAGTTAAAACTTTACAACTTACTTCCAGGTGTGGAGGGGGTCCTTATACCCCTACATCACCTAGTACATACACATTATCAAATAATAATCACATCTAATGAACTTCAATAATAAAAATGAAATACATACGAAAATCCAAAAACACATGAATCAAATCAAAAATAATACAGAGGAGGGAGGGAAAACTTTAACTTTATACAAAGCAGCAAAAATCTAAACAGGTGTCTCTTCTTCTACCCGCAGATAATGCTCCCTCCATTCCCCTCTATTCTCATACTTTTGCGAATGTTTGACCTTTTTACAGTGTACAAACAGCAAATAAACTACAATGATAACCTGGCACACTACAAGAATGTGGGAGGCTATCCTAATCCAGGAAGGGACTTCTATATTAGTGAACAGGTCCCACCACGGTGGGGTTACTATATCCAATATGTCTGCCCCTATCTCTAAAGTCTTCTGCTCCAGTGTGTAGAAGTGTTTCTGTGAAACAACAATGGCTTTTAATATCTTGGTGAGGTGTTCAGGGAGAGGGGGAATGATATATCCAAAATGTGCAACGAAACACTGCAGATCGGTGAAATTCTCTTTCACAGTGATGTGAACAGTGGAAGGTTCAGGAATGGGGACAATTCGCTCTTGGGCCACTTGAACTTCTGCCCTGGGCTTGAAACAGAAGCTGCTGTCACTAACCGGACACCAACCGTGCTGTCCATGCTGGCAGTGGGGCACTGCAGTGGTGACACAGTATGTCCCACCTCCTATATGTGCCACCTGCGGGGGCACATGGCCTTGTGCCATTGCCTCCATGGTGCAATTTATAGGCTTCACGCCAGCAGTTCTAAACACGCACTGTGGTTTTAAATGGGCGTTCAAGTGCTGGGGACACAGGATGATGTGTGCTCCCCGGCTCCGGCACCCTGAGAGGTCAGTACCCGTCATTGCATGCTCCCATCGAATGACGTAAGGTGGGACCCCTGTGTAGCGAATGTGCGCACCCCCCTGAATGACTCCAATGTTCTCCACCCTGTATACTGGGGCGGGTTTGGCTGTCTTTCCCATCACCGGCATTCTTACCACTATACCCATAATGGTGTGATTAGACCGTCCACAGTCCACTGGGACTGGGTAGGCCTCTGAAGCTAGTCTGAGCTGGCACGGACTCAATGTATTCTCAAAAGGGTGGAGGGCTGCGAGATGCTTGTTGCTGATCCAGGAGGGGACTAAGCCTTGCTTTAAATCCTCCAGATTACTGCGGCCCTCGTCCAGTAACCACGCCCCGTATAGCACACAAGCTTCGTTCTGCGCAGCCTGATCGGACGCATTCCGATCCTCCCTGATGAGAGCATTTACCGTTTTGGCGTGTTTTTCCAGCTCAGCTATTATTTCTTTTAAGTGTAGTGTCATGGCTTGGTCCTCACGTAACTCAGGACCCACTACCTTATTCTCATCAGTCAGTATCTTTCTTAGCTGTGTTTTTAAATCATTAATTTGGGTTTGCAGCTCCACGTCATCCAAAGTGTTGATGACGGAAGTCCCTGTGTTAAAAGCTGTGAAAATATAATTTGCTGCACCCCTTCTTTGTCTCCCTATTCTGTCCAAGACCTCATGTGGAGTGGTGTACAATTCTGCTCTGTCGACATCGGCAAAGTCGAATTCGTAAAACTGTTTAAACATGTTTGTTAACAGGACTTGGTATAAATACTCCGTTTCCCTGGGGCACCACACTGGCAATCTTACCTCGGTGAGGTTTAAAATCATCGAAGCCACCGCGTAGTGGACCCCTTGGTACAGTACCTGTCCTGTGGGTACCAATACCAATCCATTCCCGGGTCCCTTTGTCGTGGTGGGGCACCCTTCCTTGAGGGCTTTGGCTACCGGAACTGTGGGCAAGGGCTTGCGGGGTCGGGTGATGAGCTCAGTGGCGTTTACTGGGATCTGAGAATATGGGACTCCGCACGCGCGTGTGCTGACGTCCCACCTCATTCCTTGCCCAGCATCCTGCCACTGCCTTTGGAAAAAGATGGAGACGCCTGTGGGGCAAGCGCTTTCTGAACCCCACATACAGATGTAGATCCCCTCACCTGGTTCCCACCATTTGTCCCAACAGACGCTCAACCCCCCGTGAGTTCCCGTTATTGTCCGATGGGTGTTGTTACCCAATCTCTCCCATTCCACAGTGGAATTCTTCATGGTGCTGCTCAACTTGCGCAGCCACCACCAACGGTCCAAAGGTACATGTCCCATACAGTTCAAGCAAATCTTCTTGCCCACGGTGACGCTGATTCGGGGTGCAATGATCCGCACCCTGGGGCACATCAGAGACATTTCTCTGTATGCAAACCCCGTCTGGCTGGAGTATTCAGAAGAGTTCGACCCCAGCCAGCCTGGCCATCTCCCTTCATGGAAATAGGCAGCAGTCTCTTCAGCGTCCCGTGAGCCGGTTCCATCAGTCGCAACGGGACCTCTGTTGTCAGAGCACCCATAAATGGTCGAGTCCTTAGTGCGGCCCCGATAGGCCCAGCTCCACCCGATCATCACGAACGCGACGAGGATCCCTCTCATCTTTACTGGCTCCTGCAATCAATCAAACAATATAGCCAGGCTCCCGAGAGATTCTGGCTTAGGTGACGGCATGATCGGGTCTTTCGACCTCGATCCAAAACAACACACACACTGGGCAGATTTAAAACTACTTAAACTCTAATCATTTTAATATATTTACACACCTTAAAACTTAAACTTAAACTTAACTATGTACAGCGCTGCCCGTCCCCGGGCGGCTTGCCTAATCCCTGATTGGACTGCAGCTCGCCTCTCCCTGTGGTGAGGCTGCAGTGACCTGTGGCTCTGGACTGCAGCTCGCCTCTCCCTGTGGTGAGGCTGCAGTGACCTGTGGCTCTGGTTCCCCACAGCCTTTTGCTGTTAATCAGGGACTGTGTTTTTTCAAGGATTTCTGAAGTCGGCGTCTACTGAGAATGGGGGACTCGGGCCAAAGTTTTACTGGCTGGGGCGTTCGGGTCGACCTGTGAAAAGGTATTTTGGGCGTGGCTCCCTTAGCGAGTGGACCTTCGGGTGGGACCTCAGCTCTCACAGTCCGTGGCTCTTCCACGACTGTGGGCTTCGGCTCCCTCCCCTCAGGCTCCGCCCCTTTGGGATTCGGGCAGGCTCCCTTGGCGAGTGGACCTTCGGGTGGGACTTTAGCTCTCACAGCCCATGGCTCTTCCACGACTGTGGGCTTCGGCTCCCTCCCCTCAGGCTCCGCCCCTTCGGGAATTGGGTCTGTGGCAGACGGCTCCTCCTCACCTGTCCCTACAGGTGGAGGATCTCTGCCCCCAATTTCTACCTCCCCCACGCTCGAGTCGAGGGCGGGATCTCCGTCCTCCGACTCCTCCTCCTCCAGAATCGGGTCGAGGGCGGGACCTTGTTGTTCGGGTCCCTCCTCGTCCGAGTCCTAGGCCATCGGGGAAACCTCCCCCCAGGTGGGCGGGACTGCTTCTCCTTCCAAGCAGGCTACAACGCCAGCTTGTGTGGTCTGTGACTCATCGCGCGCCTCAGGCTGAGGATCTTTACCCTCAGACCTGGCTTCGGTTGCTGATGTTCATGCACCCGGTTTAAGCAGTTTGCACTGATTGATGTGAAACCATTTAGTGCGCCGGGGCAATTTCACTGCATATACCATGGGGCTGGTTTTGCCTACAATCTTGTAGGGTCCCCGGTACAGTGGTTCTGAACTCCCCACTCGGGCAGAGTCTCCTACCATGACCTTATCTCCTACTTCCCACTCCTGGGCTCCGGTGGCGGGGATCGATAGATCTTGTACCGATTCCCGCCTGGCCTTATCTATGGCTCTCTCACCGGCGCGGATGGTCAGACCCAGGAATTTCACCTCCGGCTGGCCGACCCGTGCCTTCTTTGGGTTTACTTTGAAACCCTTTCTTCCTAACAGCTCCAATAACTCGGCCAATAGTGGGCCATGCTCCTCTCTCGAGTCTGTGAACAGGAGCAGGTCGTCCACATACTGCTCTAGCTGATTGGGCTGGCTGAACTCTTTTAAACTCCCTGCCATGCATTGATGGAAAATGCTGGGGCTGTTGTGGAAACCCTGTGGCAAGCAGTTCCAGGTGTACTGTTGCCCTTTAAACGTAAAGGCAAACTTGTACTGATCCTCCCTCCGTAAAGGGATGGACCAAAACCCATTAGAAATATCCAGCACCGTGAACGTGGTCGCGGAGGCTGGAATACTTCCTATCAGGTCGGCAACTGCTGCTACCGTCGGCGTGAAGGCTGGGATGTTGCTATTGAGGACTCTGTAGTGCACCGTGGCTCTCCAGGAATCGTCCGGCTTCCTCACCGGCCATAACGGAGAGTTCACATGGGTGACTATCGGTCTCAACACGCCCTGCTGCACCAGTGAAGATATTGCTGTCTCCATGTCGGGCTCCGCTTCCCTGGGGAAGTTGTACTGTTTTTGGGGTCGGGCCATGGGGTCCCCGTCTACGCTAACCTCAAACCCGGTGACCCTTCTGCAATCGTGCTTGTGAGTGGCAAACGTCGCCAGGTGGTCGCACACGAATGCCTGTAAATCTTGTGGGACACCCGCGACCATGAGCTCGAGGTCGTAGCTCTCTTTTGGCTTCACGGTACACAGGGTCCCCCTTTCTCCTTCCCCTGGGATGACGACTACCTGGCCTGACTCACCCATACCGCTCCCCAAAGACAATGATTTCTTAGGTCCACGAGGATCCCGTGTTCGACCAAGAAATCGGACCCGAGGATCCCTTTCCCATTCTCCACCTCCCACTTCATTAGTATACACCTCCACTTGGTGCGGAGTGGTCCTAAATGAATGGAGAGGGGAATGGAATGTGCGCCAGCCTGTTCCTTGCCTGTGAAGCCCGACAGAATATATGGAACCCCGGTGGACAGAGGCGAGGTGGCGGGGTTATCTGTGTGGATCATGGTGCACGATGCCCCCGTATCCAACAAATAGGTCCCCTTCACCTCCTGCACTTCCATCTCCACGAGGGGTCGCCTCCATATATCGTATTGCAGCGCACACAAGTAAACGGGCTGCGCCGGCTCTAGTCATTTGGGCACAGCGGTCGGGGTTTCGGGCACAACAAGACCAGTGGTGACAGCTACTTTCCCCTGCGAAATCATCAGAGACCGCATTGTCTCTAAAATCGATTCAATCGCAGTGGGATCCACAACTGCACCGGCTTCTTGTGCGGGCAGGAGCTACGGCTTGGGTTTGGGCTGGTGCTGGGGCGGTGGTCTGGGCTTGGGCTTGGACTGCGGGAAACTTCCCTTTATTATCCTTCCACGGATTTCTACAGTCCTTGCGCCAATATCCATCCTTCCCACACCTGTAGCAATTGAACTTGGCTTGGACAGGGCGATTCCCTTCCTGCCTCCACTCCTTCTTGCTTGGGGCTGCGGGTTTTGCCTCATGCACCTTTCCTTTCTGGGGAGGTGTTTCCTGACCTCTACAATTCTTATACGCCACATTTAACTGACGGAGCACCGTCTCTTCCGTGACACCGGGACCTTGGGGATCAAACCAAGGTCTGGCTAGGGCCCGTATCTCTGGCAAGCTGTTGGTAACCAAGCAACGGAGCCAATGAACCCGCTGTTCGTTGCTCATTTGAGCCCGTTCAGGCATACCCGGACAGCTGCGTCGATACATTGGCCACAGCCTTTCTGCGAAAACCCGTGGGGGTTCTCCAGATAGCTGCAGGGTCCCTTCCACACGGTCGAACGGACTACTGTCGTCCACTCCCATTACCTCTAAAACTTCCTCCCTGAGATCCGTATACCCTTTCCGTCCCCTCTTGCCATCCTCTGAGAGGCACTGAAGGATTGTAGGATCCAGGGAGAAAAGCAACAGTTTGACCTGTTCCTGTTCATCGCAGTCATTGATGGCTGCTGTTTCCTCTATCTCCCTGAAGTGAATCGAGGGATCTCCCTTTACTGTGAGCCGTGTGAGGTGGCTCACCATGGACCTTAATTGCGGGCCACCGTAGGGCACCACGAGCTGGTTCTGGTGGAGTCCGATACTGCCATCGGCAGCGTTGGGACCGAACTTCTGGTGCCGAGCGGGACACATTGGTGCCGGTCCCGGCTTTGCTACCAGTGGCTCTTCCTCACACTCCATCTCGGCTACCTCCTCTTTCACTACCCCCTCTTTTTCTGGCCAAGTCTCACTATAGCGCGGCGGTGCTGAGGGCTCGGTGGCTGGTACCACAATTACCTCAGCTGGAATCGGCTGTTTAGAATTCCTTTAAAAAGTCCATGTGACTGGCTTTCGGGCTGACGAGACACACCATGCTTTTTGCCTTTACCAGGGCTGTTCTTAGGTCCTCTATGGTCTTTTGGCAGGGGCCGTGGTCTGTGCTCTCAAACCCGTGCTCGAGGGCTAGTTTGTAAGCTGCCTTAACCTCCACTACTCTCCTCCTGCGCTCTTAGCTGTTGTGCGAGGCGGGCGCTTTTCTCCCGTATCCTCGTTTCATTGATCTTTGCCTCAGTAACCTGGCACTCCAGGTACTCTATCCTAGCCTGATGTTGACTAGCTACCACTTGGCGCTCCTGATTCAGCGCATGAAGCGCTGTGATGAGTTTTTCCCCACCCATGGCCTTTTCCTCTATCTCTGCTGCCTGGGTTGTGATCTTGGCTGCCTGTGCTGCAACGACTTGGTTCAAGATCTGGACCTGCTTCTTGTAACACATCAGCCACACTGCCTTTTCCACTGACTTCTTATGCTCTTTGCTCTCTGTCCACCTGATGGCTGCGTCCACCGGACGCCCATCCAGCAAGAGATCGGAAATCCACTGTTTAGTGAGATTTACCTTGCCAAAGACATAATCCGCTATCCTCTCATCCATTGCATTTTGACCATTCAAACTTGGATCTACTACATTGCAATCCTGCTGCCAGAGTCCCGCCGTGATCGCCATTTTCTGTAAGGGGTTTTCCTTGTGAGATTTCCCTGAGGTTTCTCTCTCTAGAGGCCTCTCTCTCTTGCACAGTAAAACCTTGAATGGTTCGACCCACTCACCCCTTAGATTCTATACTCTGGACTTAGGCGCAGGAACTACAAGGTAGAGAAGACTCTTGTAGACCAAGTTTGATTAATCAAAATGAAATTTTATTGCAAATGGAAAAATATCAAATCAAATGCAACACAGATAAGAGAGTACATGGGAGGGAAAAACAAACACAAACAAATCATAACGACATCATACTAACTAAGGCAAACACAGGCATCTTATACTCTACAAAGATCATCATGAAATAAGGAAACACACGGAACATCGAGGGACAACAACTCATGTTAATTGTACCCTTAAATCCACCCCCTTATTAAACCTATCTAGATCTGATTGTGAAGGGCCAGAAACATGCTCACCAACCCCACTAGGAAGTGCAAAGTTTTGAAGTCAAGTCTGTCTTTTGATCCCTTCAGGCACTCCATCTCCTCGTGGATCGTGGAACCCCTGGGTACTGCGCCACACCTCTCTCCTGAGGTGGGGGTCGGGGGCGGCCAGACACTGGTGGGCCCGGATGTCGGCGGGCCCCTCTTTCCTTGGCTACGGCCCGGGGATGGTCGATGATCTCCCGATGGTTTTCCCCGGGGCGGGACGCTGTCTTCGAACGACTTTCTTTATACTGTCATAATTCTTCTTCCTCCTCCGACGGTGGAGAGGAGTCCGCTGATCTTTCCCCACACCAGCCCCTCTTTGCCCAGCTCAAAAGCTGGACCGGCTGCTGAGGCTGCAACGACTGTCCGACTGCAACCTGTGAGAAGCCCTTTCTCCAAAGCTGCGGGTGAAGTTCACTACCAACCGCCTCCAACTGCCGCCGCCCAGAAGTTCTCCTCCGTGTCTTCCCGTCTCTGCCAGTGTGTTCAACTGCCGAAAAAGTCCTACAGATATACAGTCTTCCCCAGGCCTCCACTTCCCGCCCAAAATCAGGTTAGTCTTTGTTTTAATTTTGGCGGGCTGGGAGCACAGCGGGGCAGTTATTATATTTTAAAATCATTTTCGATGGCCGGTAAAGGCTCATCTCTGGTTTGAAATGGCCCTCATTGTTTTTAATGTCCTGCTGATCTTGTTACCGAGCCCATGGTGTTATTCTCATGAATATGAGATTGTCCCCTTTTGTCTGGGTCAACATTTAGATGGCCTCTGTCTCCAGGCCGATCTTGAGTGGATATGCATCTAATCCATATGCATAGGTGTGGGTCTGGTTTCGTTCTCTCAGAAACGGCTTCCAGAACTTACTGTGGGTTGAATCCACATAGCTGTCTGAGGTTGCGCAGGAACCATTTTAAAGTGTCCCAATAAGCTGGTCACATGGTACGGCAGCCATTTTGTATGCCCCTTTTTCCTGGGCTTCTTTCAAAACAGTCTTTAAAATCATGGCCTCTTCTGCCTATTGACCCTTATTAATACAAAATCCAATTTTGCGAATCCTACAATTGTATTCAGTCCCTGCCACAAACTTTGTTCCCTAGCCACTGACTCCATCCCTCTCCCTGACAACTGTCTGAGGCAGAACCAGTTCACAACCTTGTTGTCATATATGACCCCGACCACATATCTGCACCATCACTAAGACCACCTTTTTCCACCTTCGGAACGTCACCTGACTGTGCCCCGCCTCAGTTCACCTGCTACTGAAACCCTCATCCATGCCTTTGTTACCTCTAGACTTGACTATTCCAACGCACTCCTTGCCGGCCTCCCACGTTCTACCCTCCGTAAACTTGAGGTCATCCAAAACTCTGCTGCCCATGTCCTGACTCACACCAAGTCCCGTTCCCCCATCACCCCTGTGCTCGCTGACGTACATTGGCTCCCGGTTAAGCAACAACTCGATTTTAAAATTCTTATCCTTGTTTTCAAATCCCTCCATGGCCTCGCCCCTCCCTATCTCTGTAACCTCCTCCAGCCCCGCAAGCCCCCGAGATATCTGCGCTCCTCAAATTCTGGCACCTTGAGCATCCCTGATTTTAATCGCTCAACTATTGGTGGCCGTGCCTTCAGCTGTCAAGGCCCTAAGTTCTGTAATTCCCTCCTTAAACCTCGCCGCCTCTCTACCTCTCTTTCCTCCTTGAAGACGCTCCTTAAAACCTACCTCTTTAACCAAGCTTTTGGTTATCTGCCCTAACATCTCCTTATGTGGCTCGAAGTCAAGTTTTGGATTTTTAACACTCCTGAGAAGTGCCTTGGGACGTTTTACGATGTTAAAGGTGCGATATAAATACATGTTGTTGAATGTGACTTCATCTCTGCTGCTTGTTATTTTATAAACTTTTTCTGCTTTGTTATCCTTCATCTTCACGAGTGTATATCAAATTTAAATTTAGTGAGAAAATTGCTATTACCTCCTTAAAATTAGATGATTTCTCTAGAGTAATTAAAAATGAGTTTTACTAAATGCAGACCAGAATGTACGTGATGCTAAAACTGCAGGAAGGTAGCATAGACAATATGGCTTTTTTTTTTAAAGTCTAGTACCAAATTTTAGATGACCGACAAAGGTTACTTTAACAGCCCAGATTTTGAGGTCAACAGCGAAGGAACGGTGCTTGCCGTTCATTACACTTACAGCTGCCCACAGACTTTTCATGGGCTTTTGAGTGGCAACTTACGGTTACTCGAGATCCTTTTCAATATGGTGCCTTCTAGCGGGGATCTGTAGTGCGTGTGAGTAGAGCAAGCAACAGTGTGTCTCTTCATCCAATCGGATTGAAGAATCCTCACCGAGACACACAGACTAAACCAGGAAGTATAAATTAGAAGATTCAATATAAAATCATGTACAGAAAGTGAAACAACGTGAGGGAAAGAAAGATGGGATTGAGAGAGAAAGATAAAAGAGACAGAAGGAAAAAGTTTTTTTTTTTAATTCTAAAATCTGATGGAATGAGACTCTACACTTGTAAAAGTACGTTTTCAGTGCCAGAGAGGTTGTTCAGCAGTAACTAAGATTTATCATGCTGTTAAAATTTTACTTGCACCTGAATGCACAGTGTCGGCGGGAAACTCGAGTGGCAGAGCGGGGTTATAAAAGGCCCCAGAGACCAGGTAAGGCCTCACAGCGTCGGCGGGAAACTCGAGCGGCAGAGCGGGGCTATAAAAGTCCCAGAGCCCAGGTAAGACCTCACAGCGTCGGAGGGAATCCTGAGCGGCAGAGCGGGGTTATAAAAGGCCCCAGAGACTAGGTAAGGCCTCACAGCGTCGGCGGGAATCCTGAGCGGCAGAGCGGGGCTATAAAAGTCCCAGAGACCAGGTAAGGCCTCACAGCATCGGTGGGAAACTCGAGCGGCAGAGCGGGGTTATAAAAGGCCCCAGAGACCAGGTAAGGCCTCACAGCGTCGGCGGGAAACTCGCGCGGCAGAGCGGGGTTATAAAAGGCCCCAGAGACCAGGTAAGGCCTCACAGCGTCAGCGGGAAACTCGAGCGGCAGAGCGGGGTTATAAAAGTCACAGAGACCAGGTAAGGCCTCAGAGCGTCGGTGGGAAACTCGAGCGGCAGAGAGGGGCTATAAAAGTCCCAGAGACCAGGTAAGGCGTACCAATCTCCAGTCTGGGAACTCGGAGGGAAGGAGAGAGGTAAAAAGTAATCCAAGTGTGACGTCACCAGAAAGCGGGTAAGTGATTGGTTGGTAAGTATTTCTCCCTTTTTAAGCTTAAATCTCTTTGGTTTATAGTTTCTAAGGTGTGATATTCACCATCTAGAATCGGGGTAGAGGGTATTTAAGAATAATATTAATAAATTTAATTAATTACATAGAATGGGTGATCAGGTGATGTGTTGCTGCTGCAATATGTGGGAGCTGGTGCTCACGGTGATCACATTTGCAGTAAATGTTGGCTGCTCGAGGAACTCCGGCTTCGTGTTGAAGAGCTGGAGTCCGAGCTTCAAACACTGAGACACATCAGGGAGGGGGAGAGTTACCTGGACTCTGTGTATCACGAGGTATTCACACCAATTAGATTAATTAATTCAGATGTAGTCCGTGGCCAGGGTCAGGATGGTGTGACTAGAAGTGAGGCAGGTACGGGAATCCAGGAGGTAGTGTTGGAGGAGCCGCAGCCCTTGCAATTGGCCAACAGGTTCGAGGCTCTTACTCCCTGTGAGGATGGGAACAGGGACTGCGGGGAGGATGAGCAACCTGAACACAGCACCGTGGAGCAGGGGGCCATTCAAGTGGGGGGAGTTAAAAGAAATGTTGTAGTGGTAGGGGATAGTATCGTTAGGGGGATAGATAGAGTTCTTTGCAGCCGAGAGCGAGAGTCCCGAAGGCTGTGTTGCCTGCCCGGTGCCAGGGTTAAGGACATCTCCTCTGGACTGGAGAGAAACTTGGAGTGGGAGGGGGAGGATCCAGTTGTCGTGGTCCATGTTGGTACCAACGACATAGATAGGACAAGGAAGGAGGTTCTGCTGAGGGAGTTTGAGCAGCTAGGGGCCAAATTAAAAAGCAGAACCACAAGGGTAATAATCTCTGGATTATTACCTGAGCCACGAGTGAATTTGGCTAGGACAAATAAAATTAGAGAGTTAAATGCGTGGCTCAAAGACTGGTGTGGGAGAAATGGGTTTTGCTTCCTGGGACACTGGCACCAGTACTGGGGCAGGAGGGAGCTGTTCCGTTGGGACAGGCTTCACTTGGCCAGTGCTGGGACTAGAGTCCTGGCGGATCATATAACTAGGGCTGTAGCGAGGGCTTTAAACTAACTAGTGGGGGGGAGGTTCCTAGAGAGCAAATAATAAAAATGACAACAGAGAAGGTCATAGACTTAGGTAGCAGTGGGGAAATTAAAAACCAGAGCATGTCAGGAAGGGGCAGAAGGTATGGAGTAAAAGGTAAAGTAATAAAAAGGGCAAAAGCAGGAACTAAGTGTCACAAAACATATTTGAAAGTTCTCTATCTGAATGCACGTAGCATTCGTAACAAAATAGACGAGTTAATGGCACAAATAACTACATATGGGTATGATCTTGTGGCCATTACAGAAACATGGCTGCAGGGTGACAATGCCTGGGAATTAAACATACCAGGTTATTTAACGATCAGGAAGGACAGGCAGGAAGGAAGGGGAGGTGGGGTGGCTATGTTAATAAAGGAAGGAATCACTGTAATACAGAGAAATGATATTGGGTCAAAAGATCAGGATAATGAAACAGTTTGGGTGGAGGTAAGGAATAATAAGGGGGAATAAACACTAGTGGGTGTAGTCTATAGGCCTCCGAACAGTGGCAACTCTGTTGGACGGAGTATCAATCAGGAAATAGTTGAGGCTTGTAATAAGGGAACATCTATAATTATGGGGGATTTTAACTATCATATTAATTAGACAAATCAAATTGGGCAGGGCTGCCTTGAGGATGAGTTAATTGAGTGTATTAGGGATGGGTTTCTTGAGCAGTATGTAACTGAACCGACCAGGGGGCAAGCAACCTTAGATCTGGTCCTGTGTAACGAGACAGGATTAATTAAAAATGTCCTAGTAAAGGATCCCCTTGGAATGAGTGACCATAACATGGTTGAATTCCATATTCAATTAGAGGGTGAGAAGGTTGGATCTCAAACAAGTGTGCTAAGCTTGAATAAAGGAGACTATGAAAGTATGAGAGCGGAATTGAGTAGAGTGGATTGGGAAAATAGATTAAAGGGTAAGACGATACATGATCAGTGGTGTACATTTAAGGAGTTATTTTACAACTTCCAAAAAAAAAATATTCCACTGAGAAGAAAAGGGTGTAAAAGAAAAGACAGCCATCCGTGGCTAAGTCAAGAAATTAAGGATAGTATTCGACTAAAAACAAGGGCATATAAGGTAGCCAAATCTAGTGGGAGGATAGAGGATTGGGAAAACTTTAAAAGACAGCAAATAATAACAAAAAGATTGATTAAGAAAGGGAAGATAGATTATGAAAGTAAATTAGCAAAAAATATAAAAACAGATAGTTAGGGTTTTTATAGTTATATAAAAAGAAAAAGGGTGGCTAAAGTAAATGTTGGTCCCTTAGAGGATGAGACCGGGAAATTAATGGTGGGAAATATGGAGATGGCAAAAACACTGAATGAATATTTTACATCAGTCTTTACAGGAGAAGACACTAAGAATATCCCAACACTGGACAAACAGGGGGCTAAAGGGGGGGAGGAGCTAAACATGATCAAAATCACTAAGGAAGTGGTACTCGGTAAAATAATGGGACTCAAGGCGGATAAATCACCTGGACCTGATGGCTTACATCCTAGGGTCTTGAGGGAAGTGGCGGTAGGGATTGTGGATGCATTGGTAATAATTTTCCAAAACTCCCTGGACTCAGCAAAGGTCCCGGCAGACTGGAAAACTGCTAATGTAACACCCTTATTTAAAAAGGGCAGTAGACAGAAGGCTGGAAACTATAGACCGGTTAGCCTAACAGTTGTGGTAGGTAAAATTTTGGAGTCCATTATTAAGGAGACAGTAACAGGACATTTGGATAATCATAATTTAATAGGACAAAGTCAGCATGGTTTTATGAAGGGGAAGTCATGTTTGACAAATTTGCTGGAGTTCTTTGAGGAAGTAACGTATTGGGTGGATAAAGGGCAACCAGTGGACGTAGTGTATTTGGACTTCCAAAAGGCATTTGACAAGGTGCCACACAAAAGATTATTGCTTAAGATAAAAAATCACGGGATTGGTGGTAATATTCTGGCATGGATAGAGGATTGGCTATCTAACAGAAGGCAGAGAGTTGGGATAAATGGTTCATTCTCAGACTGGCAATCAGTAACTAGTGGTGTTCCGCAGGGGTCAGTGCTGGGTCCCCAACTCTTTACAATCTATATTAACGATTTGGAGGAGGGGACCGAGTGTAACATATCAAAGTTTGCAGATGATACTAAGATGGGAGGGAAAGTAGTGAGTGAGGAGGACATAAAAAACCTGCAAGGGGACATAGACAGGCTAAGTAAGTGGGCAGAGATTTGGCAGATGGAATACAATACTGGAAAGTGTGAGGTTATGCACTTTGGCAGGAAAAATCGTAGGGCAAGTTATTATCTTAATGGCAAGAAACTGGAAAGTACTGAAGTACAAAGGGATCTGGGGGTCCTGATGCACGAAACTCAAAAGGTTAGTATGCAGGTGCAGCAAGTGATTAAGAAGGCCAATGGAATGTTGGCTTTCATTGCTAGGGGGATAGAATATAAAAATAGGGAGGTATTGCTTCAGTTGTACAAGGTATTGGTGAGACCGCACCTGGAATACTGCGTACAGTTTTGGTGTCCATACTTAAGAAAGGACATACTTGCTCTCGAGTCAGTACAAAGAAGGTTCACTCGGTTAATCCCGGGGATGAGGGGATGGACATATGAGGAGAGGTTGAGTAGATTGGGACTCTACTCATTGGAGTTCAGAAGAATGAGAGGCGATCTTATTGAAACATATAAGATTGTGAAGGGGTTGGATCGGGTGGATGCGGGGAAGATGTTCCCGATGATGGGTGAAACTAGAACTAGGGGGCATAGTCTTAGAATAAGGGGCTGCTCTTTCAAAACTGAGATGAGGAGGAACTACTTCACTCAGAGGGTGGTAGGTCCATGGAATATGCTGCCCCAAAAAGCTGTAGAAGCTACATCATTACATAAATTTAAAACAGAAATAGACAGTTTCCTAGAAGTAAAGGGAATTAAGGGTTACGGGGAGCGGGCAGGAATTTGGACATGAGTCTAGGTTCGGATCGGTCATGGCCCTGTGGGTAGCGGAGCGGGCCTGATCCTGCTCCTATTTCGTGTGTCTAATTCTGTTAGATTCAGGAGATGGTTCTGTGATAGTGGATTGGCGGTTAGGATCAGATCAGCCATGATCTTATTGAATGGCGGAGCAGGCTCGAGGGGCCGATTGGCCTACTCCTGCTCCTATTTCTTATGTTCTTATGACTCTTTCTGGCATGTTTAGTGGGTAACTGGTGGGCACATATGGAAACTTCATGCCCTTCATGTATTTTAATGCCGAATCTATCTGCGAGGTACTGGTGTAGTGAAGCTTGTGGAGGAGTAGAGCAAATCGAACAGCAGCTTCTGGATTTCTGCGTTTAATTGCGCATGTGTGGATGCCAGAACTTGCTGTCCGATTTACTCCATCATAGCGGTGAACGCTGATAGTCTTAATGGAAAATCCAGGCCATTATGTATTGGAAATTGGATCTTTAAGAAAATAATTTTATGTAAAGAATGGGTTTACCAAAATAAATTGTTCTGTTGCTAACAAAAAATCGTCTATAACAACATATTTTTATTTGCAGCAATATAGTCAGATATAGAAGTAGCACCTAAATGATGGATTCGTTATTGAAGGTTATCAGCATCTGAATAGAGTTCAAATGGAATATTCAGCCCCATTACCTCACTGTGCCATTAACTGACAAACTGATGTAGTCTTTGTCCTGTTTGTAACTGCGTATTAATGAACAAAAAGAAAATAATATTGTTGTATAATATAGTGTGGGGCAGGCTTGATAAACCAGCTGGTCTTTTCCTGCCCGTTGATTGCACATGTTTGTATAATAATCTTAATAAAGCGGTCTTTCTTTATGCTTCTCACATATTCAGTTTATTTTGTTTTTCGAACAGAGCTACCAGATCAAGTTTTAAGAGTTTTCAAGGCAGACCAACAAAGTCGCTACATAATGATCAGCAGAGATACCACCGAAAGGAAGTGGTAATTCAGGCACTTCGAGAATTTGCAATGACTGCTGCTCCTGAATCATACTCGCTATGTGAAGTCTCCGTTACCCCTGAAGGTGTTATCAAGCAAAAACGACTTCCGGATCAGCTATCAAAGCTCGCCGACCGAATCCAACTTAGTGGCAGGTAAGGATGACTAAAATGCCAGAATCAATGTTCCTGCAAGGAAACCAATTAAAATAAACTTTTATTTACATTGGATTTGGATGGGGAAACACCAAGTTTGAAGATATATTTAGAGCATTATCTATAGGTGTAATGCATACAAGCATATAAGAACATAAGAAGTAGGAGCAGGAGTAGGCCATACGGCCCCTCGGGCCTGCTCCGCCATTCAATAGGATCATGGCTGATCCGACCCTAGACTCACGTCCACTTCCCTGCCCTCTCCCCGTAACCCCTAATTCCCTTATCTGCTAGGAAACTGTCTATCTCCATTTTAGATTTATTTAATGTTGCAGCTTCCGCAGCTCTCTGGGGTAGAAAATTCCATAGATTTACTACCCTCTGAGTGAAGAAGTTTCTCCTCATCTCAGTTTTGAAAGGGCAGCCCCTTATTCTTAGATTATGCCCCCTAGTTCTAATCTCACCCATCAGTGGAAACATCTTCACTGCATCCACCCGATCAAGCCCCCTCACAATCTTATATGTTTCGATAAGGTTGCCTCTCATTCTTCTGAACTCCAATGAGTAGAGTCCCAACCTACTCAACCTTTCCTCATACGTCAACCCCCTCATCTCCGGAATCAACCGAGTGAACCTTCTCTGAACCGCCTCGAGAGCAAGTATATCTTTTCTTAAATATGGAAACCAAAACTGCATGCAGTATTCCAGGTGTGGCCTCACCAATACCCTGTATAACTGCAGCAAGACTTCCCTGTTTTTATACTCCATCCCCCTTGCAATAAAAGCCAAGATTCCATTGGCCTTCCTGATCACCTGCTGCACCTGCATACTAACTTTTTGTGTTTCATGCACCAGGACCCCCAGATCCCTTTGTACTGTAGAACTTTGCAGTTTCTCTCCATTTAGATAATAACTTGCTCTTTGATTTTTTCTGCCAAAGTGCATAACCTCACACTTTCCAACATTATATTGCATCTGCCAAATCTCTGCCCACTCACTTAGCCTGTCTATGTCCTTTTGCAGGTTTTTTATGTCCTCCTCACTCACTGCTTTCCCTCCCATCTTTGTATCGTCGGCAAACTTGGATATGTTGCACTCGGTCCCTTCCTCCAAATCGTTATTATAGATTGTAAAGAGTTGGGGCCCCAGCACTGACCCCTGCGGAACACCTGACAGCATGTCAACCTCTGAATCAAATCGGTCACTACTTTGGGTGAATTATTTTTTGTCTCATTTTGTAAAGTGTTCTTTTCCCCCTCCGATTTCTCCCAACCCAATGTTCCCAGTCCTATTTTCAGGGGCTGGCCACTGGGAGGTGCATAGAGGCACCTGAGTTCATTTACTGCTTGATGTTTTTTTCAGGGCCTGCCCCTCATGGAATTCAAACTCAGTTTGGCAAATCATCAAGAAGAAGGTTGCAGACATCAGGCAAGCTGTTGCTGCCGATGTTGCATAAGAAAATGTATGGCTGCAAATCCAGTTTGAGGATAGCATAGTGGGTGATGTGAGAGAGTTCTAAAAAGTTGTGAGAATGTTAGAGCATCATAGGAAGTTCTGTTTCTGCTCGACTATTGATCTGAATGCAGTGCAAAAAAAGTTGGGATGGGGAGGATGACAGTTAATTGCTCGCTGGTATAAAATAAATTGAAAAGAGAAACGATTTACACACCTGGAATAAGTCTGATCAAAGTGTTGTTGCTGTATTGTTTTCCTTTCAGTTAATGCAACGTTGATTATTTTTGCCTCCCTAAAGTACTACCTGAAGAACAACATGGAGACAGGGATACTCTGCTCAGATAAAGATGCTCAGGAATTGCTCCGGAAGAGTCATATCATGCTGCTACAACTAAGCACTATTGAAGTTGCCACCCAGCTCTCCATGAAAAACTTTGAACTATTTTGTAACATTGAACCCACAGAGTACATAGATGACTTGTTCAAACTTAAGTCAGAAACTGAATGTGTCAATCTGAAGAAATTTGAGAACATTATCAATCAGGAAACATTTTGGGTTGCAACAGAGATTCTTCGAGAACCAAACCAACTCTTATGTTCATTAATAAATAGACATTCTTATTATAAACACAGCGAGCTTTTGCTAGACACTTTATTGAGCACATGTGGACTAGGTACAGTATTTGTAGAGGCATCCATCTTGACTGCTGCCTTCTGGGTAGCCTAGTGCCTCATGGGTAATGTAGTCTTAATATACATACAGCTGGGTAGTTTAGTCTTATATACATACAGCTCTACACAGCTCTACGGCTCCACCTAGTGTCCACTATAGAATGACATGTTATTGATCATTACACCAACTGAAAAGGATGAAGATAATTAAACACTTTATCAAGATGGCACTGTGCTGCAAGAACTTTAACTCCATGTTTGCAATTATCAGGTAAAAAATATATATACCAGTAAGAGAAACTTTTACTTCTAAAAAATGTTTTTTTTAAATCACGTTTAATTCTTGTATACTTTGTAGGAAGGACTAAACTCTGATAATGGTACAAGTTTCTAATCACCTTTTGCTGTAAATAGAATGCAAGTTGCATAAATGTTCGATTTTAGTACACAATCCAACTCTATCATTAAGTTCAGTGAAAATGTACCCCTACCCCAACTACCTTTGGGTTTAGAGCTGTTAACTAAGGCCTAGAAATTCGAGTAGGCCGAAAACGTGCTGGTAACCGCACAGGCCAAAGCTAATGGCCGCCCGCTGAAAGAACGCAGACAGGTATTTTGGTGCTGCCTGCTAATTGACATGAGCAGAGCGGAGAAGCTGTTGTGCAACGTGCTCTTTCCGGCGCTAACATCAGCAGGAGGCTGAAGATCGCGTCTGAAGGATCGGTGCGGGGTTTTGACTGCTCCTGGGTTTTGCTATCGAGTCTGCTGATGGTGCTGGAGAGGGATGGTGATGCACCAGCTTGCAGCTAGCAGTGACAATGCACTAGCCTGCATACCACATAGGTGATTCACTCCCTGTTGAGTGGGTCTTATAGCACAGGCTCAGATCTGGAGTGACTGTGACTGGAAACACCACATAAAGACTGTGATACAGATGTCCTTAAATCGTTGCATGAGGCATCAATGGAAATAAATTTAAAAATGGGGAACATGAACTCTTGGTCAGGAGTTTACTGGTGTAAATAGTGCAGAAGAGAGTTCAATTAAATTTTTAACAACAGCAGACTTTTGAGAAACTCTTGGTGAGAATATGCTGTCAAGCTTTTTAAAAGCAGACTTCCAAACTTTGCATCTCATTTTATCAGTTCCTACACTAGAAAAACCCAATGTTTAAAATTTAAGGAAATGCAGCTTTGATTTTTCTTGATATTATTACAATTGTAGTACAGTAGAGTTTATTTTAAAAGTATTTATCTCCGATACTGTTTGACTGACATGGGGGGAGATTTGATGCATCTCATTGGAAGCAATTTTCACTCCAATAGCGCTGCATAGTTAACAGTTATCCAGCAGCAGCTGTTTACTGTATGGATTGTAGCACACAGCCGCTTTCTCCCGCCTCTACTCGCTGTCAACGTCTTCATGCACTGGCATGCTTTGGAGAGGGCTGTAAGAAGAGTGGCAAGCTCCAAAATGAATAGCGTGCGTCAATTCAGTGTTGCACGGCAATTGACGTCACAGTTCCGCTAATTAAAATACTTGCCTGAGCACAGGCAACGGCAGTGCTGCTGACCTGCCGAAAATGGCATCCGCCGTGGGATCCGCCAGAAGTGGGGTGGCCGCCAATTTTTTCAACAAAACAGGCCTTAACGGCCAGCGCTAACACCTCCAATTTCTAGGCTTAAGTATTCAGCCATGTGGCATTGCAATATCTGTCAACAGAGAAGCTTAAGATGGTTGAAATATGGTGAGGTGTCTGGCAATAGGTACTTTGGAGACAAGTTCAACAGCAACAGCACAACAACTTGCATTTATGTAGCAGCTTTAATATAGAAAAACATCCCAGGGTATAAAACTGAGCGAAGGCTTCATTGGCTTGAACTGAAAACCGTAACAGTCTCAAAGTAGCACTTAATGAGGTGGGTGTTGAGCTGGAGCACAAGGCCTCTTTGTACCGTATTCAGAGCACTAACATTTTTCTCTAAAGTCCTTTTTAGTGTTTTACTGGCATGCATGAATGTTTATTTCCAATTTCACCAGGTACTTTGTGTGATAATTTGTAAACCTTGCAAGGCTTTATTGAATTTAATGGGCAGCAGATTATGAAAGGACAGTGGAATGGTGCAGTTGGCCCAGTAAAGAACCAACTAATACAACTATAAGGATGGAAACAAGAGCAGAAGGGGATTAGGGAGAATGCAAAAATGATGGAGAGGTAGCAAATGGAAAATGAGCCATGCTTGATATATGACTCCGGCTGAAATTAAACATCTACTACATGCTACCACAACACAAAAGCAAAGCACTGCGGATGCTGGAAATCTGAAGTAAAAACAGAAAATGTTGGAAATACTCAGCAGGTCAGGCAGCAGCATCAACATCTACCTCTGCACATATGTAGGAGAAGCCTGCAGAGAGAGCTGTAAATTTAAAATACCTTCTTTTGTAGTTCACTTTGGCACGCTGGGATCCTTGAACCATAACACAGTGCTAGGAGCACTTGCAACCGAAATCTATCGTTATTCTGTGTGTTGTATTAAAAAAAATGAATCATATGTTAGTGGAAATATCACAGAAGATGGAAAGACGTTGCGGTACTGTAGACTTTAATAGCAGTCCTATATTGGTTTGAAATTACTCTGTTGACAAAAATTTAAATGCATCACTATCCTTTCCAAATGACTCTAATGTGAAGCTTGACCTGATGAGTATCATATTTTTCTTCAAATGATGACTTACTAGAGTAATCTGAAGGAGTTGTAATTCTTCACTTACAAAGCTGTAGTAAAGCTTGATTCGGCAAATGTGTTTCTTTCTATTGGAAATGGAATAATGGCAATGATGAGCTTCTAAATGGAGGGACACAAATGTATCCTTTGCTTTTACTATTGTAAGAAAAGGGAATTAGTGTTGAATAGAGCATTTTCAAATGTGAAATGTTATTCCTTTTTATAAGTTTCAAAATTGTATTGAAAAGTAACAAAAGCTGAAAAACATTTAAAAAAACAAGATTTATTGTTAACACTAAAAGTTGTTCAAGTGCATATTGTGCAAAGATTGCAACCCTACTTAAGGATGTTTAGTGTACAAAATTTTAATGAGTTATATAAATAGTAAATCTCTGACATAAGTTAAAATATTTGCTTGGAATATATCTTTTATTATGATTGAAATATTTAGATTATGTAACTAGTTTCAGTTACAAGGAAAAAGTTTGTAAATTGTAGTCCCAGTGCTAGAATATTGTAGGGGCAAAGGATAAGTGGGTTATACCAGCAAAGGAAGTCTCCTGTGTAGGGTTTGCAAAATTCCCACATTCCCCCTAAATTATGGATCAAGGGACCCTGTTTGGACAAGTTATTAAAAACAGGGTACCCAAAATGGCTTCTGTAACCTCGTGACCAAAACCGACAGGATTTTTGAAAGCAAGGCCCTGCAGACAGGCAGGCCCCGAAACAAAACTTCAAATGCAGGAATCTGTGAAAAGGACACTCTGGAGCCAGACAGCTAAAGTATACACAGAATATGCATTCATTCGCCTTGAAATAGATCAAGCGAGAATGGGCCTAGAATCGAGGCCATTAGGTTTCTGCATATTTAATCAGTAACAACTCACAGTAGCCATCAAGTCAGGATGGGGACAATTAAGCGTCATCCATGACAAACAACCAGGACATCGGGGCCATTAGGCCTGGAGACAACCGCTCCAGTAGTCGTTAAAATAAATGGCTGTAATCATTTAAACAAGCCCGCCAAAAGTTAGACAAAAGGACTGACCTGATTTGGCGCGCAGATAAGGAGTTGAAGAACGGGTATAATTGTAGGCCCATCAGTGGTCATCGCTCTCTTGCTCTGCCTTCTTATCGTTTGGCTTTTGGCCTGCTGCCGCTCGTTCTCGTACCCTGGCCTCATGGCGGGCTCTCTTCTCGCTCCCCGCGCTGCTCAACAACCAAGGATGCCCATTACACCGGGGCCAAACGTGGGAGAACAAAATCCGATTCGAAATCGCACAGGGCACACAGGCCACAAACGGGCAGACGAGACGAGACGAAGAAGAAGGTGAACCGGTAAAGGCAGAGAAGGGCAGCAGAAAGACGCATTGGGGGACAAACGCCCAGTTATAAGCTGGCGGTTGGTGAATAAGTTGGCATTGTGTGTATGGACAGTAAAAACCCCAGTGTAAGAGCCCAGTTTTATGAATAAGCTGGTATTTTAAGCATGGGTAGTGAAATCATCTAGACGGTAAAAACCGCTAACAGACCCCCAACCGCAACGTTACCACGGCCGGCCGCCCGCAGAAGAAGACCCATCGCGACTCGACGACGACGGTAGCTGAGGAAAAAGGAGGGTGCTACGCATCAACAACTTCAGCGCCGCGCCCTGAGACCACGTGGCGACAGGATACCCCAAAGGACAGCAAGAGCGGACCTCAAAATCAACCCATTTAAAGCAACAGGTTTTGGATTGGTGAGCATGAATTCCTGGCCCCTCATAGCTTAATCTAGTTAGGTATAGGGGGTGGGATAAGGATAAGGGGATTGTTAATGTAGTTGTTTTCCCTTGATGTGCCGTGTGTTCCCCATTCCCATATAAGTGTAATTGTTTTTGCCTGTATTTCATACAAGTAATTTTCATAAGATTGTTTTATTCTGCTTTTAATAAAATGTTGGTTTTCTTGCACCAAACCACTTGTCTACTCGATTTTCTGTATCGCCGCCTGTACCTAAGTCCGGTGTCTAGAACCCAGGGGTGTGGGAGCGATTGGAACCGCTCCAAGGCAGTCCGAGGTGAAGCTGACTGGGCGCACGCCACCCCCTACACTGGCAATCCCCAGTGCTTGCTGAAAATGACAGTGAGCCAAGGACTCCTCATTAACCAACATTACTGACTTTCGCAATTAATTCGAGGTGGAAATGGAAAGTGGGGTGTAGCGATTGTTACATTTTTTCTGTTCATTGTTAGCAATATTAAAGCTAGAGCTGAATAATACAAACAGAGAATATATTTCTGCTTTAAACTCAGAAAAATGTAAAGTTTATTTGAATCGATCGTGGAAAATATGAAATTCTGATGGTCTAAGTTGTGCTGTGGATCTTCTTTGTCTTATAAAGATGCGGGCCTAGAAATTCCCTTGGGTTTGCGCCCATTTAGGGGCGCAAGAGTGGGTTGCGCCGGAAGTTGCGCCGTCGCCGAAATTAGGTGGGCCTTTAAATCGGCGTAAGCCGGTAGCGCTGCGCCGGCACCGATGACGTCATCGGTGTGCGCAGCGCCTCGGTACCGGCCGAAACCACGCCGATCCCCATCTTCAGTAGCGGCCGCCTCTTCCCTGGCGGCCGCTAACAACGTTTTGAAAACCTGGCCGTGCTGCAGCCGTAGTGGCGCTATTTAAAGCGGAGGTGCGGCCGGCCGCTTTTTCGGCGGCCGCCTGCCCGCACCTCCTTCCCCGGCCTCCTCCACCCCCCCCCCCGCGGCATTGCCGGCTGATTTCCGTGGAGCCCGGCACTTCGCCGTTGTGCCGGGCTCTTTTGCCGGCACTTTCAACGAGGCTCCGGCCGTTGCAGGCACCTCCCCCTTAAGAGAAGGGGGAGGCCTGCAGTACAGCAGCCTGCCGCTCCGCATCGGGTGGTGCAGCGAGACCGGCAGCACTGAAATTGACTTTCAGCGCCCCAAGCGGGGCGGGCACACCCTGTAACAGCGCCCGCTTCCGCTTTGGGGCGCTGAAAGTGAATTTGGGGCGGGCACAACTGGCGCGGCGGCGGGCGCTAAATTTCCGGCGCAAACGTGCTGGCGGGGCATCACCGAATTTATAGGCCGCTGTGTTTACAAATGAGAAATGTTTCTGCAGGACGTGTTCACCGGTTATGTTGCTAAATGTGTGCTGCACCCTTGCTGAATGGTTTTGGCTACTGATATTGTGAATTGAAACCTACCCACAATCTTCATTTCAACCCATAATGGCAAACATTCAATGGTTCATATGAAAAAGGGGATACACATCATTTCTGTCTAGTGTTTTAGAGATTGAAACATTGCGGTTTAATAAAAAAATTTTAAAGGTGGCTAAATTTCAAATTAAGTTGGCGGTTTACTTCTTAAAAGACCTGTTTAGATTTTGTTGTAATACATATTGTAATTTTTTTTTGTCTTCTCTCAAAACCTAGTGGTCTACAGCTTGCACCGGTGGCACAACTGCGGAATACTTGGGAAAAACTTCCATGCAAATATAAGAAGTTATTTCAGGATCCTCAGGATTTCTTGGACCCTTCCAGAAATATGGCTGAATACTGCAATGTTCTCAATAACCAGAACCTGCAGTCTCCCATTATTCCTCTCTTCCCTATGATCAAGAAATATCTGACATTCCTGCATGAAGGTAGCTCTATTTAAAAACAAATTGTGACTGTGGTTTCATTTTTGCAGTTTTCTCTACTTTAAATATCAGTACTTTTTTCACACCATGCTCATGATTTGTCAATTATCTTGTTACGGTAGCACATCTTGCATTACCATTTAATTACTTTGTGGGGAATTTTAACCTGAAAAAACTTGGGGCGAGGGGGAAGTTAAAGTGTTAAAAGTCTAAATCCTGACCCCAACCCACCTCCGACCCGCCCACTTCTGGGTTTAACTGAGGGGTCACGGGCAGTCAACCCACTGCCAGGAGGCGGTTTGGCACTTTAACTGTGATAATGAGGTCTGGAAGCCTCATGATTTAAGCTGGTGTGTAGATTTGACTGTGGTTGGCTGGGAATCCCAGGCCTCAGGACTCCCGGTAGCTGCAGTGAGGCGAGGACCGCCATGACTGTTGCACTGACCCCTATTTATGCCACGCTATTGCGTGTTCAGCAGTAATTTCAATTTCATCTCGGGCCTTAGGTGACTAATATAAATAACTCGAGCTTTATGAATTTATCTGAACCACTCAATTAAATTACTGTGTTGTGATCATTTCTAGTTATATCCTATTCTCTACTAGATGAAGCTATGTCACCACTGGTCAATTTATTTGTTTCCCAATAAAGGTACACTTGTGTATATTGTATCTTGTATACATCGGAATGCTAAAGAAGGGAAATATTGAAAACAAAGTTTTACTCTTGTCATTGAGCTTGTGCAAGCCCATCACTCTTCAAGTATGAGGAAATTATGTAGTCACGATATGACTTGGAATTTATCAATAACAGTCTGTGATATGGGGACTGAAAATAAGAAGAATTTGAGGATCTTTCTTCTATTGGGTGAAGTGGTTCCAGGCCACTACCCTGGCCTGAACCCTACTGATGGGGCCCACATCCACCGATGTGGAAGCCGGTACTCCTCACCTCACTGGGCGTACAACTCTCCACAGATGCACCGGATCCCAACTGAGCCAAAGGTGTAGGTACTGCCGGTGTAGGAATCCCTGCCCCTGGCTTTGTCCCATTGCAGTCAATTGCCTGGTAAGGGTGAAGGAAGGTTTTGCCCCTAACAAGGCCTGGACACTCTGCACTCCACAGAAGAAAATGCCACAAATTCTTATTTTTTTAAGTAAGTGATAAGCCTCCTAACACAGGACATGGCTGCAGTCGGGTGCTTGGGTAACCCCTCCCCGCAGGATGGACAGACATTGGTGCTTCCAGCCACCATCGTGGCCTTTGTTTTCTGGTAGATTCTGCTGGTCTCCTAGCAGAGTTGCAGCAGCAGACTCACAAACCCCCCAAAAGATTTCTGTATTGTTCTTTATCCTTTATAACAGTTAACTTTCAAAGAATACCGAAATATAGACTGAAAGATCAATGACTGTTAAGGTGACTTTTATTTGTCAAGCTGAGAAATGCTGATGGTACTGGAAACTGCACGCCATTGGGCCTAGGTTTTTAAAAAACTAGGCCAACATCCCTGGGCCGCCTAGTTGAGAGGTGATGATAGAACTGAGCTCTGGAGGTTACAAACCCATTAGTTTCTTATGTTTATTTATGATGCCCTGCTTTTGAAATGCATGAATAGTAGAAATGGAAGTGAGCCCAACAAAGCTTTCTGTCCTCAGTGACATTCACTTCTACCATTCTGAGCTGAGTGCAAAACACATGAAAATCATGACTTGAAAGTAGAATTGGTTAATCTTTGCATTCAGCAAGGCAAGGAATGTTAGTGCTGGAAAATGGCTTCTTTCCTGCTTTGTGTATCGTCTCAGCATCAATTAATCCCACATTAGATGCACCACATTCAACTGCACAGTAAAGCTTCCTCTATTTTTTAATTAACTCAAATCTTTGAAGAGAACTTTCGACTGCACTTCATACATTTTTCCAGCATTCTCACCAAACATCCTTGTGTCCCTTCAGACTGAGCTTTGTTGAGTTGAGGTTCCTAAAGCTCATTTTACATAAGAATGTTATAAAGTTGAAGAAAGCTTTCATCCCGTCAGTCTTGGCTGAGCTCAGACCGAGGTTCCTTAGCTGAAATGACTCTATGCTGGTCCATGCTGTTACCAAATCCACTATCAAAACAATTTTTTAACTTTACATTTTTATAGTGTTTGCAGGCATTTGGATGATGTAAAATCCTGGGAAAGAAATTGAGCTTAAGAAAGTAAAACACAGGAGAATCATAGGTCTAACTACACAGTCTAATCTTTCAGAATGCCATGTATTTATAATTACGGTGTGATTTCCCTTTAACCTTCCATTTTCACGAATTAATTTGCAACATCTACGTTAGCATAGCTGCTAACCATTAATAGCTCTATCCTGATTTACAGTCGGTGCCGTCGTCCTCCTACCAACATCCCTATTATTGAAAGCAATACTCATCATGCAGCCTCATACTCTGACTCATTCCTTCACTGTTATAAAACTTTGGAATTCCTTATTTCACTCAGTCTTTCCTTCCTCCTACAATTTTCAGACATTTAAAACTCAAGCTTGCTGTCATCCATTCCCTACTTCCTGATTTACCTTTTCAACCTTGATGGGGTCTCAGTCCTTCGCATGGGGTTCTCTGGATGTTAAATAGACATTTTAATGTGTAAAATTGAAATCTGTTTAGCTGTCCTCGTCAGGAATCATTTTATTTTTTCTTCCCTTAGGGAATGGCTCCAAAGTGGAAGGTTTGGTGAATTTTGAAAAGCTACAGATGATTGCTAAAGAAATCCGTAATGTTGGCTGTATGGCTTCAGTTAATATCAATCCTGCTTTTATGTTCAGAACAAGGTTAGTGCTATCTGTTCACAGAATAATGGAATCCATAGTGATGTAAACTGAGCCAATGAAAATTATTCATTGTACAGAATTAAATACCTCCTCAGAAAGGCTGGATGTGGATAAAATTGCTTTTTGTTCTTAAAAGAATAAGCACAATTCAGATTGTTTCAATCCAGAAAACACAGCAGCATTGGTGCTCTGAGGACACAAACACCTTGCTTTCCATTGAAGTAACCTGCCTGATACCTAAGTGCTAAGAACTGCATAATCAGCAAAAAAAGAAGTGTAATTATGTTACAGTTATTTAATCATAGTTATTTTAGCGCTGTATGTTTTTGGTGTTTCATCCAGGTGTACAGTGTTTCACAAATTTTTTTGAAATGTCTCTTTCTTCTGCAGTGCAATGCAGGTCTTACATTAGCAGTCTGTAGACGACAATTCAGAAGTGTCTTATATTTTATGCTATTGAACAGGAGCTAAATGAATGCATCAAATAGCTCCTATTTGTTACTATAACTGACAAAATTGTGTACAGTCCCGTATTTTGCATATGCACTGTTTTGATTTTCCAAAATCAAAAGTATTAAATCAGTTCAAGTTTGTAAACCCATGATGGTGAGAAATTGAAAGTACTGACCAAAGAACAGCTGTAGTAACTTGAATAACAAAAGCCCTCCCATAGCGTCCTTGCACTCGTTTTACTAGTTCCTCTTGGAACTCTCTTTAAAAAAAGATCGTGGTAAAGTACATACATGTGTATCAGCAAGGACTTGCATGCAGCAAGCTAGCATGTGCACCGTTTTCAAATAAATTAGATTCCGATCCTGGGCCTCCTCCAACTGCCGGCGCGCAGTGCTTGCGTAACCCAGGGGCGCAGTTAGTTCGATGCATCCCCTGGGATCACGTGGGCCATGGAGAACCAATGGTAGCAGGGAATGCCCATTCATAAATTTGACAGGAAGAGCTGTCAAAAGTATAAATACTATAAGCCTCCAAAACATAACTAAAACTTCAAATAATTTTTTTTTTAAATCACATTTTTAAAATAACTATAAATTACATAAAATAACTATTTTAAACAATAATTTAAATTTTTGAAAAAATTAATTACATTTTCTAACGGGGCTAAAAATAAACGTACCTTTCTTTAAAGTATTTAAAAATAATAAACCTGTGGAAAAAATGTTTTAATTTTCATTAATTCACCACTTACCTTGTTAAAAGCAGGCCTTGCGCCTGCTTTTTAAAAGTGTAACTGCTGGAGACTTAGACTCCCGGAAAAACCTGAAAAAAACCCCGAAAGTTCCATGCGCACGCGCTGCCTCTCCGGCGCACGTGTTTGACCTCTGAACCCCTTCAGTTAAGGGAACGGAAGTTCTGGTTTCCCGCGCATGCGCTGTGCATGCACGAAACTGGCACTTCCGTTGGGCCTACGCGTGAGTACCCAGCGCGTACTCACCCGTGGGGACCCGAATTTCTGGGCCAATATATATGATAAATTGTCAGATTTTTAGCCCTGAAAAACAGTAACTGTTTAAAAAGTCTTTTTAAAGATAGACATTTAAAAAAATTGACAGTCATAATTATGTGGAAAATTAAGTATTATAATTACAATATACATCCCCTTTCCTACAGCATTAGGGATTGAGTTTGACTTCTGGTTTCATCAGTGGTTCAGCTTAATGTTGGGTTTGTATCTCCCTTGACAGTAATTGATAGAGATACATTTTAATAAACTTTAGGTACTTATAAATGGAAAATTGGATTTTATTTTTTTAACTTAATTTACTTTTACAGGGAAAATAACCACATATTTATACATAATTTGTTAAATACTTCCATTGTAGTGGAAAAGTTTTATTCTAAATATTTATCTGTATTTATTGGCATCCTGGTAGCTCAGATGATGGGAGTGATTTTTGAAGTCTCAGCATTCAGTGATTTTTGGGCTAAGCTGCTGATGGATTGCAGTCCCAGTATCTGTTTATCTATCTTATGTAGAGGGAAAAGTTCCATTCTTTGTGAGTGGAAGAGATTGGCTGCTTAAATTGTACCTTCCTTCTGATCATAAAGTGGTGTAGAGAAATATTTAGTTAACTTTGTTTTTAATATTGTCAGGATTTATTATAACTGCTATTTAACATCAGTCCTGCATGAGCTTCAACTCCTGCTCCAACTGTTCTGCCGGAGTAGTAGCTTCTTTTAAACCAGTGGGCAGAGATGCTTATAGTGCTGTAAAGTTTGATTGCCAAGTTGAAGCAGGATAGAGCTATCTGCAGAGTAGTTGCTGGTTTTTATTTCCCTTTCACTCTTCATTCCTGTTAAGTCTGTGTGTTCCAGTTGTATTATGATTAATTACTGACACAGACTACAGAATAAAGTTCAACAGGTCTTTACTAGTTGGAGGTCAGGACTATACTAAATACAATATCACTACACAGTACTTATATACCGGTGGTCACCACCGGTATTACGTATACAGCAGCCAGAGAAAGTAGTACATCTCTTAAGGTGGAACAGGCTTAAGTTCTCTTAAGGTGGAACAGGTTACATACACCACAATCCTCCCTTTTTAGCTTAACAGTCATATCCCCATTTAACATAACATCATAACATATATACATATATAACTTCAGGTATAAACAGTTCAAAGGTTCAGTCTCTCAGGAGGCCTTCTGATTCGGTTTGGATAACGCCTTTCAGTGGTCTCTGATTCTTGTTGCTGAGGTGGCTCTTCTTGTTGGTTTCCTATGTATTGGACGTCATCATCAGGTACAGTCCCTGCCGAGGTAAATGCTTCAGGTTCATTAACGTCTTCCACAGTTGTCTCTGTCGCAACCATGGGTTCGACCCTTGCTCTTGATTCTACCAGTTGATCCGCATGACGCCTTATCACATTGTTACCAATATCTACTGTGTACATCAGAGGTCCTTGTCTGGCCCGAATTGTTCCGGACTGCCATTTTTCGTTTCCATAGCCCCTTGCCAACACTGGTTGTCCTACGTCGAAACTTCGAGTGGACTTGTTATTAATATGCCGGAACTGTTTGTTTTCCACTTCCCTCCGCACATTTGGTTTTAACAAGTCCAACCTGGACCGCAACCTCCTGTTATAAAACATCATGGCAGGACTTTGGTTAGTCACTGCATGAGCGGCGTTTCGATATGCCATTAGGAAATTGTCCACCTTGTGTTGTAACGGAATCTGATCATCGTTCATGGCCTTTATTGCCTTTTTGAATGTTTGGACAAATCTCTCGGCCAACCCGTTTGTCGCCGGATGATATGGGGCAGAGGTATAATGTTTCACCCCATTCTTCTTTAAGAATTTTTGGAATTCTTCCGACACGAACTGTGGTCCGTTGTCGGAACATATCTGTTCTGGCAATCCGTTCCTTGCGAAAATTGTTCTTAACACCGCAATTGTCTTTTCTGAAGTAGTGGTATTCATCTTGATCACTTCTGGCAATTTGGAATGTGCGTCCACCGCAATTAGGAACATGGAGTCCATGAATGGACCAGCAAAGTCAATATGTACACGTTGCCATGGGGCTGAAGGCCATTCCCATGGGTGTAGCGGTGCGATCGGAGGTGCATTTTGCACTTTTTGGCACCCAGCGCAGCTTTTTGTCAACTCCTCTATCTGTTGGTCAATGCCCGGCCACCATACATAAGCCCTAGCAAGACTTTTCATCTTAACTCCCCCCAGATGACCTTCGTGCAGTTCCTTTAGAACTCTTTCCCGTAACTTGGGAGGAATAATCACTCTTGTCCCGTACATCAAAGTACCATGGCAGACGGACAGCTGGTCTCGCCTTGCTGAGAATGCCGGTAACAGAGGATCACCATGTGTTGGCCATCCCTTCACTGTCACCTCGTAAACTCGGGACAGTGTCGGGTCGTTCCTGATTTCTCTTTCAATACTTGCATTGGTGACTGGTAAACACTCGATGATGGTCGAATGAAATAAGTCAACAGGGTCAACTTTCGTCGTCTCTTCTGCTTCAGGTAGTGGCAGGCACGACAGCCCATCAGCATTGCCATGCTGCTTTGTACCTTTGAGTTCTATTTGATATTGATGTGCCCCTAGGAAAAGGGACCATCTCTGGAGTCGCTGTGCTGTCATCACCGAAACACCCTTCTTAGGGTTGAAAATGGATACCAACGGCTGATGGTCTGTCAGAAGTGTGAATTTTTGGCCCTGCAGGTAATGATTAAACTTCTTCACTCCCCATACAAGGCTGAGAGCCTCCCTATTGATCTGCGCATAGTTGCGCTCAGCGGAGGTCAATGATCTGGATGCAAACGCGACTGGCCTTTCCGTGCCATTTGGCAACTTGTGTGAGAGTACTGCCCCAATACCATATGGAGAAGCATCACAAGCCAACCGAATAGGCAGTGTCGGGTTGAAGTGAGCCAACACTTCCTCTGAGGTGATCAATTCTTTGCTTTTGCGAAATGCCTTCTTACAGTTTTCGCTCCATTCCCATGGTACCCCCTTCTGTAAAAGAGCGTTCAGCGGGTGCAGTACCGTGGATAGATTCGGTAGAAACTTATGGTAATAGTTAATCAATCCCAGAAACGACCTCAACTGAGAGACATTATCCGGAGCGGGAGCCTTTACAACTGCCTCTATCTTGTCAGGAGACTTATGAAGCCCCTCCCGGTCAATGACATGACCACAGTACGAGATCCGCTTCTGAAAGAACTCACATTTCTGCCGATTAACTCTAAGTCCATACTCTTTCAGTCTGTTGAGCACCAGTTCCAAGTTTGCGAGGTGTTCTTCATCACCATCACCTGTAATCAGAATATCGTCCAGGTAACATTGTGTGCCTGGAATTCCCTGTAATACCTGCTCCATGGCCCTCTGCTGTAGGGGGTTTCTCTTGCTCGTTCTGGTCTCCTGCCAGGTTTCGTGCAATAATTATCCTTGAGTGGTTCGACCCACTCCCCCTACGGTTCTAGACCTTGGACTTAGATGCAGAGAACAGTAGTGCAGAGAAAGAACTCAATAGACCAGGTTGAATAGCACGAAATGGACGCTTTTATTTTTAAACAGTTTGAAGCATTACAAAATACATGTCATAGGCACAGATTAAAGTTACTACTATCATACACAAATTTATGAACTTAACTCTATGGAAATGGGGAACACACGGCACATCGTAAAAGGAGAAACACATTACGATTACCCTTAACTCCCTCCCCTATACCTAAACTAAGTTTCGACCTGGGGAACTTGGGATCATGCTCACCACTCTCGAAATCGTGAAAAAGGGGGTTCGCAGCCTTTTGGCACCGCTTTCCGTCGTCACGTGGATTTGGAAACTTCTGGCGCAGTCGATATTCTCTCTCCCTCGAGGCGATGGGGTAGACACAGCCTCGATGAGCGCTCGTCAAGGTTGAGATCCACTATCGTGGATTTGGGTTCATGGAGCAGACTTCAGATGCAGGCTGTTGAAGAAGTGCATGCACATGGAAGAATCTTTCCGGCCTGGATCGCCGGTTCTCCAGAGGGTTTCTTCTCCGTCGGCCTGGGTCGTCGATGATCTCCCGACCCCAGTACCCAGGCCACCCTCGTCGTCTTCTCGTCGTGGCCGAGCCTTGTTTGGCTGAACACCGACCACGTTGTCTTTTCACCGAAATCGTCCGTCTTTAAAAAGACGAAACATTTTTATCGATTCCGCATCTACCGAAGTGGAAGAGGCGCCGATCCTGGCACCGTCTGTCCTTCGTTCGTTCCTTGTAGAAGAAGTCCTTGAAGAAGTAGAAGTCTGAAGTCGCCCAGCGTAGCAGAAGTCGAAGAAGAAGTCCGAAGTAACTTAGATGGACTTTCAATCCATAGTTATACTCTTTTGGGACAGTCTTATCTCCCGCCAAATCATAGTCCTGTCTTTGTATTAATTTTGGCGGGCAGAAATCTCTGCAGGGGCGCTTTGTCCTGTAACGGAGCCGGTGATAACTTAAACTGGCCTTCCTGGCCGATAATGTCTTTTAATGTCTTTTACATTGTCATCGCGGCTCGGTTCGCATATTGATCGGTCCAGAGATTTTCCTTGATGGCCGCTAAACGGTTTCTCCTTTGTACAATAAATGGGTATAAGTGTTTTTGCATGGTCCGCCCATATCTTGATGGGCCCCATCCTGTACTTAGAATTCATTGAATATGTATGCTGTTTCTCTGAGTTTCGGTTCCCAGATACTGGCTTTCGCAGGCTTACTGTCTTCAATCCACAAGCCTGTCTGGCTTGCAGTAACAGAAATAAAATGGTCCAGAAAAACTGATCACGAGGCCTGGCGGCCATTTTGTATGCCCTTTTTGTTAAGTCTGTGAATTATTTAGTTAATTAAGACACAGACTAATGAGTAACAATAAAAACAGGTCTTTACTGGTTGGAGGTAGGGACTATACTGAATACAAGATTACTGCACAGTCGTTATATACCAGTGTGTTCACCCCCGGTATTACGTCTACAGCAGCCTGAGAAAGTAGTACATCTCTTAAGGTGGAACAGGCTTAAGCTCTCTTAAGGTGGAACAGGTTACATACACAACACTTTTATCAAAGGTATTTCTGTGCAAGCTTATCTTGGTCAATAAACAGTCTTATTTTATCCGGTTTTCTTGCGTGATTTTGCTGAAAATTTCGAAACTTACACTGCCAAATTGCCGGAGCCGATGCCACTCCAAAAACCAGCCTATTATACCGGTACAAACCTCTATGCGGGTTGATCGTGAGGTACTGGCGTGACTCTTCTTCAACCTCCATCTGCAAGTACGCCTGCGCCAGGTCTATCTTGGTGAAGTGTTTCCCGCCAGACAACGAAGCAAAAATATCCTCAATCCGCGGAAGCGGATACTGCACCGTGTGAAGCACCGGATTAACGGTGATCTTGAAATCTCCACAGATGCGAACCTTCCCTGGTTCTCCTGGCTTGTTGCTCGAAGGACGTTTCATAACGGGAACAATGGGCGTAGCCCACTCACTCCAATCTACCTTAGACAGTACACCTGAACGTTCTAGCGCTTCCAGTTCCGCTTCTACAGTAGGTCGTATTGCATAGGGTACCGGTCTGGCTTTGAAAAATTTTGGTTGTGCATGTTCATCAATCTTGATGTTTGCCGTAATTCCTTTCAGTGTTCCCAGTCCTTGCTGGAACACCTCTTTAGCATCATCCAATATTTTGGACAATAGTTTAGGTTTGACATCTGTTTCCCCGGAATCTACCGTTAGTGCTTTTAAGGAGTGCCAGTCCATATTCATTTTCCTAATCCACTCCCGTCCCAGTAGTGGTGGACCTCCTTCAGGTAGCACATATAAGTCCATTACTTGGCTTTCTTCGCCCTTGTGGACCACTTTTATCTCTATCTTTCCGATGGGGTACACTCTTTGCCCGTGTATGTTTTCAATATAATCTCCGTATCCCGTAGGGGAATATGTTGGAATAACCTTTTGTAATCTTTCTTATTCATGACCGTCAATGCCGATCCAGTGTCCAATTCCATCTTTACTTGGACTCCTGCTATCTGAAGAGTGGCCCAAATTGTCTGGAGATCTGCATCCTTACCAACGTTGTGTACTCTTAAGCTACCCAGTTCATTACTGCTAGCATCTGAATCTGACTTCTGTTCGTTCGAACTGGTCTTTGTCACCTTGTGCACCTTTATGTATTTTCCTTGCGGTGACTTTTTGTTGCTGGTCTTCTTTCCTGACCGGCATACTTTAGCTATGTGGCCAAGCCTGCCACACGTTCTGCATTCTTGGTTTTTAAACCAACACTGGTTCTGATCGTGTGTTGTCTTTCCACAACGATAACATTTTACAGTACTCAAACCCAATTTATTTGTACTGAGTTCCGGTGACCGTAGCTGCATTACTGCCGTGCCTCTCACTGCGGCTTCGTGTGCTGCTGCCATAGTGACCACTTTCTCAAGCGTCAGCTCATTCTCCTCGAGCAGTCGCTTTTGTGTATCTTCTTTTAATAATCCACACACAAACTTATCCCTTAGCGCGTCTGTCAGTCCCGTTCCAAACTGACAGTACTTTGCCAGCTTACGCAATTCCATTTAATATTCAGCATTGCTTTCATCCTTCAGCTGCCTTCTGCTGTAAAATTTAAATCGTTCCGCTAGCATCAGCGGCGTGGGGTTTAGATGATTTTTCAGGACAGTAACAATCTCCTCGAACGTCTTATCCGCCGGTTCATCTGGTGATAAAAGGTGTTTCAATTGCCCGTATGTCTTCGCACCCATTAAGTTCAATAACGTTAGTGCTTTCTCTGCATCTGGGATTTTATTTGCTTTACAATAATTTTGTATGCGTTCTACATACATGGCCCAATCTTCGATGTCGCCATCAAAGGTATCAATGTTCCCATGTTTAGGCATCGTTGCAATTTATTTTATCCCAAGATGGCGGCTTCCCGCTCTTGTCTTCGTCCTCCGCCTACAAAATGGCGGTTTCCCCGCGCTTGGTGGTCTTCACCCACTGGCTGCAATGGCGTTTGGCGTGCCGCTGCTGCTCCCCTTTCCCAGCGGTTAGTAACTCCCCCGACGCTGTCTCCGGTTCACCGCAGCTCCCTCGGGCATTCGCGCTTCCCCGATGTCGCGCCTCGCAGCCCTTCTTGCAGCCCGGTTATTAGCACCGGCTGCGTTCGCCTTCACCATGGCTCTCGCGCCTTCAGTCGCCCCAGACACTGTGCCTTTTTGGCCCGAAAGCGGCCCGGCCCTTATCACCAGCCGCGATCGATGTCCCCGCGCTGCGCCTTTCGGCCCGAATGTGGCCCGGCCCTTATCTCCAGTCGCGATCGATCTCACCGCCCTTATTCCTCCGTATTCCTCCCCCCGTCTGTACAGCCAACGTGGCCAACTTTCTGCTCGCGTCGCTAACCAGCTTACCCACCACCGAGGTAGAAAGAAGATAGCTGACTGCCGCTGATGGAGGCTTCGAGTTCAGGATGTCTTCTGCACTCCGGGTTATCGATGCCTGCCGCGCGACGTGTCTTCCAGCAGGGTGATGAGGGTGGATGCCTCTCTTCGACGCCCGTTCTGTGGACGAAACCGCCGTGGATATAAACTGCCGCAGGGTAAGAATCGGACTCGTCACCACTGTTAAGTCTGTGTGTTCCAGTTGTATTAAGATTAATTACTGACACAGACTACAGAATAAAGTTCAACAGGTCTTTACTAGTTGGAGGTCAGGACTATACTAAATACAATATCACTACACAGTACTTATATACCGGTGGTCACCACCGGTATTACGTATACAGCAGCCAGAGAAAGTAGTACATCTCTTAAGGTGGAACAGGCTTAAGTTCTCTTAAGGTGGAACAGGTTACATACACCACAATTCCGTTTCCTTCATTTTTGTCTGTCTGACTTACTGGAATGAGGCAGTGTTATTTTGAGCTTGAACAAGACTGACCTCAATCTGACTTTTGCATGCCCCAGTCATTGACCTTCCATGCTGAAACCAGCGGCATCTCTCTTTCCCCTGCAGCAGGTTGTTGAGCTACGGCAATACAAATGCTGCAATGCTAGCCGAGAAACGGGTACGTCGCAGCTTGTTTCTCAATGCAAAGGAACTCTACAAAGATGCAAAGATGGCTCGGAAAGTAAAACAGTACCTTGCAAACCTTAACCTTGACATGGATGAAGAAAGCCTGCAGGCCTTGTCACTGCAGTGTGAGCCAAGTACTAAAAGATGTAAGTCACGGAACTTTTCTTTATTCTTTGAGAAAACGTTAATTAATTTGCATTGTATCAACAAATGAAGCAACCAGTAGTTCAGATTTCATTAGGCTGTGGGTTAAAGGAAACATTCAATTTCCTTCCAGTTGTGAAAAACAATAAATAACAATTTTGAAATGGTTTATTAAAATACTAGTAGTCTTGACTTTAAATATGATGTTTTGTTACAAAAGAAATAATTTATAATATGGTTCTTCTGTATAATTAAAATGAGATAATCCATTATGAAGTTAGGATTTTAAATTCTTTTTGTGATAGAACATCTGGAGCAATCTATAACATTCTTTCACATGCAGTATTTTAACTAAAAATAATGCCTGAATGTTTACTTAAAACTTCAACCTTTAAGTATCAATTGAGTGCTCCCGATTCACGACTAATATGCCAATCCCATTCAGCAGGTTGAAGCTGCTGCCATTGCTGTTCAATTTGCAGGTCCAGTGAAATGACAATCACCTTGGGTGAACTGGTTTAAGTATTTAGCACTGAAATATGCACTAATATTACAGTTTAAACACTAGAAAGGCTGCAATAAACCAACACTTAATTAAAAACATACTATGTTAAATATTTAATTCTTATTTATGGTATTAATGAGAAGTATTCCCATGGGGACCAATTTTGAAGTAAAACCAAAAAAATGTTTTTTGGATGATTTTAAGAGATATGATAAAGCAGTATCTTCCTATAAAAAGCATGATGAGGACTCGGATTTTGCAATCAGCGGCAAAGGAACAGCATTTGCCGTTCACCTTGCTGACATCTGCCCACAAAGTTTTGACCGGCTTTAGATTGCAGATTTGCTCTAATGCGACGTTTTTTCCAGAGCACCGTCCACTACAGGGGATCTGTGGCGTCTGTGAGCAGGTCAAGTAACAGCAAGGCTATTCAATCAATCAGATTGAAGAATCCTCACTGAGACACGCAGGGCTGGATTTTCAATGGGGCGTGGAGGCGTGATTGGAGGCATGGGGGGGGGGGTGTTAAAATCGCGAAAACTGGCAGGCGGGACCCCGCCGCCTGGTTCCCAACTCCGAGCAACTTTAAATCAGTGGAAGCCCTTGCGATTGACAAAAATATCTGGATTGCGATGGGGTGCCTTAAGGGTGCAGTCAACGACGCCCTGCACCCTTGGAAAGCCTGCCAGATGAGCTATTCCAACCGCACGTGCCGTGACACTTGCTTGATCATTGGTGAAATGGATGTGATTGTGTGCGATGGCAAAGAGGGCATCGGTTACCTGCGTGATGCAAGTGTGTGCGGCCGCCTGGGAGATGCCACTGATGTCTGCTGCTGATCCCTGGAATGAGCCTGAGGCAAAAAAGTTGAGTGCGGTGGTGACTTTGACGGCCACTGCTAAGGGTTGTCCACTTGATCCTCTGGCCTGCAGGTCTTTTTGCAGCATTGCACAGATGTCACCCACTACCTCTCGTGAAAGTTGGAGCCGCCTTTGGCACTGCTGCTCAGACATGTTGAGATAGCTGACCCTGTGTCTGTAGACCCTGTTTGGGTGGTATCTCCTGCACCGACAGGCTTCCATGCGCTGGCCCCTTCTGGCCTGTGCATCTTCAGGTGGGTGAGCAGAAGCTTGGCGCTCCTGTTGCTGCTGCTGTTGGTGCTGCTGTTGTTCCTGGTTCTGCTGGTGCTGCGGCTGGTCTTCGTCCTCATCTAATGTCCAGAAGGGAAGGAAATAAATGGCTCCCATGCTTCTGGTATATGCCTCAGTTGAGGAAGCGCTCAGTGAAGGTGGCGAGAGGGGTTTCCCAGGAGGTCACACTGGAGATGGGTGTCAGGCTCCAAACTTCCACAGCTGTGGCTATGCCTTCTAAAAGTTCCCCCAGACCTGAGACTACAAAGTCCTGCCACCTGCAAATGATGGCTGATCAAATCTCCACTTAAATGGTTGAGCTGCAGCTGATAGTCAGCAATCCAATTGTGCTCCCACCAGGTTTCGCCGTCGTGTTTCAGAACAGGCGTGTTTCACTTGGGAAAAAGGTTAAAATCGCAAAGGCCTTTCAAAATGGCATGATAGAGGCAATTTAGTGCTTGGTAAGGGCCTTAACGGCCTATCCCACATCTTGGAGGCGGGACGGAGACGGGACCATTAGACACGAATTAATGAAAATTGCTTGGAGGCGGGATTTGGCCCGCACGTCAGCTTTTGCAATTTAACCCCCCCCCATACGCCTCCAATCCCGCCTCCACGGCCCAATGAAAATCCTGCCCATAGTGTATAGCACAGGATGTAAGATTACATCGGTGTTCTGGTGTTTTTCTCTTTACCTTTGGATGACTGGATGAAACTTTGCAGGACATTCCTTTGGGGAGTTGCATGGGTTGGGTTGAGTCCACAGTAGTGCCGATTTTACATGGTTTTAGAAAGGAATGGGCGAAATGGGACGTATTACCTTTCCTTGTTCCATGTTTTATCTTCTTGTGAGCATTGATCATTAATGAGGCTGCAATAATCTCATTTACATGTGCAGGTTCAACAACTCCAAGTCAGATCCCTTGACTATTTCAACAAAATGTCCATAATACCTACAGATAGATTTGAAATATGCAAAAATGTGTTAATGAGAAATCCTTTAAAGTTTTTCTTTTCGAAAGGTCCTGAGAGTGATACTTTTCCAAATTGGTGAGGACCAATATAATGACAAGGGTAGAAACTATCTAATGTAATTACCTTCATGGGCTCTGAATATGGTTACACTAACCGTTTCATTAATTATTTTATTTTTTTGTAAGTATTACAATTAACAAGTAATATAGAGACAGGTTATATTGTAATTGTAGATGCTATACTGCCAAAAGTACATGTTTAAAATCTCAATTTCTGGATTATTTGACAGTTAAATGGTTAAGATAATGCTTACAGAGCAGATTCATTGACTGTCTTATACTGTAGCTGCATTCATTTTGTGGAATTTTGTTTCAGCCATGGAATTTATATAAAAAATGAATAGAAACACATTTGAGTATATTATACATTGCTGATGGTGTTTCAATTGGCAAGCTGTAAACCTAAGGGACCGGGTAACAGATGTCTTAAATCATGGAGAAGTGCAGTCAATATTTCAAATGGGATTATGCAGTAAAATGAAAACGTGTTTCATCTGTATCCATAAAATGTGACTTGCAAAGAGGAGAAAAAAATGAGTTACTTGGATTAGCAATACACATCCACATTAATTCTCGAGCCAACTGGATTTGCAGTTTGGAGAACCATAAAAGAGATTTTATATTGTAAATAAAGCATGATTCATTTTTTCAGTAAATCTATATATATAAATCGGTACTTCTGTCTGTCATTCTGTCATTCTGTCTGTCATTCTGTCATTCTGTCATTCTGTCTGTCATCGCCTGTGCGTCTGTCGGGCTATGCGCTCGAAAGTTACAGGGCGTACCTATGCGCGCGTTACCTCCAAAGAAAGCTTATGCTTCCGAGATGGTTTTAAGCGTATTTACATTTCGGCCGGGCTAAAATCGCGCCCGCGGTATCCGAAAAACCTTCAACGTTCCGCTCATTAGCATCTCATTATCCGCTCATTAGCGACAGAGTGACCTCGAGGTCGACCAATCGTACGGCGGCTTGCTGCCGCGTGCGGCCGGGCCCTCCTACGGTCGAGTGACGGGACGATTGACCAATCCTACGCTTTGGTGACCTGACGGTCGACCAATCGGTGCGTGTGTGGGCGGGCCTTATCATTCTGAACTGAGGTGAGTCGCCGCCATCTTGCTTCCATTCTTTTTCCTGCTTTCTGTGTCTTTCTTTTCAAATATACATTTCCAGCAAAATAAAATTGAATTTATTAAATTGTTTTAAAAAAAACTTCATTCATTTGTAAATATTTTTTCTAACCTCAACATTCCTTTTGCTACCTTTCCCCGTTTTTTTGTTAGGCCCTGAATGCCTGGGCCTTTCTTGCCCAGCCAGGCCCGAGCTAGGGCTTCTGCTAAGCTCCTCACACCCCCCCCGCCCCCCCATGCGTCACGTTACCCGGGGCAACGGCGTCAGCCACGAGGGTCAGGGTGCGCGCGCAGCAGGAGCAGGTGAGACGCGGCGCCTCTGTTCCGCGCTTGGCTTGGGCGGGGGGGGGGTGCGGGGCTCGGCCGCCGGCCGTCTCTCAGAGCCGCAATCGGGCTCGGCCGGGGGGAGCGGGGCTCGGCCGCCGGCCGTCTCTCAGAGCCGCAATCGGGCTCGGCCGGGGGGGGGCGGGGCTCGGCCGCCGGCCGTCTCTCAGAGCCACAATCGGCCTCGACCGGGGGGGGGTGGGGCGTGGCTCGGCCGCCGGCCGTCTCTCAGAGCCGCAATCGGGCTCGGCCGGGGGGGGGGGCGGGGATCGGCCGCCTGCCATCTCTCAGAGCCGCAATCGGGCTCGGCTGGGGGGTACGGGGCTCGGCCGCCTGCCGTCTCTCAGAGCCGCAATCGGGCTCGGCCGGGGGGTGCGGGGCTCGGAGAGCGGGGCTCTCGGCCTGGGCCCCTCCCGCCCCTTCCCCCCCCCGCCCCCCCTTCCGCCCCCCCCGCCTCCGCCGCCCCCTTCCCCTTCCCGCCCCCCTGCCCCCACTTCCCCTTCCCCCCGCCCCCCCCTTCCCCTTCCCGCCCCCCTTTCCCCCCTTCTCCCCCCCGCCCCTTCCCCCCCTCCCTTCCCACCCTCCCTTCCCCCCCGCCCCTTCCCCCCGCCCCTTCCCCCCCTCCCTTCCCCCCTGCCCCTTCCCCCCTCCCTTCCCCCTCCCTTCCCCCCCGCCCCTTCCCCCCCTCCCTTTCCCCCCCTCCCTTTCCCCCCTCCCTTTCACCCCCCCTTCCCCCCCCCGCCCTCCCTTCCCCCCCTGCTCTCTTCCCCCCACCCGCTCTCTCTCTTCCCCCCACCCGCTCTCTCTCTTCCCCCCAGTCGCTCTCTCTCTACCCCCCAGTCGCTCTCTCTCTTCCCCCGCAGTCGCACTCTCGCTCTCTCTTCTCCCCCCCCCACCCCAGTCGCTCTCTCTCTCTCTCTTCCAACAACAACATGCCCTCGAAAAAGCCTCGGCACCGCCGGGCACTTCAGCTAGTCTATATATATAAATTGGTACTTCTGTCTGTCATTCTGTCATTCTGTCTGTCATTCTGTCATTCTGTCTGTCATTCTGTCTGTCATCGCGTGTGCATCTGTCGGGCTATGCGCTCGAAAGTTACAGGGCGTACCTACGCGCGCGTTACCTCCAAAGAAAGCTTACGCTTCCGAGACGGTTTTAAGTGTATTTACGTTTCGGCCGGGCTAAAATCGCGCCCGCGGTATCCCAAAAACCTTCAACATTCCGCTCATTAGCATCTCATTATCCGCTCATTAGCGACAGAGTGACCTCGAGCTTGACCAATCGTATGCCGGGTTGCTGGCGTGTGCCGCCGGGCCAATCAGTGCGTGTGTGGCCGGGCCTTATCGTTCTGAACCGAGGTGAGTCGCCGCCATCTTGCTTCCATTCTTTTTCCTGCTTTCTGCGTCTTTCTTTTCAAATATACATTTCCACCAAAATAAAATTGAACTTATTAAATTGTTTTTAAAAAAATCACTCATTTGTAAACCTAACCTGAACATTCTTTTTCCTACCTTTCCCCGTTTTTTTCTTAGGCCTCAAAGCCTGCGCCTTTCTTGCCCAGCCAGGCCCGAGCTAGGTGATTGCGCTTCTGCTAAGCTCCTCACCCCCCCCGCCGTGTCACGTTACCCAGGGCAACGGCGTCAGCCACGAGGGTCAGGGTGTGCGCGCAGCAGGAGCAGGTGAGACGCGGCGTCTCTGTTCCGTGCTCGGCCGGGGGGGAGGCGGGGCTCAGCCGCCGGCCATCTCTCAGAGCCGCAATCGGCCTCAGCCGGGGGGGGGGGTGCGTGGCTCGGCCGCCGGCCGTCTCTCAGAGCCGCAATCTGGCTCGGCCGGGGGGGCGGGGCTTGGCGGGGGGCGGGGCTCGGCCGGGGGGGCATGGCTTGGCCGGGGGGGGGGCGGGGCTCGGCCGCCGGCCGTCTCTCAGAGCCGCAATCTGGCTCGGCTGGGGGGGGGGCGAGGCTCGGAGAGCGGGGCTCTCGGCCGGGGGGGGGTGCGGGGCTCGGAGAGCGGGGCTCTCGGCCGGAGGGTCGGGGCTCGGAGAGCGGGGCTCTCGGCCTGGGCCCCTTCCGCACCCCCCTTCCCCTCCCGCCCCCCCCCTTCCCCCTCCCGCCCCCCCCTTCCCTTCCCCCCCTTCCCCCCTTCTACCCCCCTGCCCCCCTTCCCCCGCCCCTTCCCCCCCTCCCTTCCCCCTCCCTTCCCCCCCTCCCATCCCCCCTCCCTTCACCCCCGCCCCTTTCCCCCCCGCCCCTTTCCCCCCCGCCCCTTTCCCCCCCTCCCCCCCGTTCCTTCCCCCCCGCCCTCCCTTCCCCCCCGCTCTCTTCCCCCCACCCGCTCTCTCTCTTCCCCCCAGTCGCTCTCTCTCTTCCCCCCCAGTCGCGCTCTCTCTCTCTCTTCTCCCCCCCCACCCCAGTCGCTCTCTCTCTCTCTCTTCCAACAACAACATGCCCTCGAAAAAGCCTCGGCACCGCCGGGCACTTCAGCTAGTCTATCTATCTATCTAACTATCTATCTATCTATATATATATATAAATCGGTCGATCTGTCTGTCTGTCTGTCATTCTGTCATTCTGTCTGTCATCGCCTGTGCGTCTGGCGGGCTATGCGCTCGAAAGTTACAGGGTGTACCTACGCGCGCGTTACCTCCAAAGAAAGCTTACGCTTCCGAGACGGTTTTAAGCGTATTTATGTTTCGGCCGGGCTAAAATCGCGCCCGCGTTATCCCAAAAACCTTCAACATTCCGCTCATTAGCATCTCATTATCCGCTCATTAGCGACAGAGTGACCTCGAGCTCGACCAATCGTACGCCGGGTTGCTGGCGTGTGCCGCCGGGCCAATCAGTGCGTGTGTGGCCGGGCCTTATCGTTCTGAACCGAGGTGAGTCGCCGCCATCTTGCTTCCATTCTTTTTCCTGCTTTCTGCGTCTTTCTTTTCAAATATACATTTCCACCAAAAAATAAAATTGAATTTATTAAATTGTTTTTAAAAAAATCACTCATTTGTAAACCTAACCTGAACATTCTTTTTCCTACCTTTGCCCGTTTTTTTCTTAGGCCTCAAAGCCTGCGCCTTTCTTGCCCAGCCAGGCCCGAGCTAGGTGACTGCGCTTCTGCTAAGCTCCTCACCCCCCCCCAGCCGTGTCACGTTACCCAGGGCAACGGCGTCAGCCACGAGGGTCAGGGTGTGCGCGCAGCAGGAGCAGGTGAGACGCGGCGTCTCTGTTCCGCGCTCGGCGGGGGGGGGCGGGGCTCGGCCGCCGGCTGTCTCTCAGAGCCGCAATCGGGCTCGGCGGGGGGGGGGGGCGGGGCTCGGCTGCCGGGCACTCCAGCTAGTTGTTATATAAAGGCTGAATAGTACACACAAAAAGGCAGAATGCTTACTTCCATGGAACAAATAGGCACAGCGAATGTTTGCAGTGGAATCTTTGTTACATGAAAAGGTTATAACCAGACTTGAAAATAACAGAAATGCTGTATTGGGACTAAGTTGGAAAAAATGGCCCTTGGTGAAGTTTTTCTTGTGTCAATAATTTGCAGGCCTTGAGTTCACATTTCCATTGATGTGACTGAAAAATAATGCCCCATAGCATTTGGCTACAAATAGCACTTTAAAGCTCTATTTCCTTTAAACCATTAGCATCTACCAGAATATGTGTCTCTTGAAAACAGTACAAATCAGTATAGTTAATAAATTCTATTGCTGCACTCATTAATTCAGTAAAATTTGCTCATGAGACCTGAAGGTGGTTGACACATATTATGGTGGCTTCACAAAAGTGCCAGACAGTGAAATACATGGCCCAGGATTTGATTTTTAACAGTTAACTACTGATTTCCAATGGTGTTGTTTATGGGTAGTCCAAGGTCTGGCACACAGTTGTAATGTGTAGATTCTTAGGTGGAACTGTGTTTAACGTCCTTTTAAGGCCACTGCTCAGACACATCCTCTGAGGAAGTGTTTAGAATAGTCACATCCTCAGATCAATTAAAGGCTAATTATTGGTTGCAGTTGCTTAAAATTGACCGTGCTTGTAAATCCCTGATTCCTGCACTGAGGGTAGGCCCTGTTAGGAAATAAAGAGCAGGATTTGGCTAGCTTTCTTTTTCCTTTTTTAAAATACTTTTGGCACTTTTGAAGTGCGACCTTTTAACTATGATACATTCTCACTGGATGTAAGACGTCCATGGCAAAGCACACGGGATATTGGACGTGACTAAAAACCCCACAAAGATCAGCATTGAAAACAGAAAAAGGTGCATAAAATAGAAAAGAAAAATATACTAGCAAAAATATACAATAAGTGCAAGAAATAAATGTAAAATAATTTATTTAAAATAATTTATTCCTTGTACACTATTTTTAGGTATATTTTTGCTGTTTCAAAAAAAATTATTCCATTTTTATGTACTTTGCTGTTTTCTGTGCTGGTCTTTGTGGAGTTTGTTTTGCCCATCCCTTTTCCTGGCTACTCAGCTGTCTGCATGCCATAGAAACAAATTGCATATAATCCATTGCAGACTTGCACAACTGTAAAGACTGCAGTGAAAAAACATTTTGAAACTGCTGTGAAAAGAAAGAAACAAATAAGGGTTGCATGTAAAGTAAGACTAACTCCAGATGTGCTAAGAATAAAATCAGGTTTGATTTCTCATCGGCGGTCGCTGGCCCACAGCTGCGTGACCGACCTTGGCCCACAGCTGCGTGACCCACTTTGCCCACAGCTGCATGACCCACCTTGGCCCACAGCTGCATGACCCCTTGGCCCACAGCTGCGTGACCCCCTTGGCCCACAGCTGCGTCACCCCTTGGCCCACAGCTGCGTGACCCCCCTGGCCCACAGCTGCGTGACCCCCCTGGCCAACAGCTGCGTGACCCCCCTGGCCCACAGCTGCGTGACCCCCCTTGGCCCACAGCTGCGTGACCCCCTGGCCCACAGCTGCGTGACCCCCCCCTGGCCCACAGCTGCGTGACCCCCCCTTGGCCCACAGCTGTGTGACCCCCCTTGGCCCACAGCTGTGTGACCCCCCTTGGCCCACAGCTGCGTGAACCCCCCGTTGGCCCACAGCTGCGTGACCCCCCCCGGCCCACAGCTGCGTGAACCCCCCGTTGGCCCACAGCTGCGTGAACCCCCCTTGGCCCACAGCTGCGTGACCCCTCCGGCCCACAGCTGCGTGACCCCCCTTGGCCCACAGCTGTGTGACCCCCCTTGGCCGACAGCTGCGTGACCCCCTTGGCCCACAGCTGCGTGAACCCCCCGTTGGCCCACAGCTGCGTGACCCCCCTTGGCCGACAGCTGCGTGACCCACCTTGGCCCACAGCTGTGTGACCCCCCTTGGCCCATGTGGTGATTATTCTTGTTTTATAAGAAGCATTGTAATTGCTTGCCTGTTTTCCTGCCTTGAGATATATGCTGTAAACTTATTGGTAGTTGATGTCATGTGACCTGTGGTGGCCATCTTAAATTCAGTTCTCCACAGTTTGATTGAGACTGGGAGCTTAAGATGTGCTGCTGGTTTTTAAGGTTAATAAAGCCTAGCTTTTGAAAGGCAATCTACTCTTCATTTCAATTTATTAACCTTTTGCTATAATGGAACGATATCTTCAACCGGAACGATTTAATGCTGACCCTAATTCTGCAGGAGTGGATGATCAATGGAAACATTGGTATCGTACATTTCACAGAATCACAGAATCACAGAAACCTCACAGTACAGATAGAGGCCATTTCGGCCCATCGAGCCTGCACCGACACATATCCCACCCGATCCCCGTAACCCCTACACCAACATGTATCCCACCCTATCCCCACGTATTTAATCCCCCTAACACTAAGGGTCAATTTTTATCATAGCCAATCAACCTAACCTGCACATCTTTGGACTGTGGGAGGAAACCGGAGCACCCGGAGAAAACCCACGCAAACATGGGGAGAATGGATCAGCAATCTCTAAAGTTGGATATACTAATCAACTACATTGCTCCGGATGTGTACAAGTATATTTTGGACTGTGAAACTTATGAATTGGCTATTGCTACGTTGGAAATTTTTTTTGTTAAACCCAAAAATGAGGTATTTGCACGTCACCTTTTATCTGCCCGTAGGCAGCAGGCGGGAGAATCCTTGGATGCTTATTTACAGGCACTCCGGCGCCTTGGTGCTAACTGTAATTATAAGGCCGTGTCTGCAGAAGAATATAAGGAAGAGTCGGTACGGGATGCATTTATTAATGGATTACTGTCTAGATCAATTCGTCAGCGGTTATTAGAAAATAAGACCTTGGATCTCAAGAATGCTTTTGAGCAAGCCTCTACATTGGATTTGGCTCAGAGAAGTTCGGATTCTTATGCCCTTTTTGATCGGCCTGCGACCGTGGTTTCGGCAGTTCCGGATGAAAAGGAATTATGTGCACTTAATAGGAGTGGTTTACCAGATTCCGAAACAGTTTCTACTTCGGCAGCTGTTGCCTCTAGGATTCAGAAGTGTTATTTTTGCAGGAACGCCCGGCACCCTCGTCTGAAGTGCCCTGCCCGGGAGGCTGTGTGTAGTAAATGCGGCAAGAGAGGTCATTACGCATGTGTTTGCAAATCGGTTGCCTCCTCTGTGACCATTCAGCCTTTAGATAGGGCGTTTATTGCATCAGTTTCTGCCGCCTTTGCCCATGGCCTAAACAAAGCTATAGTTATGGCCCAAGTTAATGGGTTAGAAGTGAAGGCCCTTATAGATACGGGCAGTACTGAGAGCTTTATAAGTCTTCAGTTTGTGAGGGAGAAGCGTTTGAAAATTTTGCCTGTTACCTATCAGGTGTGTATGGCTCAGATGACTCTCACCTCACAAGTAGCTGGTTGTTGCCTTGTGAAATTAATTCTCCTAGGTAATACGTATACTGATATACGCCTATCTGTTTTGCCTAACCTCTGTGCGGATATTTTGATTGGTCATGATGTGCTTCAATTACATGAGTCTCTCAGTCTTTCTTTTGGAGGAACTAAGCCACCTTTGTCTATTTGTGGATTAACTTCTTTATCCATTTCTCCATTATCACTTTTTTCCAATTTGATGCCGGACTGTAAGCCAATTGCTACCAAGTCAAGAAGGTATAGCAGTCAGGATAAAGAATTTATTAATTCTGAAGTTCAACGTCTTTTATCGGAAGGAATCATTGAACCTAGTTTTTCGCCCTGGCGGGCACAGGTAGTTGTCACCACTAATGAGAGACATAAGAAGCGAATGGTGATAGACTACTCTCAAACTATTAACAGGTATACTCAATTAGATACGTACCCCCTGCCTAAGATTGATGAGCTTATCAATAAAGTATCTCAATATCAGGTTTTTAGCACTATTGACCTAAAGAGTGCTTATCATCAGATTCCTATTGTTAAGAGGGACCAACCATATATGGCCTTTGAGGCTGGCGGAAAGCTGTATCAGTTTTGCCGAGTACCATTCGGTGTTACTAACGGTGTCGCCTGTTTTCAACGGGCAATGGATGCTTTTATAAGTGATAACTCTCTCTCTGACTCCTTTTCATATTTAGATGACATCACGGTGTGTGGCAAATCAAGGGTGGAGCATGATTTTAATTTAGAAAGATTCCTTCAAGCTGCGGAAAAAGTTGGCTTAACTTTCAATAAAGGGAAGTGTATCTTTTCGACCTCCGAGGTAAATTTACTGGGGTATATTATCTCGGGAAACAAGATTAAACCAGATCCAGAACGGCTGTGACCACTAATTGATTTACCTTGTCCTACTAATTCTAAGGCTTTGCAACGAGTTGTTGGACTGTTTTCTTATTATTCTAATTGGATTGCAAACTTCTCGCAGAAGATCCGGCCCCTTATTCGGGTTACGACATATCCTCTATCATGGGAGGCCAGGATGTGTTTTGATAATCTTAAAAAGGATATCCTTGGGGCTACCATTTTGATATAGTTTATCGTCCAGGGAAGGATAATGTTGCCACTGATGCGCTGTCGAGGGCTTATTGTTCTGTGATTCACGGAGATACGCTTATTAATCTTCATAATGCTTTGTGCCATCCTGGTGTTACGAGGATGATACACTTCGTACGCAGTAAGAATTTGCCCTTTTCAGTTGAAGACGTTAAGCGGATGACTTCGTCATGCTCTGTCTGTGCTCGGTGTAAACCGAATTTCTTTAAGCCTCAACGAGCTCATCTTATAAAGGCTACTTCTCCCTTTGAACGTCTGAGCGTTGATTTTAAGGGGCCTCTTCCTTCAACGACTCAGAATCGATATATATTTACTGTTGTGGATGAGTTTTCAAGGTTCCCTTTTGCTTTTCCTTGTGCAGATGTATCAGCTGTTACAGTTATCAAATGTCTGACTCAACTTTTTGTCATCTTTGGGATGCCTGCGTATATCCATTTGGATCAGGGAAGTTCTTTTATGTCTTCCCAGTTGAAGGAATACCTCCAGAGTCGGGGAATTTCTACCAGCAGAACTACCCCGTATAATCCCCAGGGTAATGGACAGTGTGAACGATACAATGGGGTGATTTGGAAGGCAGTTATGTTGGCTTTGACATCCCGGAACCTTAAGAATACACAGTGGGAAATGGTATTGCCTGATGCCCTGCATTCCATTAGATCATTGCTTTCAACGGCTACTAATGTGACTCCCCATGAAAGGCTCTTCAACTATCCGCGGAGATCCACTGCGGGATATTCGGTACCTTCATGGCTTACTATGCAGGGACCTGTGCTGCTCCGACGCCATGTTAGACTGTCAAAGTATGATCCTTTAGTGGAGGAGGTGGAGCTATTGGAGGCAAATTCCCAATATGCTCACATTCGATTCCAAGATGGGAAAGAAAGTACGGTTTCAGTTAAAGACTTAGCTCCTTGTGGTGGCCAGCCCTCTTCTGAGGATATTAACAATAGCCATAATTCAGATAATGTTGATGTCGTCACAGATACTACGAATATTTCCAATCCTATTGCAGACACTTACAATTCTCTTAGTCTGTCCTCGATGGATGTTCATGACCCTCCCAGTTTACCTTCTAATGGGACTTCCAATTCAGAAACCGTTGATAATCAGGATATTGATAGCCTCCCTGCAGAAGATATTTCTGTGTCTCCTGGTGTGGGAGGGCAAGGAACTTTACCAAGGTTAAGAAGGTCGACACGAACAAGATATCCGGTCGACCGATTAAAAATTGACTTTTAAAATAATTTGAAAGTAAAATTTTAAAATTGTTGAAACATTATACATGTATTGTTTTAGTCATAAATAACTAATTGTAAATTGTAAAGGCTGCCTGGGTTGAAGTATATTTTAAAAGGAGGGGTGAATGTGGTGATTATTCTTGTTTTATAAGAAGCATTGTAATTGGTTGCCTGTTTTCCTGCCTTGAGATATATGCTGTAAACTTATTGGTAGTTGATGTCATGTGACCTGTGGTGGCCATCTTAAATTCAGTTCTCCACAGTTTGATTGAGACTGGGAGCTTAAGATGTGCTGCTGGTTTTTAAGGTTAATAAAGCCTAGCTTTTGAAAGGCAATCTACTCTTCATTTCAGCCCACAGCTGCATGACCCCCCTGGCCCACAGCTGCGTCATCCCTCTGGCCCACAGCTGCGTGACCCCCCTTGGCCCACAGCTGCGTGACCCCTCTGGCCCACAGCTGCGTGACCCCTTTGGCCCACAGCTGCGTGACCCCCCTGGCCCACACGCATGTTCCCTACAGAGAAAAAAGATGGAGACACAAAGAGAAAAATAAGTAAGGCTAAAACAGTAAATCGAAAAACATTAAAATCAACCATAATATATGAATATGAAATTTAAGCCAATCAGGTGCAATTGTGACACCCAAGATATGAGGACAGGGGCATGTGCGATATGCACTATTTCTTATATATTTTGATGCAAAAGTATGGAGAATAGGGAGTTCACTGGGTTAGAAAACAGTCTTCACTCTGCTCAGGACGTATTTCTGAAGCGAGTACATGGCTGGAATTAAAAGCTCACTCTGGTACAGCTCACTGGTGCTCCAGTTCATTGCACCAGTCTCAATAATGTTTTAAAAAGTAAAACTGAAAACGATATATTTTTTATTCCACCTCAGCTGGAAGAAAAGATTTTTCAACCTTTTTTGTGTTTATTCCTTTCCACAACTTGTAAAACTAAAGGACAACTATTGTTTTACAAACTGTCCTTTGCAGCTGTGAGTCTTATGATGACATTGTTGCACGAGATGTTACACTTCTGAAACAAAAACAGCAGGGACCAAAAATAAAAATAAAATCAACTAATACCAAAGCATTTGAAACAAAGCTGAATTGCAGCATGTTTCATTGCCCCATTCCAAGAAATACATATCTTTATAAGTGACAGCAAGTTAAGTGATTTAAAAATTGTAAGTTGGAATCTTGTTTTTTCAATGAAATCTGTACATATGTAATTTTTTGTCTTCATTGGTATCTAGTAGCCAAGAGCAGAGGAGAAAAGAAAGCAGGGAAACTTTCAGATACATCTCTAGTTGCTCCCAGATCAGGGGCACAGCATCAGAAGCAGCAGCAGAAAGTAAATCAGGCCCTCCAGGTCCCAGCTGTATCACTGTATCCATCACACAAGAACGTGCAATTTAAAGACCTCCCTCCATTTGGTAATAACATTTTAAAGAATAATTTGCTGGTCTGCTTTTGAACTAAGCGTTTGCTATTTCCCTTCCACAAAGTGTGCTTGAAAAATAACCTGTCTGCAGAGCCATTTCAGTAAAATATCAAGGCCTAGAAATTCAGTCACGTTTGCGCCCACTTATGGGCTATAGAGTGGTTTGCGCCGGAAGTTTTTTCGCGCCCGAAATTCAGTTGGTCCGTAACATCGACGTTAGCCGGTAGCGCTGCGCCGGCACCGATGACGTCATCGGTGTGCGCAGCGCCCCGGTTCCAATGCAATTCCGGTCCGACCGCCAAATTCAGTTGCGGCCGCCTCTCCCGTGGCGGCCGCAAACAGCGTTTGCAAAACGGTGCCTTGCAGCTCCGAGAGGCCGGCGCATAAAGGTGGAGGGTTGGCCGGCCGCTTTCCCGGCGGCCGCCTGGCCGCACCTCCCTCCCCGGACTCCTGCACCACCCCCCCGCGGCATTGGTGTGTGACTCCCGCGAGCCCGGCACTTCTCCGTGGTGCCGGGCTCATTTGCCGGGGGAATCCAGCGGCGATCTCACGGCTGCAGGCAGCTCCTCCTTAAGAGAAGGAGGAGGCCTGCAGTACCCCAGCCTGCCGCACCGCATCGGGTGCCGCAGCGGCAGCTGGACGCCTGAAACTGACTTTCTTCGCCCCAAACGAGGCGGTCAAACCCTGCAATAGCGCCCGCCTCCGTCTTGGGGCGGCGCAGCTGAATTTCAGGCGGGCGCTACGGGAATCCGGGCGAGCGCAAAATTTCGGGCGCTAAAGACCTGGTGGGGCTATACCTAATTTCTCGGCCCAAGTGCTTTTGTTCCAAAGACTTGTGAATTTGAATATCTTTTCTTTACAATTGTATATTTGTTCAGCATTAATTTGCTTTGTATGTGTTGAAATGAACAAGGTTACTTTAACTGCATTGCTACTCCAATTTCTGTCCTTCAGGTACCCATTCTCCTCAAGCTTTGAAGAAAATTCTGTCCTTGTCTGAAGAAGCAAATTTGGATCGAAATAAAAAGCAGGCAGAAGATACTATATCAAACACATCATCCCAGCTGTCGTCTCCGACATCTCCTCAGACCTCGCCATGGAAAGGTAGCACCTTAGAAAGAAAATGCACCAGATCCAAAGATGTGCCCTTCCCAAACCTATGAAAAAGCAGTGTATTTGCTAATGTGCTGTGGTACAAATACTGATAGGATTTGAGATTTCCAATCTGCTACAAGCAAATATTTTCGTCTGCTTAGCCCATATGCCCAAATTTGTCACATCACTCCCCTCTAGTGGTTATTCATATGTTAACGGGCCAGAAATTTGGGTCCCCACGGCTGAGTACGGGCTGGGTACTCACGCGTAGGGTCAACGGAAGTGCTGGTTTCGTGCATGCACTGCGCATTCGCGGGAAACCAGAACTTCCGTTTCCTTGAAAGAAGGGGTTCACAGGTCGAACGCGTGCGCCGGAGAGGCAGCGCGTACGCCTGGAACTTACTTTTTTTCTACAGGTTTCTCCGGGAGGGTAAGTCTCCAGCAGCTACGCTTTTAAAAAGCAGTCGCAAGGCCTGCTTTTAACAAGGTAAGTGGTGAATTAAGTAAAATTAAAACATTTTTTCCACAGGTTTTTTATTTTTAAATACTTTAAAGAAAGGTAGGTTTGTTTTTAGCCCCGTTAAAAACTGTAATTAATTTTTTCAAAAATTTAAATTATTGTTTAAAATAGTTATTTTATGTAATTTATAGTTATTTTAAAAATGTGATTAAAAAAAAAATGTATTTGAAATTTTAGTTATGTTTTGGGGCCGATCTCTAATTCATAGATTTGACAAGTCTTCCTGTCAAATCTATGAATAGAGATTCCCTGCTACGATTGGCTCTCCATGGCCCACATGATCCAAGGGGACGCTTCGAACTAACTGCGCCCCTGGGATACGCAAGCACTGCGCGCCGGCAGTTGAAGGAGGCCCAGGATCGGAATCCGATGCGGGCCCACAGTACAATGGCCGGCATGCTAGGTAAGTGCAGGTCGGGAGCTTGCACACGCGGATAGCCTCCGACCCAAATTTCTGGCCCGTTATGTGCATTACCATGTCAATGGAAGAAGTGTGGTGTTTGCTAGTTTTAAGCAGCCCAATGTCTATCTTGCTTGAAACAGAAAGGAGCTTCTCATAGTAGAGTATGATGATAAACATGGCTGTACTGACAAATAGCAAAACTAGGTCCTTTGCAGTCAGAATCAGGGGAATTTATAATGGGGAACAAAGACATGGCTGACCAATTAAGTACATACTTTGGTTCTGTCTTCACAAAGGAGGGCACAAATAAACTCCCAGAGATGTCGGGGAACATAGGGTCTAATGAGAGGGAGGAACTGAATGAAATCAGTATTTGTAGGGAAATGGTGTTAGGGAAATTGATGGGATTGAAGGCTGATAAATCCCCAGGGCCTGATAATCTACATCCTGGGGTACTTAAGGAAGTGGCCCTAGAAATAGTAGATGCATTGCTGGTCATCTTCCAAAATTCTATAGACTCTGGAACAGTTCCCATGGATTGGAGGGTAGCTAATGTAACTCCACTATTTAAAAAGGGTGGGAGAGAAAAAACGGGGAATTATAGACTGGTAAGCCTGACATCGGTAGTGGGGAAAATGCTAGAGTCCATTATAAAAGATGTAATAGCAGAGCACTTGGAAAACAGTGACAGGATCGGACAAAGTCAACATGGATTTACAAAAGGTAAATCATGCTTGCCTAATCTACTGGAATTTTTTGAGGATGTAACTGGTAGAATAGATAAGGGAGAACCAGTGGATGTGGTGTCTTTGGACTTTCAGAAGGCTTTCGATAAGGTCCCGCATAAGAGACTAGCATGCAAAGTTAAAGCACATGGGATTGGGAGTAAGGTACTGACTTGGATAGAAAACTGGTTGGCAGACAGGAAGCAAAGAGTTGGAATAAACGGGTCTTTTTCCGAGTGGAAGGCAGTGACTAGTGGGGTACCGCAGGGATTGGTGCTAGGACCCCAGTTATTCACAATATATATAAATGATCTAGACAAGGGAACTAGATGTAATATCTCCAAGTTTGCAGATGACACACAGCTGGGTGGGCGTGTGTGCTGTGAGGAGGGTGCAGAGAAACTCCAGTATGATTTGGACAGGTTGGGCGATTGGGCAGATGCATGGCAGATGTAGTATAATGTGGATAAATGCAGATTATTATCTGAACGGCAATAGATTGGGAAAAGGGGAAGTGCAACGAGACCTGGGTGTCCTTGTGCAGCAATCGCTGAAGGTAAGCATGCAGGTGCAGCAGGCAGTTAAGAAGGCAAATGGTATGCTGGCCTTCATAGCGAGGGGATTCGAGTACAGGAGCAAGGATGTCTTGCTGCAGTTGTTCAGGGCCTTGGTGAGACCACACCTTGGGCTAAAAATTTGGTATCGCCCCGTTTGGGGCGCTAGTCCTGGCGAAGCGCAAAGTTTAGCGCCAGGCGCAATTTAGCGCCACCTAGAGCGATATTGGGTTGCAGCACCCCTGAAGGTGATTGCGGCGCTAAATCAGGCGCTGCACGAGACTCCTAAGGTGCTAACCCGGCGGCGCAACCCAATTTTGCGGCGGCGGGGCGCAGCGCAGGTGCTGTCAATAATCACTTTCCCTGAGACACACTGGCGCCGGCCAGCTCTTAAAGGGGCTGGTCAATTGGCATCACCAGACACACTCACTGCCTTGTAGGCCTTCAAATCGGTGGGAGCCTACCTGTGGCGCACCAGCTGAGCATGACAAGGAAAGGGTGAGGCAGAGGGTGGAGCGCCTCACTGATGGGGCATTGGATGCTTTGGTTGGCGCAGTGGAATCAAGGCCAAGGAAGATGGTCGGAATGTGATTTATGTTTTGGACAGTCTCCCGGGTGTGAGAGGCAGTTATGTGTCAGTGTATTAGTTTTGCTTTCTGTTGCCATAGCTTTCTCATGTTTGAAGGAACCACATTTTGTGTAATGAAACACTTTCTTCATTTACAATGGCCATGTCTGCAATTTACATGCATCTTGCCCTTCACAGGCTTGGGGGTATCAGACCGGTTCCATTCCTGTTCTTGGAATGGCAGCAAGCATTCCGTGAGAGGGGCCTAGAAGCTACTTCTGATCAGCCTCTGACGCGCAGCCTGAGAAGAGCCGCTCGCGTAGAAGTTCAGGCCAGCAGGCATCTTCTCAGCCACCGACAGAGATGTCCTGCACCTTATCTGAGGCTGCAGATCTGTCTGAAGCAGCTGGCACAGCTCAGTCGCCACCTCCTTTCTAAATCGCAGCCTTCTGACACACTGCTCCTCCGACATGTTCATGTAGGAAAACTGCTGTCGGAAAACCCTGCCAGCGTAAGGTCTGCTGTGGCGACATCTGTTGGCCCGCCTCCGTCTGGTCATGCCCGCCCCCCTCTCCCAGCGTCTCAGTGCCCTTTCCATATGATTCAGCAGCAGGATGTTCCCCTCCAATGCAGCTCCCATAATAAGTGCCCACAGGAAGGTTCCCCGTTGTTAAGGCTCACCAACAGCAAGGTGATGGTCAGAAGGCTGAAGTTCGTCTGCCTGCGCTGGCTCAGTGGTCAAATGGCTCGCAGTGTGCAGCTCAGCAACGCTTTGTAGCTCTTGAGGAAGTTGTGCTCCAAAAATGGCTGCCGCTTTTAAACCACACCAGTCCGCTTTAAATAACGCTCCTCCAGCCCGAGAGCGACTTGGTAAGGTTCCAGGTAAGCTGTCACTATTAGCGCCAGGCGCTACGGAGGGGGGCGCCACTGAATTTCCGGTCCGGGGCGCCCAAAAGGTGTTGCACACTCAAATGACGTCATAATCTGCCTGCGCCCATGAGCGGGCGCTAGCGCCGGTGCTAAATGCATGCTCAATATGGGGCGAGGCGCTAAGCGCCCTGCGCCCGCCCGGAAATTGGTTAGCGCCCCACTTTTCGGCCTCTTTAGGCGCTAATCGGTGGCACTACCAACCGAATTTCTAGCCCCTTGAGTATTGTGTGCAGTTTTGGTCGCCTTATCTGAGGAAGGATGTTCTTGCCATGGAGGGAGTGCAGCGAAGATTCACCAGACTGATACCTGGGATGGCAGGAATGACATATGAAGAGAGATTGGGTCAATTAGGCTTATATTCACTAGAGTTTAGAAGAATGAGAGGGGATCTCATTGAAACTTATAAAATTCTAACAGGACTGGACAGACTAGATGCAGGAAGGCTGTTCCCGATGGTGGGGGAGTCCAGAACCAGGGGTCACAGTCTAGGATAAGGGGTAAGCCATTTAGGACAGAGATGAGGAGGAATTTCTTCACCCAGAGAGCGGTGAACCTGTGGAATTCTCTACCACAGAAGACAGTTGAGGCCAATTCATTAAATATATTCAAGAAGGAGTTAGAAATATTTCTTAAGGCTAAAGGGATCAAGGGATACGGGGAGAAAGCAGGGACAGGGTACTGAATTTGGATGATCAGCCATGATCGCATTGAATGCCGGAGTAGGCTCGAGGGGCTGAATGGCCTACTCCTGCCCCTATCTTCTATGTTTCTATATTTTACCATAACTTTTTACATTAAACACACTATTATTCTTAATTATTGCAGTATTAAACATACCATAACATGCATTTACACACATCCAATAATATTATCTCTAATACAGTTGACTCCAGGTGCTTTGTAAATTTAATTAATTGGAATGGTGTAAATAATTCAGCTGTTTTTTTTTGCCTCGTAGAAATAGTTTAAATTGCCACAGATACATTTACTACATGTTGAAAATTTGCACCTCTTCATTTCAAACTGCAACTGACCAGCATGGCACTCAACTCCCATTGTAAATTGGGAAAAAGTCCTGTTTCTCCTGTTGCTATTTGTTGGCTCAGGTCTTGTACTGCATAATTACATGACCTTGGGATAGCATTAATGTTGAAATATTTTGCCACCATCGCTGCATTGACTAATAGCTGCTTAGCTAACTAATGTAGCACGATAGAATCTAGTGTTTCACCAGTGAGTTAGACGATCTTTTCGTTCAGTCTGTATGTTTCTGTATGGAAGGATTCAATATGTACTTGAATGAAACCATCATCTCATCAGTAACATGGAACACATTATCAATAGGAATTAGACTGAATCTCCACAAGAAAATAATGCAAAGCTGTCCAGTGCTGCTTTCAGGATGTTGAAAAACATTAGATAAACCACTTTTTCCATTTTTAAGAATTCTGACCTCTCCCAAGCTGTACCTCATTCAATAAGCAGTGCTTATATTTTTCACTGTTATGTAATTAAAGATTACTCTTAAACTACAGACTGACTCCAGATATTCACCAGAGTACATGACTGTGAAAATGAGCACTCTCCTTTCAGTAATGTTTTTATGAATATTATATCCTTTTTCATATTTTTCATTTGTTACATTTAATACAAGTGTTAAAAATTGGTAGTATACAGATAACGTCCAGTATGAGGGCATGTCATTTAACAGTGTAGGCCTTAACCTATGCCAGGATATGGCAGTATCTGATGCACTGTGAATTTGTTGGTTAGAGTACATGGCATAGTTATTTTGTAAAAGTGTGGAATGGTTGCCTTTGTATGTACAGTACCGGTATTTCATGTCATAGACAATCTTGTAGCTATTTCTTTTAATGGGTGGGAGAAAAATTGGGCTTTCTGCTAACTAATTATTTCTGGTTAAAAGTCCCGAAGAACTTCCTCTGAATTAGTCAGACTAACTTCACCACTGAAAAAGTTGTCTGGATAAATGAGAGCCTGCTTCTGTTCAAGGGAGATACAGCAAGCGTCAGATTTGGTTTCTAAATTGGTTTTCTCATCCTGTTTGTCAGGTGCCAGTAAGCTGAGATCTCATTGGCTCCAGACAGTCGGACCTATCAGGCTCTTCATCCTCTCGTGGAAGTGAAAACAGTAACAAGAATAACAATGCACCATGGACCTATGGGATAAGTGGGGTTGCTGTGCAAAGCCAGATTGGCGAGGGGGTTCAGCAACCTTTTACGGTATTCAACTGAAACATGATAGAACAGGAATCTAATTAGCCAAGATAAGTATGACTAGATGATAGTATAATACATAAGAAAATAAGAAATAGGAGCAGGAATAGGACACTTGGCATTTCAACTGTCTTACCCCTTAATTTATTTTTCCAGTCCACTTTAGCCAGTTAGTCATAGAGTGATAGAGTTTTACAGCACAGAAAGAGGCCCTTCGGCCCATCGTGTCTGCGCTGGGGATCAAGCCCTGTCTATTCTAATCCCATTTTCCAGCACTTGGTCCGTAGCCTTGTATGCTATGGCATTTCAAGTGCTCATCTAAATGCTTCTTGAGTGTTGTGAGGGTTCCTGCCTCTACCACCCTTTCAGGCAGTGAGTTCCAGATTCCAACCATCCAGGGTGAAAACGTTTTTCTTCAAATCCCCTCTAAACCTCCTGCCCTGTTAGATCAAGGTAATTTCAGTGGACCACACTGATCTGAGGTCAACACACTAAAATAAAAGTTTGCGAGTCCGGAGGTAAGTTTTAAATAGTCGATTTATTGCATCACTTGATTTACACTGTTTGACTTCCTTCATCCAACTAACATCATATTCAAAATGGCTGGTTTTTATACAGCAGCAGATGTACCCGCCCCCTTTATTACCATTGGCTCAGCAGCATGCATGCAGAGCTATGGTTGGTTCAACTACATCACACTGATTGGATCTCTGATACATCAATCATTCCTTTGTTCTCTAGTTAAGCAGAATCATCACTTTCAGTTTTAAGCTAAGATCAGCACTTTCACAGTTTAAGCTAAATCAGCATTTTCATTGTTCTCAGTTTTTAAGTCAGCCGATGTGACGTTACCAGCTGTGATTGGATCTGATACATCACACCATCCTTTGGCACGTGGTCAGCTTAAGCATAATCAGATTTCTTTAAATCATTAGATTTTAATCATATTAAAATCTATGTTATTAAAATATATATATATATATATATATATTCCCTAACACTCCCCCCTTTGATTCTTTCAAAAATTGAATCATAAAAATAAAGAGTCAGATTAAAAATATAATCAATCATTGCTGTGTTTTGCCACTGTCCGGATCAGTGGCTTTTGCACAAATTTACATCAACCAGGATTTTACGTGGCCACAGTAAAAGCCTGGTTTTAATAAGTTAATTGATTTCATGATCTTAAATTAATTAGTGCATCTTAAAAAGTGGGAGGAGCTCCCCTCAGCTTATGGCTTTGGATTTGAAAAATACATTCAGGTAAAAATTAAAAAGTAAAAAGGTAGAAAATTATAAAAAGTAGAAAAAGGTACAAAACAATCTAGCAACTAAATATAACATGCCCCTTTAAGATGTAAAAACGGTCTGTGGTGACCTGCAAGGCGTCTTGCCCGCGGGGCAGCAGCCGCCTGGTGGCAAGCACATTTAATCAACAGAAACACACAATTTGATCCCCATCCTATTGTACAAGGCCTCCCTCTTATCTTTCTGAGGAGTGTTTTGTCAAGATTCTTCAAGGGCATTTTATGGCTTCGTGGCTCCTTGTTAACTAGCAGGTGCTATCCTCCCTGTTTCCTTGCATTTTACCATTCCCTTATCATTTTCTATTTGTCTTTTGATGCTTGATATTCGACCTTGCTGGCATTTATGCTATCTTTTTCCGCTTGCCTGTTGTCAGTCCCTGGCCTAAGAATTAAAACCCATCTTTGAATCTAACAGCTATTTCTTACAATTCCCTTCTTTGAGAAGGAAATATCCTTATTGACTTCTCACAATCAGCTCTTGACTAATCTAGTTAGCTCTTATTGCTCTCTCAACTTGGGCGTTAGTTAGTAGGGAGTCTTGAAGATTTCTCCCTTCCTTACAGTCCATTCCTTTGAGGGGGAGGAGCAACCTCTGACCCCTTACTCAAATTCAATTCACTGTTCCGGTGTTCCAATTCTGCCCCGCCTGGGGTGTCCTCTGTTTCTTCTATCTTTCCTGATGTTACCCCACCTGGGGTCTCCTCTACATTACTTCGGATCTTCTCTTTCGGTGTGCTCAATTAACTTGTTAGGGCTTGTCAGTCATGGGCATGAGTATCCAATTGACTTATGTATCAAAGTCTTACTACACACGTTACATATATCAAATACACTATCATTACAAGTTGGATAGCTACCAGAGCATGTGAAATAATATGAACCTAAGGGTGTGCTGATGTATTAAGCCCAATATCCCACCAGTGTGAGTTGTCCCCTATGCTGTCAATTTCAATATCTATTCTCGAGTTGTCTTGCTCCAAAACATAAAAATGCCTTAGGGAGGAGTTCAGTCGCATCATGAGCTCACTGAAACCCACAAACAACAGGGGAATGTCGTATCCGAGTATCCGAATTGTGCCACATAATTGTGTAGCTCATACTTAAAAACATGTTGGTTGATGGGACAGGTCCTGTTAGACCCGTAAAGCATGGTAATTGCAGTAGTAGTGACACAGGAGGCACCACCAAAACCACCTCATACTGGATTCATACTGGTTTTTCCCACGCTCTGTTACCTACAAAACACAATTATTACAGTCACAGTTAAATTCAGTCTTACAATCATTTCAAGCGACATTACAGTTTAACATCTTATCAACAAATCATGGATTTAAAAGATTCTCCAGATCTCTTTTACTCGTATCCATCTTGTGGATAATTCTTACTAAACATGGTTTCTCCTTAGCCCTCAATTGTCCCAGAGTCATAGAGTGATAGAGTTTTACAGCACAGAAAGAGGCCCTTCGGCCCATCGTGTCTGCGCTGGGCATCAAGCCCTGTCTATTCCAGTCCCATTTTCCAGCACTTGGTCCGTAGCCTTGTATGCTATGGCATTTCAAGTGCTCATCTAAATGCTTCTTGAGTGTTGTGAGGGTTCCTGCCTCTACCACCCTTTCAGGCAGTGAGTTCCAGATTCCAACCATCCAGGGTGAAAACGTTTTCTTCAAATCCCCTCTAAACCTCCTGCCCCTTACCTTGAAACTATGTCCCCTGGTTATTGACCCCTCTACTAAGGGGAAAAGTTATTTTCTATCTACCCTATCTATGCCCCTCATAATTTTGTAAACCTCAATCAGGTCCCCCTTCAGTCTTCTCTGCTCTAAGGAAAACAATCCAGTCTCTCTTCATAGCTGAAACGCTCCAGCCCAGGTAACATCCTGGTGAATCTCCTCTGCACCCTCTCTAATGCAATCACATCCTTCCTAGAGTGTGGTGACCAGAACTGCACACAGTATTCCAGCTGTGGCCTAACAGCTCCAGCATAACCTCCCTGCTCTTATATTCTATGCCTCGGATAATGAAGGCAAGTATCCCATATGCCTTCTTAACCACCTGATCTACCTGTCCTGCTGCCTTCAGGGATCTATGTACATGCACACCAAGGTCCCTCTGATCCTCTGTCCTTCCTAGGGCCCTACCATTCATTGCGTATTCCCTTGCCTTGTTAGTCCTCCCAAAATGCATCACCGGACAGTTTTCAGGGTTAAATTCCATTTTAACATTGAAACAGATGTTTCAGGACCATCAGTTTTTTACACCCTCTGCCTCAGTTCGGGTATCAGTTTTCCTTGTGATCTTATTGCCTTTGTATACCCTTCTCGGATAGTGTCCATCACTGTCCCTTTAATGGTTTCTTCTTTTAATTCAGGATATACGATAATATCCGTTTATATGTGTCTCTTCTTGTGGGGTAAAGCAGAAGTCAGTATCCGTGATGACACAGGAGGTGATCCCTCCCCTATTTGTAACTGTCATATTGGGTGCCTTGGTGCTCACACACCATTCTCCATTCCCCCGTGGGGGGGCGCTGTCTTGGTGCTCACACACCATTCTCCATTCCCCCGCGGGGCGGTGCCTTGGTGCTCACACACCATTCTCCATTCCCCCGCGGGGCGGTGCCTTGGTGCTCACACACCATTCTCCATTCCCCCGCGGGGCGGTGCCTTGGTGCTCACACACCATTCTCCATTCCCCTGGGGGGCGGTGCCTTGGTGCTCACACACCATTCTCCATTCCCCGCGGGGGGGGCGGTGCCTTGGTGCTCACACACCATTCTCCATTCCCCCGCGGGGGGGCGGTGCCTTGGTGCTCACACACCATTCTCCATTCCCCCGCGGGGCGGTGCCTTGGTGCTCACACACCATTCCCCATTCCCCCGCGGGGTGGCGATTGTTTTGGAATCCTGCGTTATTGGCGTGATACTCAATGTGCACCCTTCCGTTCGGCCATATCCACAGTCATCCTTTGTCATTCTTGGTGGATCTCGGCATTAAACAACTTGGTTATTTTTATAACAATCATCTATGTTAATACCCCGGTACTGTTGTTCTCTTTAATCACATGTCTGGACAAGTCAGGGTAGCGCAAGCGAGTTTGATTCTTTATCTCCCCTATATTGTTTGTTTGGTATAAGGGATCTCCTTTTGTTACATCATACTGCGGTATTGATAATACAAATCCTATTATTTAAATATCCGCTTATGCATCTAGCTTTTGGTATCCAAGCATGACTGTTCCTCCGTAGCTCACATGTATGAGTGATGTTTTTATCGAAGGTCCAGTTGGTAAATACATCATTCGGTATCCAATCCGACACGTCTCCATTTTGGAGTTGCTCTAGGTTACGTTGTACTTCACAGAGTATCCATGCTCCGTACCCTGGACAAACTATTTCCGACTGTAGTTGCTGACTCACGTCTTCCCCCGCTTTGTTGATCAAATCTATAGTTCTGGCGTGGTCCCGTAACGTGTGGGCCACTTGTAGCAATTCTCCCTCCGCACCATCACCTAGCTGTGCCTGCAGCCTTTGGTTATCCGCTTCCCTACCCAACAATCCTTGTAAGGTTCGGGTTAGGGCAGCAACCCGATTGTCTATGGTATGCAGGCCTATAATGTTCACCGTCGCAACCCCTGCCGCGTATCCCGCGCCTACCATTTCTAGTATCCCTCTTTTCTCCCGGTCCCCTTTTTTACCCGTCCTCCTTTTCACATTAAATGTCATGGTTCTTGATTCAGGGCCTTCAAGTGCTCGCAGGGTCAAGTTATATTACAGGCTTACGGTCTCCTTTCCACAAAAGCTGGGGATGGTTATATCCATTAGGTTTAGGAACTCCATAATTATTCGTTGGCGAGAACCCAGGTTTCTCTGGGTTTATCTTTACCATTACCTGACTGCCTACCTGGGGTATTTGGACTTTCTGTTGCTTGGTGTCGTTCTCCAAGTGTTTAATTACTTGCTGGTCTCTAGCCTGTGCTTTCAGGTCATGTAATTGCTTACAGAGTTCCATCACAAACCTCTGTATTCTTTCCAAATATGGTCATACGTCCTCACTTCCTGTGACCAGTACCTTGGGCAGTCTCATTGCTCTCCCTGTCATTAACTCAAAGGGCATCAGTCCTGTAGTCCGGCTAGGGGTTACCCTTAATTTCATCAGGACTCGGGGTAACATGTCCACCCATCCCTCTCTGGTCTCCTCAATTGCCTTGGCTAATGCTGTCTTTAAGGTTCTATTCATTCATTCCACTAATCCGAATGACTCCGGATGGTATGGGATATGGAATTTCTGTCTAATCCCCAGTAGGGTGCATGCCTGTGTCATCACCTTTCCTGTAAAGTGTGTACCTTGATCTGAGTCCAGCTGCAGCGGCACTCCCCACCTAGGTATTATTTCCTCGGCTAAGATTCTAGCCACCGTTTCGGCTGAGCAATTTCTAGTGGTGAAAGCTTCTACCCATCTTGTAAACAGATCTATTATAACCAAGCAGTATGATTTCGCATTTTGGCTGGGTATCGGCCCGGTAAAATCTATTTATAAGCTTTCCCAGGGTCCTTTTTGGTCGGGGTTGGTGTCCCATTTCCCGCGGGGGGGCTTCTTCCTGTACCTTAAGCATGTTCACCTCTTCGGGCCCAATTGCACATGCACTGACTTCGGCTTCATTGGTCAGATTCCCTTTCTCAGCTGCCCGCTTGGCTGCCTTGTCTGCCCATGCATTGCCCTGTTGGTTTCGGTCAGTAATCTTCATGTGTGCTTTAATTTTTATTATTGCGCACTCTTGGGGTAGGAGGGAGGCTTCCACTAATTCCTTGATTATATTCTCGTGTCTTATGGGTCCTCCTCCTGATGTCATGTATCCTCGCCTACTCCAGGCTACCATGTAATCATGAACAAACCCAAAGGCGTATCGAATGTCTGTACATATGTTTACCCTTTTTCCTTCGACTAACCTCAGGGCCTCGGTGAGAGCCACCATTTCCATTACCTGAGCCTTCCTTCTAGCCGACCTTCCCTTTTAACCTGTCCATTGCCATCTACCACTGCCCATTCTGTTCGTGGTGTCCCGTCTATATAACACCGGGACCCATCTACATAGAGATCTATTTCCACTTCCTCGAGCGGGGTTTCACTAACATGACTACTTTCCTCTTCACTTCCTGTCAGGTTACACTGATGTTCCTCTCCTTCCGTTATAATCCACCCTGCAGGATTATTACTGTTGTCTTTTACTATTGTTACTTGCCATTGCGGGGTAGGAGCTTTGCCTCCCACATGGCCCTTCGCACATCTGATACAGTTCTTAGTCTTCCCGTGTTGAGCAACTCTTCTAGGGTATGCTGGGTATGTAGGATAATTTGTCCTGACATCGCTATTGGTTCACTAACTCTGATGGCCCACGTAGCGCAGTCGAGGGCAGCAATACATCCGGACAATCCTGCAGCTACAGGCTGCTGCTTAGTTGAGTAGTACGCTCCTGGCCTTTGTCTATCCCCATGCACCTGGGTTACCACTGCATTGTAATGATCCTTACTGTGGTTGGTACAGATGTAGAATGGCCTATTCTGGTCTGGTAATCCCAGGGCAGGAGCACTTACGAGGGCTTGTTTTAACTTTAGAAACGCTGTTTCTTGGTTGGGGCCCCAGTCCACCAGCTCCTGGGATGATTTACCCCCTTTGATCAAGTCCTGTATAGGTTGGGCCATTTCCGCATATTCTGGGATAAAGTTTGGGCAATAATTAAATAGCCCTAGTACCTGCCTGGACTCTTTCACAGTTCCTAGCCTCGGCATTGTTCTAACAGCCTCCTTTCTGTCTTCGGGTGTTTGTCTCCTCCCTTGTGTTATTATGTATCCTAGGTAGGTTACTTCGTCCTTCCCTACCTGTACCTTTCTAGGGATTACCTTTAGTCCCGCATTCTGTAGGGCTCCCAGTACCGTAGGCAAGGCTAGTATGTGCTGTTGTTCGGTACGGGAGGCGATAAGGATATCATCCACATATTGTAAGAGGGTGCTTCCTTCGCCTACGTTTATTGGTTCCAGGATTCCTGACAATACTCGGTGAAATATACTCGGACTATTGTGGAATCCCAGTGGTACTCTAGTCCATGTATACTGTTTTCCCCTAAGGGTGCAGGCAAATTTCCCTTGAGATCGTTCATCTAAGTGAATGGCCCAAAATCCGTTCGCTATATCGAGCACGGTGAATATCTTGTGCTCTGGTACCAGGCCATTAAAGATGGTGGCCGGACTTGCCACTATCGGGTGTTCTTTAGGGGTGATTTTGTTCAGGGCTGTATAATCGATTGTTAATCTATAAGACCTGTCAGGCTTCTTTACTGGCCACACAGGCGAATTAGTTGTGGCTGCTATTTGCTTCACTACCCCTTGTTACTCTAGGTCCTGCACTATCCGAAGGACCGCCGTTTCGGCTTCGGGTTTCAGTGGGTATTGTCGATGAAGCTTTGTGTCCTGGTCCTGGAATTCAGGATATATGATAATACCCGTTTATATGTGTCTCTTCTTGTGGGGTAAAGGAGAAGTCAATATCCGTAATGGCACAGGAGGTGAGGGGGGGAAATTCGGTTGACTTGTGCCTCCTGTAAAGCAACTAGCGCCTGCGTGCGGCGCCACCAACGCCTCCCGCGAAATTCAGCAGGAGGTTTGCGGCAGTGATGACCGTCAGCGCGGCGCTGCGCTGCCGGCAATGACGTCATCGCCTTGCGCAACGCCCCACTTATGCCCTGGCCGCGCTCTTCGATAGCGCCCCCTGACTTACCACCGGACATTATGTCCGACAGGGTCAGGGGGGCCTACCTGCTGCCGGGGCGGCACAAGTTAAAAGGGAGGTGCCAGGCAGCCATTTTTGTTGCTTGCCGCCTGACAGCACCTGCCCCTGCTGCTGTCCCCAGCCTTCTATGTAGCCCCCCCGCAGGGTGCCGGCTGCATTCCGTGAGTCCGGCACTTCTCTTGAGCGCCGGGTTCTTTTGCCGGCATTCCAATCCCTGGTTGCCCAGCTGGGCCCCGGGTCGCGCTGCACTAGGCCCCCCCCTTTAATAAAGGGAGGAAGGCCTGCAGTACTGCTGCACGTAGCGCTGTGATATTCACCCGCAGCACCCCAAGAGGGAGGCGGGGCGCTTCCAGTAGCGCCCCGCTCCCCTCTTGGGGCACTACCAGTGAATTTCGGGCGCAGGGGCGCTAATTTTTTCGGGGCGCGACCCAATTTTTCCCTCTCGGTGTCTGTAGATGTGTTTGGACCTGAATGGCATTGTTTTTGTTCTGTGGAGATCCTTTATTTGGGTGGCTTCCTCCAGTATACTGATTTTATAACAGTCCAGGTTTAATGAATAAGTTAATTAGTGCGATGGATATGAAGCAATACTTTAATACTAATGAAATTCAGATTATTTCTCTTCCCCAGCTCTTCCATGTACATAACTGGTATTAAAATTTGGCTACTGTCGAATTCGAATCTTTCTATTTCCCAGGTTTTGCTTTGGCACCAAGTACTCCTGCGGATAATTTTTCAGACTCTGGTCACAGTGAAATTTCCTCCCACTCCAGCATTGTCAGCAATTCCTCCTTCGACTCAGTATCTGTCAGCCTCCATGATGACCGGCGACAGCGACATTGTGTCAGTGTTATCGATTCCCATTTAGGCTTGGGTATAGAAAGAAGACTGGAAAGGCGATCAGCAGTTGACCCAGATCAATCCTGTATCAGGTTGGAGCAAGTTTTTGTTGTTTTTCAAACACTTAGCTATGGTTTGAAGTGCTGCAATGATAAAAAGTTTGCTATTCTAGTGTTTGCTGCATTCGAGTCTAAGGTGACGGCTAATTCGGCCTCATTTAGTTTCCAACTAGCTCATTAAGTAGGTGGTTTGCTGGAGGTGAAAACATGCACTCTGTCCTGTACTTGTAGCCTTTAGCCAAGCATACGAGGAACATTGCCACTGCAAACAGTGGCAGCTTCTGCAGAACAACTCACTGGCTATTATCTTAATTATGAGGGGTAGGAGCCAACTTTGGCATTCACTGTTATAAACGGTAGCGTAGTGGTAGTGTCAGTAGTAATCCGGAGGCCTGGACTAATGACGTGAGTTCAAATCCCACCACGGCAGCTCGGGAATTTAAATTCAGTTAATTTAAAAAATCTGGAATAAAAAGCTAGTATCAGTAATGGTGACCATGAAACTATCAGATTGTCATAAAAACCCATCTGGTTCACTAATGTCCTTGAAAGAAATCTGCCGTCCTTACCTGCTCTGGCCTATATGCGACTCCAGACCCACAGCAATGTGGATGACTCTTAACTGCCCTCTGAAATGGCCGAGCAAGCCACTCAGTTGTAACAAACCGCTACGGAACACAATAATAATTCTTTCTCTCCCCCCCCCCCCAATAATTTGACTGAAGATCAGGAAATCAGTGATTTTGGAATTGTGATGTGAACACATGCCTGCACTCCATGGTGCTGATGCTCCTATAGTCATTTATATTTAGCAATGTGATAATTATACTTTTTTCCTTTAATGACTATTGTAACGGTTGAGCTAACTTTCAATCTGTGGAATATCATTTAAATGTGAGACTGTAATTTTCATTATTTTTTCCCAACATTTAAATCAGTGCTTTCTCTTATTTAGTTCCTAGACATCAACAAGCACAGAGGGCAGAGGAAGTCTGTCTGCAGGAGCGGCAGTACTGTCTTCACCGAGTATGGAGGAGTTAACCCAGGACCAGGGAGATCGAACTTCTCTTGATGCAGCAGACAGTGGTCGAGGAAGTTAGACTTCTTGTTCAAGCGGATCTCATGATAATATCCAAACAATTCAGCACCAGAAAAGCTGGGAGATGCTCAGTAGTTTGGGGAATCTTCATTATGAGAGCTCTGCTGAAGGAACAGGACTAACAAACATGTGGGCTACAGGTGTCGAGAATTCCAAAGATTCACGACCCTCTGAGAGAAGAAATTCCTCATCTCCGTTTTAACTGCTTTCTCAACCTGCCCTGCCACCTTCAACGATTTGTGCACGTATACCCCCAGCTCTCTCTCTTCATACACCCCCTTTGGGATTGTACCCTTTAGTTTATATTGCCTCTCCTCGTTCTTCCTACCAAAATATCACTTCGCACTTTTCTGCGTTAAATTTCATCTGCCACGTGTCCGCCCATTTCACCAGCCTAGCTATGTCTTCTTGAAGTCTATCACTATCCTCCTCACTGTTCGCCATACTTCCAAGTTTTGTCAATAACTTGTGGTCATAGATTTAAAATCATTGGCAAAAGATTTTGACAGGACATGAGAAATGTTTTCACTCTGGGTGTTGTCGGGATCAGTAACGCTCCACCTGAAAAGATGGTGGAAGCTGATTCCATAACTAATTTGAAAAGGGAGTTGGACAGGTACTTGAGAATGGGGAACTTACAGGGTTCTGGATATAAAGCAGGGGTGTGGGACTAAACACGGCTGACCTTTCAAAGAGCCAGTATAGGCACGATGTGCCAAATGGCGGCCTCCTGTGAGGCAAGCTTCTGTGATACTATGAAACCAGAGAACTGAGCGGAATGGATAATGTAGATCAAGCAGGTTATTCATTTAACTTGTGAGCATATAACTAGGCCACGCTATCCTCCTTCCCCTCCCCGTATCCAGGAAAATATCCTGATCCTATCAGCTGTCAACACTTAAGTGCTAACAAAATTCTAAACTCTTTAAGATCCTGACTGTATTTACCCTGTACTGTGCCATACTTGCAACTACTATGTAATGCAGCCTGTAATAAGCCAAAGTCAAGAAAGTGTATGAACTTTACTGAATTTAGTTTTTCAAAACTTTAAAAATAGCCTTAAATAAGACTTTAAACAGAAAGGGTTTTCCCTGCACAGTTGTAGATTTGTATCAGTATATCAGTTAACATTAAAAAAAACTGGCTAATTATCTGGTTAGGAATGGAATTAAGGGCTCCAAGTACAGATTGAAATGATCAAATGTTCTGTGGATCATTTTGACCATGTGAAAAAAGACTAGTAATCTAATATGGGATGTAAGATTAGGTAAGTAGTTAGAAATATTATGGGGGTGGTGGGGTGGGATTAAACGGGTAGAATAAGGTATGTGACACAATGAATTGTACATGGACTGTAGAGGAATTGGACTTGGTGGGTTGAATAGCCATTTTTTTCCCATAGTCTCTTGTTTTTGTTTTGTGTGTCTCCAGTTCTCCATTGTGTCTTCTAAGATTTTTCCAAATAAAAGGATGTGATCTTAAAATCTGAGTCTGTATCACCAGATCATTTAAAGATTTTAAAATGTTAAGATTAAATAAAATAGTGAGCCAGTGCCAAGGAATTGAAAAGATATGGAAATGGGCTGCCAGAAACCAGATTGTGACAACCGATGTCCAATAATTTTGTTCTGAAATAATGGCAAACTTACTTAGAAAATTAATAACTTAGTGGCCCAGAATTAGCTGTCAGCAGCAAATGACCAGTGCCAGCTGTTCATTACACTTACAACTGCCCACAGGCTTTCTATGGCATTCAATGGTGGTCGGGGGCGGGTGGCGAGGTCCGATGGTGGTCTTGAGGGGTGGGGGGGCTGCTGGGGAAGGTCCAATGGTGGTCGGGGGCGGGTGGCGAGGTCCGATGATGGTCAGGGGTGGGTGGCGGGGTCCGTAGGTGGGGGTGGGGTGGTCTGCTGGGGAATGTCCAATGGTGGTCGGGGGCGGGTGGCGAGTTCCAATGGTGGTCTTGGGGGATGGGGGGGCTGCTGGGGAAGGTCCAATGGTGGTTGGGGGCCGGTGGCCAGGTCCGATGGTGGTCTTGGGGGATGTGGGGGCTGTTGGGGAAGGTCCAATGGTGGTCGGGGGTGGGTGGCGAGGTCCGATGGTGTGGGTGGGGGGTGGGGGGGCTGCTGGGGAATGTCCAATGGTGGCCGGGGGCAGGTGGCGAGGCCCGATGGTGGTCTTGGGGGGTGGGGGGGCTGCTGGGGAAGGTCCAATGGTGGTCAGAGGCAGTTGGCGAGGTCCGATGGTGGTCTTGCGGGGTGGGGGTCTGCTGGGGAAGGTCCAATTGTGGTCGGGGGCGGGTGGCGAGGTCCAATGGTGGGGGTGGGGGGGTGAGGGAGCTGCTGGGGAATGTCCAATGTTGGTTGGGGGCAGGTGGCGAGGTCCGATGTTGGGGCTGGGGGGTGGGGGAGCTGCTGGGGAATGTCCAATGATGGCCGGGGGCGGGTGGCGAGGTCCGATGGTGGGGGTGGGGGTTGGGGGATCTGCTGGGGAATGTCCAATGTTGGTCGGGGGCGGGTGGCGAGGTCCGATGGTGGTTGTGGGGGGCGCGGGGTGGGGGGGCTGCTGGAGAATGTCCAGTGGTGGTCGGGGGTGGGTGGCGAGGTCCAATGGTGGGGGTGGGGGGGCTGCTGTGGAAGGTCCAATGGTGGTCGGGGGCGGGTGGCGAGGTCCGATGATGGGGGTGCGGGGTGGGGGGCTGCTGGAGAAGGTCCAATGGTGGTTGGGGGTGGTGGGGGGCGTTGAATGGTGGCCAGTTGCAGGGGTTTACCGGGTAGCTTGTTGGACCTGTAGGAAGCACTCCTGCTCCTCCTGGCCCACAAACAGTGCTGTAAAGGCACTTACCTCATGGATTCAACCCTTCTCACCTCCTTTCATCTGCCAGGTTTCCCAAAGCCTGGGAAACCTGGCTGACACGAGTTTAAAAATAGGATGACTGTTATAATGAGGCTGTGGGCCTTCATTTTAATATTTAAATAACCAACCCTCCTCCTGGGAGTGTATTGGTCGCGCGCCCCTCGTCCCGCCTCCACTAAAACTGGAAGTGGGCAAGTTGTGTTCCTTTTCACAATTTTTGAATTTTAACCTCTGACCTGACCCCAAACTCAACCCCCCCCCCCTGTTTTTGGGAGTTAAGGTTCAGCCTGCAGTGTCTGAACTAGGAAGTGTAAATTAGAATAGTTAATTCAGTGCCAAATCATTTACAGAAATTAAATAAAGAGAGGGAAAGAAAATTGGGATTAAGAGAGAGAGATAAAAGAGACAGAAAGAAAAAGTTTAAAAAATTTATTTGAGGTTTTTAATTTTTTTAAATCTCCAAAAGTAATTAAAATCTGAAGGGATGAAACTCCACACTTGTAAAAGTTAGTTTTCATTGGCAGAGGTTGTTTGGCAGTAATTAAGACTTGTCATGCAGTTACTAGCAAGTTTAGTGGGTATCTATCAGGTAGGTACCGCAGCTTCACTCCTTTCCATGTGTTTCAGTACTGAGTCTCTCGATGAGATACCAGTATAGCGCAGCTTCTGGAGGAGCAGGGCAACTCGGACGGCAACTTCCTGATTTTAGCGTTTAACTGCATGTGTGCAGTCACTGGAAGTTGCTGTCCAATTTACTCAAGAACGTGAGTGCTGTGATAGCCTTACTATTTACCGCAAAATCCAGGCCATTAAAAACACTAATTAGGGATGTGAAGGTATAGGCCATATTCAGAAAAAATACCCCATTCTATGAAAGAATTCTGGCCTTTGTAACATGACAAACTGGGATTGAAAATCTAAAAACCTAACAATGGAAAAGCTGTGAACAGCATTCAGGCTATTGAGATAAGATAAGTTGTTGACACTGAATCAATAGCCTTGTTGAAACAGAAGGTTAAAGGTTCCTGAAGTCTGCAGCTTTGGAAAGAACACAATGGTACACCCTGTAAAGGTGTCTTAAACCAACACTTCAGAAAGAAACACAGAAAATTAAGAAACATATGCCTTCATAAAAATGACATCAAATGAAACACTGGAGACACGAGTCTATGTTACAACCAACTGAGGTAACTAAGAAGACAATGGTGCACCTGGTTGAGGTGTTTTTAATTTACACATCGTAAAAAGACACACAAACAGAAGACTTTGGTAAGAATGACATCAAATAGATACACCTGCTCCACACCGTTTTTTATGCTAAGCTTCGAACACCTAAAGTTAGAGACACGATTCTTAATGTTACCAGCTGAACTGACCGTAAGAATAGCAGGGGTCAGCAGAAAAATGACTAGAGATAATTAGCTTACATCAGCAGAAAACTTCAAAGGAAATATCACTGCAAAAGGGTATAAAAATTGAACTTTCAAATGGGATGATAGATTCGCTGTAAAGGGGCAAAGCGATTGTCGGCTTCAGAGCTAGCTCTGTAAGTCTTCAACTCTTTGGAACTCGGGGATCAAGGTATTGTATTTGATTTTGGTCGATATCCTGGAATAAGCTAAGAGCTGTAACAATGTAGCGAAGTTAAGATTTGAGAATAAGGATCTCTGATAATAGAATTGTAAGCGTTTTGTATTTGGAACTGTTAATGTTGCGATTGAAACACCTACTGTACTTACATGTTGGTTCTTTAATAAATCTATATATTTTTAGAATTGTCTCACACAATACTTCTGTATCAAACTGAATCTCTGTACACTCCTTGGTGAGGAGTTGCAGAATTCTGAGGGAGTTTTCTGGACCCTCATAATATTCGGAACGTTACAGCCTAGCTAAACTTAGTAAAAGTGCTATCTGGAGGACGGTAACATCTTCAGGTTGTTTGTTTCCTTTAGGGAGAGATAGTCTGGACCTTTAGACCCAATTAAGCGTCTTTAGGATTCAGCTACCTCAAACGTTAGTTGAAAATGAATGTCTGGTGAATATGCCTGATCCGGGGTAGCCCTAAAGGGGCTAGGACTAGTAATTATCCCTTCAGGGAAAGTGCACTTTTAAAGAGAAAAATAAGTCAGTCATAAACATTTTATACTTGTCCCTAGGCCGACTCTTTCTTGACATTTCTAATAATAATTCAGCATTAGAATTGGCAGTATTACTTGGAGACGGAAGTGTTTACCTAATGACCATAAAAAATCACCAAAAGGGAGAAATTCGGTTGGTAGCGCCACCGTTTAGCGCCTAAAGAGGCCGAGAAATGGGGCGCTAGCCAATTTTCGGACGGGCGCAGCGAACCCAGCGCCTCTCCCCATATTGAGCTGACATTTAGCGCCAGCGCCAAATCTTAGCGCCCGTTCACAGGCGCAGGCAGATTATGACGTAATTTGAGTGTGCAATGCCTTTTGGGCGCCCCGGACCGGAAATTCAGTGGCGGCCCCCTCCGTAGCGCTTGGCGCTAATAAGGACAGCTTACCTGGAACGTTCCCCAGTCGCTCTCGGGCTGGAGGGGATGTTATTTAAAGGGGACTGGTGTGGTTTAAAAGCGGCAGCCATTTTTGGAGCACAACTTCCTTGAGAGTTACAAAGAGTTGCTGAGCTGCACACTGAGAGCCATTTGACCACTGAGCCAGCGCAGGCAGAGGAACTTCAGCCTTCTGACCATCACCTTGCTGTTGGTGAGCATTTACAACGGGAAAACTTCCTGTGGGCACTTATTATGGGGGCTGCATTGGAGGGGAACGTCCTGCTGCTGTATCATCTGCAAAGGGCACTGAGATGCAGGGAGAGAGGGGCAGGCATGGCCAGACAGAGGAGGGCCAACAGACATCGCCACACCAGACCGTACGCTGGCAGGGTTTTCCGACAGCAGTTTTCCTACATGAACATGTCAGAGGAGCAGTGTATCAGAAGGCTGCGCTTTAAAAAGGAGGTGGTGACTGAGCTGTGCCACCTGCTTCAGACAGATCTGCAGCCTCAGATAAGGTGCAGGATATCTCTGTCTGTGGCTGTGAAGATGACTGTTGCCCTGAACTTCTACGTGAGCGGCTCTTTTCAGGCTGCAACTGGGGACATAGCCAGCATCTCGCAGTTTGCGGTGCATTGCTGCATCCGTCAAGTGACTGATGCCCTGTTTAAAAGGAGGCAGCAGTACATCTCCTTCCCAGTGACCCCGGACAAGCAGCGGGAGCACGCAGAGGGCTTCACAGCAATAGCGGACTTCCCCATGGTGCAGGGTGCCATTGACTGCACGCACGTGGCTTTGCGGGTGCCTGTTTTCAATCCGGAGGAGTTCCGTAACCACAAAGGGTTCCATTCCTTGAATGTGCAGCTGGTCTGTGACCACCGACAGCTGATCCTCGCAGTGAATGTGCAGTTCCCAGGCAGAAGCCACGACGCCTTCATCCTCCGCCAGACTTCTATTGCAGGCCTTTTCGAGGCCCTGGTTCACCCAGAAGGCAGGCTTCTCAGGGACAAGGGTTATCCTCTGTGCCCATGGCTGATGACCCCGCTCCGGTCACCCAGCACCCCTGCTGAAGAACGCTACAATGCAAGCCATCAGGCGATGAGGAACATTGGGAAGCACACAATTGGCGTGCTGAAGCAGCGGTTCCGCTGTCTGGACCATTCCGGAGGAGCACTGCAGTACTCGCCTGAACGAGTCTCGCACTTCGTGGTTGTTTGTTGCATGCTGCATAACCTAGCTATCCTACCTACCCAGCCAATGCCACCAGACATTGGAGCACCAGCGGAGGAGGAGGAGGAGGACCAAGATGGGAGGGAGGTACTAACTGGAAGGGCCGTGCGCAGAGGCTGATCAGAAGTCGCTTCTAGGCCCCTCTCACGGAATGCTTGTTGCCATTTCTGTTGTGTATGTACCTTTAAGAGAATAACTGGTCTCAGACTGCAGTACCGGCAGTGACCAACCCTGTATAAAAGGCACTAGAGAGCCTCTGTTGGTTAGATTCGTTTATGCCTTCCACCAGTAAAGATCGTTTTGTTTTCTCTCCTGCTAGTCCATGTCTCAATCATTCACGGACTTAACACTGGCGACGAGTAAGAAACGTACTTACCTGCAACTCGGCAGCAGCTCCGACGACATTTTTGAAGGTCGGAAGAAAAAAAAAAAATAGAGTCCATTGAAACTCGAGGAACGGGCGTCGACCGTCAATCATCGGGTTCAAGGCTTTGCAGGAGAGACTGTCCAGAGCCAGGCTGGGTTCCTCGGTCCGTGGTTTCCCAGCTAATCGGGCTGGTGGCAGGTAGTGCTCTGATCCTTCCTGGGCTGCGGCGGGCTGAAGCTCGATCGGGTGGCCTTTCAACGGGGACCGGGCAGCGAGGAGAGAGAGAGAGGGTGGAGCATACAGGGCGCAGCTGGTGTTTCGAAGCTGGGCAGCGTTCGGACCTCAGAAGAGGGAGGGAAGTGTCCCAGAGGGTCCACTCCACAACGGGAAAATAATAAAAGAAAAAGAATACGTGCAAGAAATCATGGAAAGCAGCGCTAACAACAGCGGGGAAGAAGGAAAAGCGCGGGAGGTGCCATTTTGTTAAATCGAGGAAGAAGGCAAAGCGCGGGAGGCGCCATTTTAGATTTGCAAGATGCCGAAGACTGGCTGTATCACTGCTTTTGATAATACATTAGAGGACTGGACCACGTATGTGGAAAGAGTCGAGGTATATTTCGAGGCAAATGAAATAGCGGAGGGGAAAAAGGCATCAATATTGCTAAACTTAATGGGCGCTAGAACGTACGGCCTGTTGCGGGACCTGATTACTCCAGCCAAACCGAAGGCGAAGAGTTTTAATGAAATTGTTGCTGTTCTACAGGAGCACTTAAACCCTGCACCGCTGTTGATAGCAGAAAGATTTAAATTCCACAGGAGAACTCAGCACAAAGATGAGAGCAATGCTGAGTATCTTACGGAACTACGCAAGCTATCAAAGCACTGCCAGTTCGGAGCAGGACTGGCAGATACCCTACAGGACAAATTTGTCTGTGGACTCCTGAGTGAAGGAACACAGAAGAAGTTACTCGCAGAAAAAGAGCTGACGCTAGATAAGGCTTTCAGCGTGGCAGTATCGTATGAAGCAGCAGCCAGGGGAGCTGCAGAAATTCAACAAAAACCACAGGAATACGGCACCCACGAAATGACACGGGGATTTGCAAAATGTTATCGCTGCGGCAGAACTAACCATGACCAGAAGGACTGCTGGTCCAAAGACAAAATATGCAGACAATGCGGGAAGATTGGACACATTGCACGAGTTTGTAGGTCTGGGAAGAAGGCCAGCGACAACAAAAAGGCTACTAAGGAACCGTACAAGAAAGTCCAAAAGATGACGGACAGTAGTTCCAAAGACCAGATGAGCGATAGTGAATCCGAGAACAGGAGATTAAGCTGTCTCAAACTTCACAATGTAATCGCAAAAGAGGATCACTGAACCATTTGGGTCACTCTCACGATAGCAGGGTCCCAAGTTAAAATGGAATTGGATACAGGATCAGCGCTAACCGTCATGAATCAATGAGACTACGAGCGGCTATTTTCACACATACCCTTGAGAGAGACATCCATCATCTTGACGACGTATACGGGGCAAAAAGTATACCCCAGAGGAAAAATAAGGGTGCCTGTCGAATGCAATGGCAAGAAAATACGGAAATTGTATCTCTACATACTGCCAAATGGTGGACCACCGTTATTGGGACGGGAATGGATCAGGAAGATAAACTTAGATTGGCATTCCATTCATGCAATGACGGTGGACGGTAAAAAAGATGAAGACGTCACTCCTGGACGATTGTCAACAATCTTAGCTAACGCCAGAGAGGTATTTCAACAAGAACTGGGCACGCTTAAAGGCGTAACCGCCTCGTTAAAAATAGAAGAGAATGCAGTTCCCAAGTTTTTCAAAGCGAGACCGGTACCATATGCAATTCGCCCAGCCGTCGAGGCAGAGCTGGAGAATCTGGAGAAGGCGGGCGTGTTGTCTAAGGTCGACTGGAGCGAGTGGGCGACACCCATCGTTCCTATCATGAAGAAAACGTTAAGCAATAAGTCCGGTGAGCCAAGGAAGATTCGCATCTGTGGGGATTTCAACGTGACGGTGAACCCTGTCCTTCACACAGTACAATATCCTCTTCCAAGGATAGAAGACATCTTCGCCTCGCTGTCTGGAGGGAAGCGTTTTACAAAAATTGACCTAGCACAAGCATATTTGCAGATGGAGGTTGAAGAGTCCTCTAGGAAGTATCTCACAATAAACACTCACAAAGGTCTTTACCAGTATCATCGATTGATATTCAGAGTAGCATCGGCTCCGGCGATATGGCAAAGAGCGATGGAACAAGTCCTGCAAGGGATTCCGGGGACTCAGTGTTACTTGGACGACATCCTTGTAACAGGTGAAGATGACAGTGAACACCTTAACAACCTAGAACAGGTGCTCACTAGACTACGGGAACATGGGCTGCGAGCCAACCGCCCCAAGTGCGAATTTTTTAAGAAACAGATATCGTATTTGTTAAATCTGTGAGTTGTTCAAGTAATTAATACTCAGACTTAATCAGTAACAATAAAACAGGTCTTTACTGGTTGGAGGTAGGGACTATACGTAGGTCTTTACTTCATGCCCACAGGCGGGAACTGAGGGGAGATCAGTACCCACAGTACTATTTATACCCCTATGGCCAGGAGTGGTACTGCGTATCACTACGCCCTACAAGTAGTGCAGTCCTGTCCATAGGTTCAAAGTAGCACACATATTACATACACAACATTCCTCCCTTCCTAGCTTTACAGTCATCTCCCCATTTAACATAACGTAATAACATATATACATATATAACTTCAGGTTTACATAACAGAATAACATAGATACATAGATAACTTCATGTCAAAACAGATCACAGATTCAGTCTCTGCGGAAAACAGTTCACAGATTCAATCTCTGTGGTGTAGTCGGTTCACGTTGCTGGAGTGACTCATTCAATAGTCCTTCCATGGATTTAACAGTTTGAACTTCCGAACTGAATTGGCTCCGTTCGGAGGGACCACGTGTGTGATCTGGTAGAGGTAATAATGGTTCAGATGGGTCATCTTCTGTTTCGACTTTTCCTTTTCTGCTTCTTGGAGACTCTCTGGGCTCCACTGTCAGCTGCCAGCTGCATGCGCAGTTCCTCCTTCTCTTCCTCCTTTTTCCGTAGTAGAGCCACCTTCTCCCGATGTTCCGTAGACTTTCGGTGCTCCTCCATGATTTCTGTATGGTGGGAGTCGAAGTTACAAGTTGGGCAGGACAGGACATAGTAATATTCAGTGTCGTCCTGATCTAGGCCAGCGAGAGGGTCTTCTATTTCCTCCATACCCAGCTGGGCGTTAGCCAGCTTTTGTTCCAAGTCCAGACATCTTTCCTGAAGAGACTTCTTCATGCGTACCTCTTCATCCAGCTTTTTCTGGGCTTTCAGCAAGTCGTTTACTAATGACCTCATTTGAGATTTTACTACTTCAACTTCTTTTGGAGATTGATTGATCGGACTATTCAATCCCTCTACCGGAGCAGCTGTTTCAGCGGTCTGTTGTTCTACGTTGACGTGAGTCAGCGTACTTTTGGCATCCAAGGGCTGCTCTGTTGCAGTCATCTCAGTCTGTGTTGCCACCTCAGCTCTTCCAATAACCTTTGAGAGCTCTGAACCCCTTTCGTTTGAATATTGAAGTTCGTGTTCAAGTTTTTCCCATTTCAGAGTCCTGTCCTTCAGCATATGCAGGAGTTGGCTGACCGTTAACTCCTCTGACATCAGACGTTTTGTGTGCTCCTGCTCCATTTTCTCCATCAGCTGCTTCTGTTGTCTTTCCAGATTCTCCAACTCTATATCAAAGAACTCTTTCGTTGCATTCAACTCTTGCTCAAAACGGCGAAGCATTTGTTGTAATTGCTGTTGTAGTTTGAAATGGAGTTGAGTTCGAGCCCGATGTCCCTCAGAAATGGGCACATCAGTAGACTTGCCAGACTCAGAATCCACAGTTAAACTATGTTGTTGTTGCTCAGTGGAATCCTGTGCTGAAACTTTGTCTTTTGCACCTGAGTTGGGCTTACCATCATCCGTTCCAGAGTCTGGGCCGACTATCTTCACCGAGTTCTCACTCGTTATTGTTTGTAGGAAATGCCAGTCCATATTCATTTTCCTAATCCACTCCCGTCCTAGTAGTGGAGAACCTCCTTCAGATATCACATATAAGTCCATTATTTGACTGTCTTCGCCCTTGTGGACCACTGCAACCTCTATTTTCCCGATGGGGTACACTCTTTGCCCCGTGTATGTTTTCAATATAATCCCCGTATCCTGTAGGGGAATATGTTGGAATAACTTTCCGTAATCTTTCTTATTTATGACCGTCAATGCCGATCCAGTGTCCAATTCCAGTTTTACTTGGACTCCTTCTATCTGAAGAGTGACCCAAATTGTCTGGAGGTCTGCACCCTTACCAGCGTTGAGTACTCTTAAGCTAGCCAGTTCATTACAGCTTAAGCTAGCCAGTTCATTACTGCTAGCGTCTGAATCGGACTCCTGTTCGGTCACCTTGTGTACCTTTGCGTATTTTCCTTGCGGTGACTTCTTGTTGCTGGTCTTCTTCCCTGACCTGCATACTCTAGCTATATGTCCAAGCCTACCACAAGTTCTACATTCTTGGTTTTTAAACCAACACTGGTTCTGATCATGCGTTGTCTTTCCACAACGATAACATTTGCCAGAACTCACACCCAATTTGTGTGCACTGAGCTCCGGTGACCGTAGCTGCATTACTGCCGTGCCTCTCGCTGCGGCTTCGTGTGCTGCTGCCATAGTGACCACCTTCTCAAGCGTCAGCTCATTCTCCTCGAGCAGTCGCTTTTGTGTATCCTGTTTAAATAAACCACACACAAATTTGTCTCGAAGTGCATCTGTCAGTCCCGTTCCAAACTGGCAATATTTCGCTAATTTACGCAATTCCAGCAAATATTCAGCATTGCTTTCATGCTGTAGCTGCCTTCTGTCGTAAAATTTAAATCGTTCCGCTAGCATCAGCGGCGTGGGGTTTAGATGATCTTTCAGGACAGTAACAATCTCATCGAACGTCTTATCCGCCGGTTCATCTGGTGATAACAGGTGTTTCAATTGCCCGTATGTCTTCGCACCCATTAAATTTAATAATGTTAGAGCTTTATCTTGGTCACGAATTTTATTGGCCTTACAATAATTTTTTACTCTTTCAACATATATGGCCCAATCTTCGAGGTCACTATCAAAGGTGCTAATATTCCCGTGTTTAGGCATTGTAGATTTGCAATTTCTCAGATTTTTTTTTTTTACTGTTATCCAAGATGGCGGCTTCCCGCTCTTGCCGTCGTCCTCCGCCCACAAAATGGCGGTTTTCCCGCGCTTGGCGGTCTTCACCCGTCCCCCAACGCCGTCTCCCTTCAGCCCCCGAGTGCGGCCCTTATCTTCGCCGCGATCGCCCGAGTGCGGCCCTTATCAGCGGATGCGATCGCTGGATCGCGAAGCGGCTCTCGGCTCTTATCAGGAGATGCGATCGCTCCGTTGAAACGCCTCCCGCTCGAAGCGGCTCTCGCGCCCTATTCCTCCAGCTCCCCCAGCCCCGTTCGTGCGGCCAACGCGGTCGACTGCCTGTCGCGTCGCTGCCCGGCTCAGACAACGGCTTACCCACCACCAAGCTGGAGAAGAAGCTGACGGTCGCCGATGGAGGCTCCGAGGTCAGGATGTCTTCCAGTGGGGTGGAGAGGGTGGAAGCCTCTCTGCAACGTCCTGGCTGTGGACGAAGCTGCCGTGGAGTGACTGCCGCAGGGTCCGAATCAGACTCGTCGCCAGTGTTAAATCTGTGAGTTGTTCAAGTAATTAATACTCAGACTTAATCAGTAACAATAAAACAGGTCTTTACTGGTTGGAGGTAGGGACTATACGTAGGTCTTTACATCATGCCCACAGGCGGGAACTGAGGGGAGATCAGTACCCACAGTACTATTTACACCCCTATGGCCAGGAGTGGTACTGCGTATCACTACGCCCTACAAGTAGTGCAGTCCTGTCCATAGGTTCAAAGTAGCACACATATTACATACACAACAGTATTGTGGCCACGTGATTGATGAAGAGGGGTTACATAAGTCCCCTGACAAAATTGAAGCGGTTGTTAAGGCCCCAGAGCCTGAAAATATGTCGCAACTGAGGTCATTCCTCGGGTTGGTGAATTACTATCATAAGTTTTTGCCGAATTTGTCGACAATTCTGCACCCGCTGAACGCCCTGCTACGAATGGGGGTAGCATGGAAATGGAGCGATGATTGTAAACGTGCTTTTCAGAAGAGTAAGGACTTAAACACTTCAAAGGAAGTATTGGCTCACTACAACCCAGCACTCCCAATCAGGCTGGCGTGTGATGCGTCTCCCTCCGGCATTGGGGCGGTACTGTCACATAAATTCCTTGATGGTTTGGAGAGGCCGATAGCTTTTGCGTCACGCTCGTTAACTTCTGCCGAGCGTAACTACGCCCAGATTGACAGAGAGGCCCTCAGCCTAGTGTGGGGGGTGAAGAAGTTCAATCACTATCTGCACGGTCAAAAATTTACTCTGCTAACCGATCATCAACCTCTTGTCTCCATTTTCAACCCTCAGAAGGGCGTACCGATAATGACAGCACAACGGCTGCAGAGATGGCCCCTTTTCCTAGGGGCACACCAATATGACATCAAGTACAAAGGAACTAAACAGCATGGAAATGCTGATGGATTGTCACGTCTACCATTGCCGACGGTGGAAGAAGAAGACCTTGCAGTGGATCCAATGGAGTTATTCCACTCGACCATAGTCGAATGTCTCCCTGTGACGAATGCAAATATAGAAAAGGAAACACGGGATGACCCGACACTATCATGGGTCTATGATTTAATGGTGAAGGGATGGCCAGCACATGGCGAACCACTGCTGCCAGCATTCTCGCCGAGAAGAGAACAGCTGTCAGTGTGCAGAGGAACCTTGATGTGTGGATCCAGAGTAGTAATTCCACCTAAGTTGATGGATAGAGTGCTCAATGAGCTTCATGAGGGTCATCTGGGTGGGGTAAAAATGAAGAGCTTAGCCAGAGCGTTTGTGTGGTGGCCGGGAATTGATAGAGAAATTGAAGAGATGACCAAGAGCTGTGCAGGATGCCAGAAGGTCCAAAACGCCCCACCACAAGCTCCTCTGCATCCATGGGAGTGGCCCTCATCTCCATGGCAAAGGGTGCACATTGATTTTGCTGGTCCCTTCATGGACTCGATGTTTTTAATTGCGGTGGATGCACATTCAAAGTGGCCAGAGGTAATAAAAATGTCCTCAACCACCGCGGAAAAATCTATCACAGTCTTACGAACCATATTCGCCAGGAATGGGCTGCCTGAACAGATTTGCTCTGACAATGGACCACAGTTTGTGTCTGAAGTGTTCCGGAGGTTCTTAAAGAACAATGGTGTTAAGCATTACACATCTGCCCCATATCATCCAGCCACTAATGGATTGGCCGAGAGGTTTGTCCAAACATTCAAGAAGGCTATCAAGGCAATGTGTAATGAAGATATACCCCTACAACACAAGGTGGACAACTTCTTGTTTGCCTGCCGGAATGCGACACATGCGGTTACCAACCAAACTCCAGCCATGATGTTCTTCAATCGAAGACTACGATGCCGCTTGGATTTGGTTAAGCCAAACGTCCGAAGAGATGTGGAGAACAGGCAGTTTCAGAATATGAATGAAAGGCCGACCAGGAGTTTTAAGATAGGTCAACCAGTTTTGGCCCGGGACTACCGCACTGAGAAATGGCAGCCAGGAACGATTTGTACACGACAAGGACCTTTCATGTATACCGTGGACGTTGGGGAGAGCATTGTAAGACGCCATGCTGACCAGATTCTAGAGTCACTGGAAAACGTCAACTCCACACCATGATCTGATACACCTGGTAATGAAATCGACGTTCCAATTGCAGCTACCGCAGAACCGGTAATATTGGAAGCAGATGAACCAAACAACGACATTGATTCCGACTCAACATTGCCAGAAGAACCTGATACTCCAAAGAGGCGTTATCCAGACAGAATCAGGAAGCCTCCTCAAAGACTGAACTTATAATTGCTTAAACTTAACCAATGTATCTAGCAACAGTAATTGTGATTGTAATTCGTTATCATTAGTTGTTAAATGAATGTCATGTACTGTTTATCTAAAAGGGGAGGAATTGTTGTGTATGTACCTTTAAGAGAATAACTGGTCTCGGACTGCAGTACCGGCAGTGACCACCCCTGTATAAAAGGCGCTAGAGAGCCTCTGTTGGTTAGATTCGTTTATGCCTTCCACCAGTAAAGATCGTTTTGTTTTCTCTCCTGCTAGTCCGTGTCTCAACCATTCATGGACTTAACAATTTCAAGAACAGGAATGGAACCGCCCTCATACCCTCAAGCCTGTGAAGGGCAATATGCATGTAAATAGCAGACATGGCCATTGTAAATGAATAAAGTGTTTTATTAAACAAACTGTGCTTCCTTCCAACATGAAAAAGCAATAGCAACAGAAAGCAAAACTAACACACTGACACATTAGTGACTCCCACACCCGGGAGACTGGCCAAAACATAAATAACAATCATAGCAGTTTACTCTCACACCCAGGAGACTGGCCAAAACATAAATAACAATCATACCATCTTCCTTGGCCTTGATTCCAACTCAGCAGAGGCTTCATCAGCACCCTTTACTGTTTGCCCCCTGATGGTGGTCTTGGTCTCTTTCGGGTCTGGCCCCTTCCCTCCCTGCAGCTCCTCCTTAATGTGACCCCAGTGGCTGCAGCAAGGCTGGGGGAGGCCTGCTGACTGTCCCTGAGTGCAGATGCCCCTGAGGGGTGGCCTGGATGACCTCTGGGCCTAGTGGGCCCGGCTGCTGACTGCTCCACCTGTGCATGGGTGGAAGCAGTCTGTCCTGCAGGTGGTGGCAGCTGCAGTGGAGAAGTGTCAGTGGTGGCAGCAGGAATGCTGTCATCTTGAGAGAGGACAGCAACTCCCTGCTCGACCAACACACTGGCACTCCCACGGGGCAGCACTTCAGCATCCGGAGCAATCTGATGGAGCACAGATTGCTGGCCTGCTGTGGTGCTGTGAGGGCCCCGGGTAATCCTGCCTGAGCCATTGAGGGTGGCAGCAGTCAGTGCTCGCGTGGCATCAATCTGCATATGCAGGAGATCAGCGAGTGACTGCGTGGCAGCACTCAGCACTAGCATGGCAGGTGCCAGTGCTTCGGTGAAGCCCTGGACAGTCCTTTCCATTGCTTCGCTGAAGCCCTGGACAGTCCTTTCCATTGCTTCGCTGAAGCCCTGCGCACTCCGGGCCTGTGCTGCGCCAAAGTCTTGGACACTCCTCGCCAGTGTCTCGATGGTTTCAGGCAACCTTGTCAATGCAGCCATGAGCTCAGTGTGCCTCAGCCCAGCCTGGGTGCTCATTTCTGCAAGGGCACGCACCTCCTCTGCACTCTGTGCAGCAGCACTGGCGGCCTGACTCGCCCTCCGGGGAGACAGCCCCTGAGCTTCCCTACACCCCTGCGTTGCTGCAGCCCGCTGGTGCCTGGAGTTGGTTCCTCCTCAGAGCTGTCCTCCCCGCTCCCCTCCAGGGAAGTTGTGCCCCCAGTCTGCCGATGGGCTGGCTCGCCTGAGGGTGTTTGGCATGGTCCGGCTTCCTCCTGCTCGTCGCCTCCAGAGTCACTCACAGTGGCAGCTTGAGGGCCCGCCTCCTCACCTGGCGAATCAGCATCTGAAAGCAGGGAGGTACAGGAGTGGCTTTAGCGTGAGGACAGGGTGGCAGCGAGGGAGGCATGAGTGCTGTAATGTACTGTAGTGGTCGACAGTGAAAAATTATGCTGGTGGAGGGAACAAGTGGTAGGAGAGAGATCAAAAAGGTGATAACCTTACCATTGCTGTGCACTATGGGGTCAGCAGCTCCAGAGGTGACAGGACCACTCATCCGGCTTCCCAGAATCAGCTGGACTCTCTCCTCCAGCTCGGTGAGGATGTGCAGCTCAAGCCGGCCTCCTCCAGTGCGGATTTGTTCCCTCCGGTTCCTCGCCAGCTTGGCCTGCAGGAGAAAAGATGGGAAGTGATGAAACATGCTGCACTGAGCTGACATTACATGCCCCCCATGGTTGAATAGCCCTTACATCATGCACTGAGCTGACATTACATGCCCCCCATGGTTGAATAGCCCTTACATCATGCACTGAGCTGACATTACATGCCCCCCATGGTTGAATAGCCCTTACATCATGCACTGAGCTGACATTACATGCCCCCCATGTTTGAATAGCCCTTACATCATGCACTGAGCTGACATTACATGCCCCCCATGGTTGAATAGCCCTTACATCATACACTGAGCTGACATTACATGTCCCCCATGGTTGAATAGCCCTTACATCATGCACTGAGCTGACATTACATGCCCCCCATGGTTGAATAGCCCTTACATCATGCACTGAGCTGCATGTGCGTGTGTGTTTCCTGATAGGGCCATGGGTGCTGGCTGACAGATGGCCTTTGGGGAATTGCGCACCCTCTGGCCATAAAGTCAGGTGCAGATGGAGGGAGGAAGATGATGGTGGAAAAGGCACTCACCCTGACGACCCGAGTGAGGTCGTTGAACTTCTTTCTGCATTGTACTGGAGTGCTGGGCACCGCGCTGCTGGAGGTCACTCTGGTGGAAACTGTAAAGTCTGTGGGTTGTTCGGTAAATGAATACACAGACTTCAAGAGTAACTTAAAACAAGACTTTACTATTCGAAGGTCAGGGCGAATCTGCCCAATAAATCCTGACACAGCACTTATATACCGGTGTGGTCACCGTCAGTATTACAGTATACAGAAGCCAACAAAGTAGTGCAGCACCTAAAGTAGTTCTCTTAAAGGTGGACGGTTACATACAATAGTTCTCTTAAAGGTAGACGGGTACATACACTACAATCCTCCCTTTTTAGCTTACAACATACTTAGTCCCCCATTAAACATAACATATATTCAACTTCATGTAAAACAATTCACACATATATTCTCTGCGGGAAACAGTTCACAGATTCAGTCTCTGCGGGAACAGTCACAGATTCAGTCTCTGGTCTTGACTCGGTCCGAACAACATCTCTGTGGTATAGCCGGTTCACATTGCTAGCGTGGCTCATCCAATAGTCTTTCCCTTGACTTCACAGCTTAAACTTCCGTCACTGCTGAACCAGCATTATTGACTTTTCCAAACAGCTGGACTGCCTTGGTAATTTTTCCTATTTTCCAACTGATTTGGCTCCCTTCGTAGGGACCACGTGCATGATCTGGTAGAAGTGATAATGATTTAGATGGTTATCATCTTCTGCTTCGTCTTTTCCTTTTTTGGTTCTTGGAGACTCTCGGGGCTCCCTTATCAGCTGCCAGCTGTAGGGCCACCATCTCCCTATGTTCTTTAGACTTTAAGTGATTCATCCTGATTTCTGCACTTTGGGAGTTTTCATCACAAGCTGGGCAGACCAGGTCCTCGTAATATTCAGTGTCACTCAACAGGTCATGGTAATATTCGGTGTCGTCCTGAGTTAGGCCAGCGAGAGGGCCTTCTACTTCCTCCTTACCCATCTGGACGTTAGCCGACTGTTGTTCCCTCCCTAGACATCTTTCCTGAATAGACTTCTTCATGCATTCATATTCATCCCGCTCTTCCTGGGTTTCCTCCCTCAGCATATGAAGGAGTTGGCTGACCGTTAACTCTTCCACGGGAACACTGTGAATCAGAGTCTTCTCCATTTCATCCACCTTTTTTTTCTCTTGTACTTTGGCTTTCAGCGCTCGGAGAAGTGGCGCCTTGATGCTCTCTAGCTCATGTTCAGGGGCCATTCTTACAGTCTCTGTGTTTCTTACAGTTTCCTTTTCTTCCACTGAAAGGATTCCCAGTTGAATCTGTTCTTCAAGTTGTTGAACCTCGGTCATTGCCGCCTCATATTTGTCTTGGGTTTCCTTCAATATTTTTATGAGTTCTTGGACATCTTGTCTTTCATGTTCTGCCATGTCTTTCACCTCTAAATTCTCATCTATGGATGGAACTTCTACCGATGAGTCTGTCTTGGCCTTGAGCTCATCAAGAATTTCCTGCAGCCTTTGGACTTCTTGCTCATGTTCAACCTTTAGTTGCTCATATGCTTCCACTGAAACTAGCTTTTCGGAGGTTGCCGCGTTAACCCCCTCCAGGATTGTAGCCTGGGCCTGTTCATACTGTTCCTTCAACTTCTCAAACTCTGCTTGTAAGGAGTTGTAGAGAAGAACTGGAATAAAATCCTGGCTTCCTGAAGATTCCTCTTCATTTGCTTCTTTCTGCAAATAATTCTAACTCCTGAACAGCATAAGGGAGATGTGATCGGTAATTGGTCACGATGGCTCTATGGTCGCTCTCTGCTTGAGCTAGCTGCTTCTGTTGTCTTTCCAGATTCTCCCATTCGGTGTCATAGAACTTTTTCATTGTTTTCATCTCTTGTACGAGACGGTAACTCAATTGTTCTAATTGTTGTCGTAATTTGAAATCAGTTTGAGTCCGAGCTCGGTGTTCTCCCGTCATGGATATGTCCGTAACTTGAACAGGCTCAGAATTCTCTGTCAACCTAGGTTGTCGTTGTTTGGTGGAGTTCTGCTCTGAAACTTTGTTCTTCTCTGGAGCATAAGCCTCTATGCATGCCTTCGTTTTTCCAACCTTAGTCGGCAAGTCCATTTTAGCCTTGTCTTTCATATTTGGGTTGGTCTTATTGTCATCCGTTTCAGAATCTGAGCTGATTGTCTGCACCGAGTCCTCACTCATTATGGCTTTTAGATAGTGCCATTCCATGTCTATTTTCTTGATCCACTCCCGTCCTAGAAGTGGTGGTCCTCCCTCAGATAGTACGTATAAGTTCATTCTTGGGTGTTCTTTACCCCTATCTCGCACCTTGACTCTTATCTTTCCCATGGGGTATACTTTATGCCCCGTGTATGTCTGCAATACGAACTTGGTATCTCTTAAGGGTATATGTGAGAATAGCTGGTGGTAATCCCTTCGATTTATGACTGATAGAGCTGATCCAGTGTCCAACTCCATTTTCACTTGGACTCCAGCTATTTTTAGCTTGACCCAGATAGTTTGTAGGTCCGCTTCCTTACTCACATTGTGAATTCTCAGACTACCCAGCTCCTGGCCGTTTGGGTCTGAGTCTGAATTCTGTTCGTCTGAACTCTTCTCAGCCACCTTGTGTACCTTGTTGTACTTTTCCTGTGATGGCTTCCTTTGGTTGTTGGTCTTCTTCCCTGACCGGCATACCTTAGCTATGTGACCCAGTTTGCCACATTTCCTACATTCCTGGTTCTTAAACCAGCATTGGTTCTGGTCGTGTGTTGTCTTCCCACAACGATAGCATTTTGTTGTACTCGAGGTAATTTGATCCACACCGAGTGCCGCTGCCTTTAGCTGCATTTCCTCAGTTCCTTTCGCTGCGGCTTCATGCGATGCTGCTATAAGGACAGCCCTGTCAAGAGTAAGGTCGTTCTCTTCGAGTAGTCGCTTTTGCGTTCCTTCCTTGGACAACCCGCACACGAACTTGTCTCACAATGCCTCTGTCAGATTCCCTCCAAACTGGCAGTATTTCGCTAGTCTACGCAGTTCGACCAAGTATTCCGCGTTGCTTTCGTCTTTCCGTTGCGTTCTCGCATAGAATTTGAATCGTTCAGCCAACATCAACAGTGTGGGGTTCAAGTGATCCTTCAGAACAGCCACAATATCATCGAAAGTCTGATCCGCCGGTTTAGCTGGTGATAGTAGATGCTTCAAGAGCCCGTATGTCTTTGCGCCCATCGAGTTTAGCAAGGTTATAGCTTTGTCATCTTCTTCTATTTTATTGGCCTCACAATAGATCTCAATGCGTTCCACGTACGTGGCCCAGTCTTCTATCTCGGAATTAAAATCGTTGATGTTACCACGCTTAGGCATCTTCCTCTCTTTCTGATAAACACCACGAATTATTTCTTTAAATTATTATTATTTTTTTTCTAAGATGGCGGTTTTCCCGCGAAAATGGCGGTTTCCCGCGCTTATCTTCTCTCTCCGCCCACTTCAATGGCGGTTTCCCGCTTCTGTCTTCTTCCCCGCCTAATGGCGGCTTCTCGCGTTTCTTCCCTGGCGGAAGGGGTACACTTTCCCCACGGGCGACGGCCGCTGGCTTTCAGGTTCACAGCCTGCGCATCGGCTTCTGGGCTTTCCCCTTTTCTCGGCAGGGCAACCGGCGCTGGGTACACCCCATTGACGGCGAACAGGTTCAGCCGCTGGGCTGGCTCTCGCACAGTTCCCCTTGCTCGAGCTCTGTCTCTCTCCCGCTCGCTCGGCTCTACCGGCGCTGGGTACACCCCGTTGACGGAGAACAGTTTCAGCCGCTGGACTGGCTCTTGCGCAGTCTCCCTTGGTCGGCTCTGCCTCTCCCGCTCGCTCGGCTCTACCGGCACTGGGTACACCCCGTTGATGGAGAACAGTTTCAGCCGCTGGACTGGCTCTCGCGCAGTCTCCCTTGGTCGGCTCTGCCTCTCCCGCTCGCTCGGCTCCCAATCGCACCTCCCAGCCCTCTCGCAGTCCGGTGCTTCCCTCCCCAGCTGCGGCTGAGTTTATCTCTTCCCGCGCCTACGCTCCCGGTCGCAGCGCTTCGTGGCTTCGGTCGCTGCCCGGCTTTTCCCGCCGGTCGCGGTCTAGTTGTCTCACGACGCCGTTGCGTCCCCCAGCCTATTAGTACCGCGGCTTCCTTGCTCCACGCTGCCCCAGTCTCAGCGCCTCTGGACCCGACTTTTGTCCGGCTCCTTTCCCCCTCGACCGTGGTCGAGTGCACAGCCCTTATCCTTCGGTTATTCTTTTCACTTTCCCTTACTCACAGTCACCGTGGCTGCCTTGCTTCTCTTGCTGATCGGCTCACTCCTCACCGTGGCAGAAGGGACAGTCAGTGCCTGTTGCTGATGGAAGTTTTTGTCGCTAAATTCTTCCTCCTTTCTATTGCTGCAGCCTCGAGTTTTCTCCCAGCAGAACGACGAGGGTGGTTGCCTCTTTTCGACGCTCGTTAGTTGCTTCGGAAGTATTGTTGCCGCAGGGTACGATCGGACTCGTCGCCACTGTAAAGTCTGTGGGTTGTTCGGTAAATGAATACACAGACTTCAAGAGTAACTTAAAACAGGACTTTACTATTCGAAGGTCAGGGCGAATCTGCCCAATAAATCCTGACACAGCACTTATATACCGGTGTGGTCACCGTCGGTATTACAGTATACAGAAGCCAACAAAGTAGTGCAGCACCTAAAGTAGTTCTCTTAAAGGTGGACGGTTACATACAATAGTTCTCTTAAAGGTAGACGGGTACATACACTACAGAAACCTCCCTCCAAGCTCGCCGGTAATCGGCTTGATGAGGCCTCCTCCCATCCTCAGGGTACAGAACAGCACGCCGGCGCTCCACAGCGCCAACCAAAGCTTTCAGTGCCCGATCTGTGAAGCGCTCCGCCCTCTGCCTCACCCTCTCCATGTCTTGCTAGACTGGAGCGCCACAGGTAAGTTAGCGCCGAATTTCAGGCCTGCAAGGAAGTGTTGTGTCTGGTGATCCTAATTGACGCGCCCCTTTAAGAGCTGTCCGGCGCCAGTGTGTCTCGGGGAAAGTGATTATTGACAGTACCTGCGCTGCGCCCCGCCGCTGTGAAATTGGGTTGCGCCGCCGGGTTAGCGCCTTAAGAGTATCGTGCAGCGCCTGATTTAGCGCCGCAATCACCTTCAGGGGCGCTGCAACCCAATATCGCGCGAGGTGGCGCTAAATTGCGCCTGGCGCTAAATTTGCGCTTCGCCAGGACTAGCACCCCAAACGGGGCGATACCGAATTTCTAGCCCGTGTACGTATATTTTAAAAACATATTCATTACGGTATATTTACAATGTTTGAGTTTAAGTGAAAATTCGAATGAGTACCTTCAAGGTTGGTTGTATAGAGAGGCTAACATTCACCCAGTAATGCTGAAGTTGTAACTAGAAATAAAGCCAGCATTTTGGAAGTCACACTGGCCTCCTTGGTTTATAGGTAACTATTGACAATAACTTGGAAACCGTGAATGAGTGATAGATTTTTTTTTAAAGAAATTTTTGCTATTGGATGACTTTTATGGCAGTCTAGTGGCTATCTATGAGGATAGTAATCCTCCTGTTATTTACATATTTTGTTCCCACCTAGCTCAAAGGAAGTTGGCTGTGGTTGTTGGAGGTCATTCATCTCAATCACATGACATCACTGCAGGAGTTCCTCAGGGCAGTGTCCTAGGCCCAACCATCTTCAGCTGTTTCATCAATGACCTTCCCTCCATCATAAGGTCAGAAGTGGGGATGTTCGCTGATGATTGCACACTGTTCAGCACCATTCGAGACTCGTCAGATACTGACGCAGTCCGTGTCCATATGCAGCAAGACCTGGACAACATTCAGACTTGGGCTGACAAGTGGCAAGTAACACTCGCAACACACAAGTGCCAGGCAATGACCATCTCCAACAAGCGAGACTCTAACCATCTCCCCTTGACATTCAATGGCATTACCATCGCTGAATCCCCCACTATCAACATCCTGGGGGTTACCATTGATCAGAAACTGAACTGAACCAGCCATATAAATACTGTGGCTACAAGAGCAGGCCAGAGGCTGGGAATTCTGCGGCGAGTGTCTCACCTCCTGACTCCCCAGAGCCTTTCCACCATCTACAAGGCACAAGTCAGGAGTGTGATGGAATACTCTCCACTTGCCTGGATGAGTGCAACTCCAACAACACTCAAGAAGCTCGACACCATTCAGGATAAAGCAGCCCGCTTGATTGGCACTCCATCCACCACCTTCAACATTCACTCCCTCCACCACCGGCGCACTGTGGCTGCAGTGTGTACCATCTACAAGATGCACTGCAGCAACTCGCCAAAGCTCCTTCAACAGCACCTTCCAAACCCGCGACCTCTACCACTTAGAAGGACAAGGGCAGCAGACGCATGGGAACATCACCACCTACAAGCTCCCCTCCAAGCCACACACCATCCTGACTTGGACCTGTATCGCCGTTCCTTCACTGTCGCTGGGCCAAAATTCTGGAACTCCCTTCCTAACAGCATTGTGGGTGTACCTACACCATATGGACTGCAACGGTTCAAGAAGGCGGCTCACCACCATCTTCTCAAGGGCAATTAGGGATGGGCACTAAATGCAGGCCTAGCCAGCCAGCGACGCCCACATCCCATCAATGAATTAAAAAAAACTTGCAACCTATACCCCCAGCTGTACTACTGTACCTGAGCCTTCATTTTCATTAGTTTTCAGGTAGTTTTTATGTATCTAATAAATCTATTTCTGGGACAGATTGGGGTTGGGTTCTGTTGATTAAAGTCTCTGAGCTCCCACTAACCATATATGTGTCAAAGCAATATACTTTCATGATAGCTTATAGATTCTAAGGGGGTAGAGGGAGACTATCCACAGTCGAGGGATATTGTATGCGCCTTCACTGTGCGATGTCTGTAGGTCCAGATCAACTTGATATCCGTGAATTAGCGTCCACTCAAATTGCAGCCAGTGGTCCCCTTTCTCGGGAGCATCTTCCATAAGTTAGGCTGCTACCTACTGCATAGAGCTGAAGTATACAGATCACCTTTAACTCCTGTAGTATCTGGAAATATATATATATATATATATATCTTTACTGAAGTGTGAAATATGCTCTCTTTAAAGTTAGGCTATAAGACAATAATTGCAAAATTACTAGACAAATCCCAGTAAAATAACTCTAGGCCTACACAGTTACACTTAATTAATATTTAGGCCTAGAAATTCGGTTGGTAGTGCCAGCGATTAGCGGCAAAAGAGCCCGAGAATTGGGGCGTTACCCAATTTTCGGGCGGGCGCAGTGAATATAGCGCCACCTCCCATATTGAGTATCCTTTTAGCGCCGGCGCTAACTCTTTGCGCTCGCCCGTGGGTGCAGGCAGATCATTACATCATTTCAGTATGCAATGCCTTTTTGGCGCCCCAGACCGGATATTCGGTGGCGTCCACAACCTTTCCGCCTGGCGCTATTAGTGACAGTTGGATGGAGCGTTCCCAGGCCCTTCTCGGACTCGGGGGGCGCTATTTAAAGGGGACAGCACTAGTATAAAAGCTGCAGCCATTTGGGCTGGCCATTCTGATCGTTGCTGGAGAGGGTTGCTGACCTTCTGTTGGACAGTAATTTTCTCATTGAGCCTTTGGAGGCACTGGCACTGGCAGCTTGAGGGCCCGGCTCCCAAGTTGGTGATGCAGCACCTGAAAGCAGGGAGGTGGAAGAGTGGCTTTAGCAAAAGGACAGCTTGGCAGCAAGGGATGCCAGATTACGGCAAGGCTATAACATGGGTCCACAGTGAGAAAGCATGCTGGCGGGGGGAACAAGTGGAAGGAGACAGTTGTAAAAGTTGAGAACCTTACCATCGCTGTCGACAATGGGGTCGGCAGCTGCAGTGGTTACAGGACCACTCAGACGTCCTCCACGAATCTGGTGGACTCTCTCCTCGAGATCCGTGACAGTGACCACTTGTGGAGGTCCTCCACCGGTGCGAAGCTGGTCTTTGCCAATCCTCGCCAGCTTGGACTGTAGGGGAAAGGAGGGGAAGTTATGTTACATGATGCCCTGAGTGATCATCTCATGCCCCCCATGGTGCAAGAGCCCTTACATGATGCCCTGAGTCAAATGTGCATGTGTGTGCCCAGAAAGGGCCATGGGTGCTTGCTGGCAGATGGCCAATGGGGCACAGCCCACCCTGTAGTCATAAAGTCAGGTGCAAATGAAGGGATGCAGAAGTTTGCAGAAACAACACTCACCCTCATGACCCGAGTGAGGTCGTTGAATTTCTTTCTGCATTGGACAGGGCTCCTGGTCACCATGCTGCTGGAGTTGACCCTCTGGCATACATCCCTCCAAGCTCGTCGGTAGTCCTTATGATTCGGCCTTGTGCCATTGTCTGGGTAGAGAACATCTCGCTGGCGCTCCACTGCGGCCACCAATTGCTCCAGAGCCTCATTGGTCAAGCACTCTGCTCTCTCTCTCACCTTCTCCATCTGGTCCAAGTTTTTAGCGTCAGAGAAGGGCCTGCGCCGATTCTGAGGCCTGCAAGGTGAAGAGTGTGCATGCTGAAGCTGACTGACCCACCCCTTTAAGAGCTGGCCGGTGCCTGGAAGTCGCGTGGTCATCAGTAATAGAGAGCACCTGCGCTGTGCCCGTCCGCTTCGATATTGGGTTGCGCCGGAAGATTAGCGCCTTAGGAGTCCCGTGTAATGCCTGAGTTCGCGCCTCAATCACCTTTAGGGGCGATGCAACCCAATATTGCGCCAGGTGGCGATAAGTTGCGTCTGGCTATAAAATTTGCGCTGCGCCAATTCTAACGCCCCAAGCGGGGCTATACCCAATTTCTAGGCCTTAGTCTTTATGTTCAGATATGTAGTTCATCCTGAAGCTTATGCTTAAAGTAATGCAGAATTATATTAGCAACTGCTCAGATGTGTGTAATATGAAATAAATGGTGTTGTACTTAAGAGGTGTTCAATTAACAAAATTGTGCTGAATCCCTCCCTCGGGTACTGTGATATGTAGTGGTTAAGTTAGTAAAGATATCAGAAATGTTAGAAACTGGAGCGCTTGTGTGAAATTGGTAAAAGAATGAATACTAATTCATGGAAATGAAAGATCCATAAATAATGAGAAATATATGTGAAATACAGCTCAAAATTAATAGCAAAACCAAAACTATTAGTTCTTGGAATACATGCTCAAGGCACTGTGGCACCATATGTATATTCTGCAAGCTTTCTATAATCTCTATATCCAACCTGTATATACAAAGTATGATAAGTGTACTTTTTATTATCGGACTTAATAGTTGCTACCCCACACTAATGATTGATATACCAAGACAGAAACATGTTTCTGTACTACCTGTTAGAGCAGCCAGGGCACCGGCTCCAGATCTCATCAGTGAAGCTCTGAAAATGGCCACTCGGAGATGCACAAAAAGCCCAGCATTATCCATGTACCAATTCCCTTCCCCATAGAGGTAGGCAGCTGAGGGTGAGAATCTAGTAGTATTTAGAATGACATGTTTTTCACAATACATTGATGCTGTAAGGCTGCTGTCCAAGAGAAGTGAAGAATAAGGAGAGGCAATATAAACTAAATAATACTGCAGAGGTACTGGTCATAATCTTCCAATCCTCCTTAGATATGGGGGTGGTGCCAGAGGACTGGAGAATTGTAAATGTTACACCCTTGTTCGAAAAAGGGTGTAAGGATAAACCCAGCAACTACAGGCCAGTCAGTTTAACCTCAGTAGTGGAGATGCTTTTAGAAACAATAATCCGGGACAAAATTAACAGTCACTTGGACAAGTGTGGATTAATTAAGGAAAGCCAGCACGGATTTGTCAAAGGAAAATCGTGTTTAACCATCTTGATCAAGTTTTTTGATGAGGTAACAGAGAGGGTTGATGAGGGCAAATGTGGTTGATGTGGTGTACATGGACTTCCAAAAGACATTTGATAAAGTGTCACATAATAGGCTTGCCAGCAAAGTTGAAGCCCATGGAATAAAAGGGACAGTGGCAGCATGGATACCAAATTGGCTAAGTGACAGGAAACAGGGAGTAGTGGTGAACGGTTGTTTTTCGGACTGGAGGTAGGTCTACAGTGGTGTTCCCCAGGGGTCGGTACTAGGACCACTGCTTTTCCTGATATATATTAATGACTTGGACTTGAGAGTACAGGGCACAATTTTAAATTTTGCAGATGAGACATAACTTGGAAGTATAGTGAACAGTGAGGAGGATAGTGATAGACTTCAAGAAGACATAGACAGGCTGGTGAAATGGGCAGACACATGGCAGATGAAATTTATTGCAGAAAAGTTCGAACTGATACATTTTGTTAGGAAGAATGAGGAGAGGCAATATAAACTAAAGGGTACAATCCTAAAGGGGGAGCATGAACAGAGAGACCTGGGGGTATATGTGTACAAATCGTTGAAGGTGGCAGGACAGGTTGAGAAAGCGGTTAAAAAAGCATACAGGATCCTGGGCTACATACATAGAGGCAGATAGTACAAAAGCAAAGGAAAGGGGGGAAATTTGCAGGGCTATAGGGAAAGTGGGACTAATTAGATTGACATATTGAGTTTGATCTGATTTTTGGTAAAGTGAGCGGCCAATGGACATAGAGCCTTGAGGGTATATGCTCTGGCCAACCATGAGATGCAGTTTACAATTACATTAATGAGAAAGATATATTGAGGGTACATTGGCTGGGAATTGTAGGACTCGGAATGGACCCTGATTTATGGCGAAGAGGAGGAGGATATAATTGAGGCGAGCCACCAAAATGAATGTAAGTTGTTGGAGTTACATTTGATACTGACGAGATGGGCATTCAAGATGCCAGTAAGTTCCTGTCACCAAGTCAGAGAGAAGTCAGGCTGGGAAACTATAGAGGTGCAGGAGGTGAGTTGTGAGTGTAATTGGGAAGTTTCATCAATGAATGGAGATGGGAATGGGTGGCAAACTGTATACAAAATATATTATAGGAGAAGTTTGTGGAGCCTGTAATGGAGCCAAGGAGGAGCGAGGAGGGGCTGTGTGTCCTGCTGAGGAGCAGGAGATGAGTGGTTGTTGGGCTGATGGCAGGAAATGGAAGAAAGGGAAGAGTAAGCCTTGAGATGGAAGTGGGAACTAGCAATGGTGAGGTTGCGGTTAGCAGGCGCTAAGATTTGGAGTACAATGCTTGGATAGAAGGATGAATAGAGTGGGCATATGGTATTAGGAACATAGGAACAGGAGTAGGCCATTTAGTTCCTCGCGCCCGTTCCACCATTCAATGATATTATGGCTGACCTGTGACCTAACTCCATGTACCCACCATTGCCCCATATCCCTTTATACCACTGGTTAACAGAAATCTATCAATCTCAGCTTTAAACTTAACAATTGATCCAGCATCAACTGCCGCTTGCGGAACAGAGTTCCAAACTTCTACCATCCTTTGTGTGTAGAAATGCGTCTTAACTTCACTCCTGAAAAGCCTGGCTGTAATTTTTAGGATATGTCCCCTAGTCCTAGATTCCCCAGCCAGCAGAAATAGTATTTCTCTATCTATCCTATCAGTTCCCCTTAATATCTTGAAATCTTCGATCAAATTACCCCTTAATCTTCTAAATTCCAGAGAATATAACCCTAGTTTGTGTAATCTCTCCTCATAATTTAACCCTTGGAATCCAGGTAGTGTCCTAGTAAATCTACGCTGCCCTCCCTCCAAGGCCAATATATCCTTCCTAAGGTGTGGTGCCCAGAATTGAACAGAGTACTCCAGGTGTGGTCTAACCAGGACTTTATATAGCTGCAGCATGACTTCTAACCCCTTGTATTCTCGTCCTCTAGATAGAAAGGCCAGCATTCCATTAGCATTTTTGATTATTTTTTTTGTACCTGTCCATGACATTTTGATGATACATGGAACCTGTAGCAGTCGGCGCAGACTCCATGGAGTTTTAGATTAAGAAATCTTATTAAAAACTAGACAGGCTGCTTGGGGGGGTGGGGGTGGGGGAAGCAGTGAAAAACCACTCAAGCTGGAGATGACTCATTCGTATGGAAACAAACTGTCCTTGGCAACACTGGCCCGAGAGGCCCACTCCCAAGTCTTGATTAACAAGGCTGACAACTCATTGTTCTGGTCAAGATCAACTCGTTAAGTTAATCGGCTGGAAGATCGAAATGAGACCAAAAACCATTCAAACCTGGAAGGAAGCTTAAAAATCATCCTGCCCAGTAAAACCACAGACAGCGGTCTGTGTATTGAAGAGGTATATTAGAGAGCAGTTTGGAAAGCTTTCTCTCTCTCTCTCCTGCCCTCCACACAACAGAATGTCAAGAGGAGCAGAGCCTTGCTCTTCCAACCGAGACGGACTTCGACCAAGGCTGGGACTCGCATGCCGCAAGGCCGGTACGGAACCAGGCTGAAGAGATAATTACTAGTCCTAGCCCTTTTCGGGCTACCCCAGATCAGGAGTATTCCCCAGACGTTCACCTTCAACTAAAGTTAGAGATAGCCGAATTCTATAAGTTGCTTAATTGGGCCTAAAGGTTCAGGTTATCTCTCTCTAAAGGAAAGGAACGACTTGAAGATGTTACCATCTTCCAGATAGCACTTTTAATAAATTTAACTAGACTGTAACCTTCCGGATATTTTGAGGGTTCGGAATACTCCCTCAGAATCTGCAACTCCTCACCAAAGAGTGTACAGAAATTGAGTTTGCGAGTTTGATACAGAAATACTATTTGAGACAATTCTAAATATATATCAATTTATTTAAGAGCCGACATACAGTTAACAGCTTGTGAGTCAATCATGACTTTAACAGTTCAAAATACAAATAGCTTACATTTCTAATTCTCAGAGATCCTTATTCTCAAATCTTAACTTCGTTACATTTATACATTATGTAGGGGGTGGTGTGTGGGTCAGCTTCACCTCTGACTTATGAGCAGTTTGAATCACTCCCACTCCCTTGGTTCCAGACCTTGGACTTATTTGGGGGTTGTGACAAAAGTGCGGTAGACAACTGGTTTTGGTGCAAGAAACTTTGATCTTTATTCAAGAAAGAAAATACAACACAACAATCTTATACTCTAATAAAATTGGGGAACACTTTCAATACATACGAGGGAAAATTACAGTATAAAATACCTCAGCCCTCCCAATCCCACTCCCTAGCTAAGTTGAACTCTAGAGGACCAGGGATAATGCTCACCAAAACAAATCCTTGACAGTTGAGCTGGTTCACGGTTTCGGGGTTCACTGGATATGTTGGTCAGTGGTTGCCATACCCCGTACGCGGTAGAAGACTTTGACTATCTGCTGGTCAGTCTTCGTGAGTCCGCTGATGTGGTAGGGTGCATTTTGGATCTATGGGGTGAGTACCAACTATTCTTCGGTAGAGATAGGGTTTAGCGTTCCTTTTTAAGTAAAAATATTACCCGGGGTAAGTCAGGAATAGATTGTAGAGTGGAATCTTCGGTTTTCTCCTGAGTTGGTTTTCTTTGGTCGCGATGGCTCAATATTTGGTTGGTTGGTTCGTGGTAATATTTTGTTGGTAGTTTCATAAGGCTCTTGTTGCCGCGATGTGTCAGACGATGTCCTGGGTCACTGAAGCTGTTGAACTTGGGTGTACGGTGGAAAGCTGCCCCGTCTCAATGCTTCTTGAGTCTGTTTCCCGAGTTGAGTCGTCTCCGAGTTGTTTTTCTTTTGGAGGCCTCTTAATCTGCGCGCCAAATCAGTCCCGGTTTATTGTCTGATTTGGGTGGGCTCGTTAAGGTAACTTGATAAAAAATGTGAAAAATGGTTTCGGGATGTTGTACTGTTTAATCAATGAGTTGTTGATTGCCTAGTTCATTGTCATAGCTATACTCAGGTTTTGAGTTTCCTGTCTGGGCCTGAGATTTCTATGTAGGTTGGCTAGCTGATTTGCATTATGCATGTTTTGGATGGGTCCTGTGTTTTGGGTGGGGACTGCTCCTTCGTGGGTCGATTGTTTCGGATGTTAATGTCTGATAGTGGCTGAATTGAGGTTACACAGTTCCCCAGACAATTTGATTTACTCCAATATCCAAACTGTCTTTACAGAGGTTGATCCCTTTTCCTGTGGCAGTCTTTTCTCCCTGTACAGGTCCAAACATGCCTTTTTATTTTATCATCCTGAAACTTGTTTAAAAGAGTCCAAAGTAATTTTCCTTAGGATTTTCTTCCAGCTTTGGGGGATCTGTGAATTTTGAGAATCTTACAGTCCTCCCTGTGATACTTTACTTGCTCGAGTGTCATACTAAGTGGGCAAAATTCTTGATCCCTGAGAGCCAACCTTCCCTCTGTAGTTTACCTATCTAAGACCCACAGTATACATTCCCCTTTAAAATGTAGTGTTCAGATGCATACACAGGTAAAATTCAGTTACATTCATATCCAAGCACGGAGGGGGGTCCAGCACCCCTGCACCACTCGGAAAATACGATACATACATAGTAAAATAATACGCGGTCACAAACTTTATTACAATGATGGTTAAGGCTCGTCCAATACAAGATCAAAAACTTTAATGTAATGCTCGTCCAATACCCTCTCATGTCGGGATCGGAGCTTTCTGCCCTTTCCCTTGCACTTTGTGCATAGTAAGTAGAAAACTATACCGAGCTGGCAGACCACTAAAATATGGGAAGCCATTCTGATCCAGGAAGGGACCTCTATATTTTTGAAAATATCCCACCAGGGTGGAACTATGATATCCGAAATCTCGCCCCCCTATCTCGACTGTTTTTTGTTCTACAGTATAGAAATGTTTTTGTGATAGTTCTACGGCTTTGAGTAGGGTAGTAAGATGTTTGGGTAGAGGGGGAATTTCATAGCCAAAGTATGTAACATAGTCTTGCGGGTTGGTTATTTTTTCAGTTACCGTGAGGTGAACATTGGAGGGTTCAGGAATGGGGACAATCCGTTCCTGGGCCACGTGAACTTCTGCCTCGGGTTTAAAGCAGAAACTGCTGTCACTTACCAGACACCAGATGTGCTGTCCAAGCTGGTAGTGGGGCGCACTTGTGGTGACACAATATGCCCCACCCCATATGTATGCTACCTGTGGGGGAACATGGTCTTGTGCCATTACCTCCATGGTACAGTTTATAGGTCGTGCGCCAGCAGTTTTAAACCCGCACTGTGGTCTAGAATAGGCGTTCAAGTGCTGGGGACACAGTATTATGTGTGCACCTCGGCTCCGGCACCCAGAGAGGTCAGTACCTGTCATAACGTGCTCCCATTTTATGACATAAGGTGGGACCGCTGCGAAACAGATGTGTGCACCCCCTTGAATGATCCCAATGTTCTCCACCCTGTATACCGGTGTGGGTTGGGCTGTCCCACCCATGACCGGCATCCTCACTACTATCCCCATGATAGTATGGTTTGAACGCCCGCAATCTACTGGGACTGGGTAGGCTTCAGAGGCTAGGCGGAGCTGACACGGGCTCAGCGAATTGCTAAACGAGTGGAGGGCTGCGAGGTGCTTGTTGCTGATCCAGGAGGGGACTAAACCTTGGTTTAAATCCTCCAGATTGAGTCATAGCCCAGCAACCATGCCCCGTATAGCACACACACCTCATTTTGTGCAGCCTGGTCCAAAGCATTCCTATCATCCCGTATGAGTACATTTACTTTTTTTGCATGTCTTTCTAGCTCAGCAATAATTTCCTTTAAATGGACCGTCATAGCTTGATCCTCGTGTAGTTCTGAGCCTACCACTGTCTTTTATTCATAGAATCATAGAGTTATACAGCACAGAAAGAGGCCCTTTGGCCCATCGTGTCTGCGCCGTCCATCAAGCCCTGTCCAATCTAATCCCATTTTCCAGCATTTGGCCCATAGCCTTGTATGCAATGGCATTTCAAGTGCTCATCCAAATGCTTCTTGAATGTTGTGAGGGTTCCTGTTGTGTATGTAATATGTGTGCTACTTTGAACTTATGGACAGGACTGCACTACTTGTTGGGCGTAGTGATACGCAGTACCACTCCTGGCCATAGGGGTATAAATAGTACTGTGGGTACTGATCTCCCCTCAGTTCCCGCCTGTGGGCATGAAGTAAAGACCTACGTATAGTCCCTACCTCCAACCAGTAAAGACCTGTTTTATTGTTACTGATTAAGTCTGAGTATTAATTACTTGAACAACTCACAGATTTAACAGTTCCTGCCTCTACCACCCTTTCAGGCAGTGAGTTCCAGACTCCAACCACCCTCTGGGTGAAAAAGTTCCTCCTCAAATCCCCTCTAAACCTCCTGCCCCTTACCTTGAATCTATGCCCCCTTCCGTTAGGATCTTTCGTAGTTGGGTTTTTAGACCATTTATTTGTGTTTGCAGTTCTATATCGTCCAGGCTATTTATTACAGAGGATCCTCTATTGTAGGTAGTGAAAATATCATTCCTGGTTCCCCTTCTTTGTCTCCCCGTGCCCATAGTGTACTCAGCATGTAATGTGTATAGTTCTGCTTTGTCTACGTTGGCAAAGTCGAATTCGTAGAATTTCCTGAACATTTCTTTTAGTAGGGCCTGGTATAGCTGTTCTGTCTCTGTAGGGCACCATCCAGGTAAGTGTACTTCGGTAAGGTTTAGGATAACTGAAGCTACTGCATAGTGTAGCCCCTGGTATAGCACCTTATCGGTCGGTACTAGCACTAACTCATTCCCTGGTCCCTTGCTGGTGGTAGGACACCTCTCTATTACTGTCCATGCTGTCGGGGTCGTGGGCAGGGGCTTTCGGGTGTGTGCTATGAGTTCAGTGGCGTTGACTGGGATCGGGGAGTGTGGGACCGCATACGCATGCAGGCTAGAATCCCACCCCATCCCCTTCCCAGTATCTTGCCATTGTCTGGAGAAGATGATGGATATGCCTGTGGGGCCGGCTCTCTCTGATCCCCACATGCAGATGTAAAATCCCTGTTCCGACTCCCACCACTTATCCAACACACACTCACTCCCCCTTGGGTCCCCGTAATCGTCCGGTAGGTGTCGTTCCCCAGTCGTTCCCAGTCGGCTGTACGGTCCCCTATGTCCCTGCTCAGCTTCCTGAGCCATCACCACCTATCCAGGGGAATCCGTCCCTTGCATGTCCGACACACACATTTCCCCTCAGTGACACTGAACTGTGTAGCAGCAACCTGTACCCTGGGGCACTGGATGGAGGCCTCCCCATAGGTGAACCAGGTCTGGCTGGAGTATTGTGTGGAGTTAGACCCCAGCCACCCTGGCCACCTTCCCTCATGGAAATAAATAGCAAGCTCCTCCACACCCGGTTCGCCACCCCCAGCGGTAACGATCGGCGCTCTCTCTCCCGAGCACCCATAAATGTGGGAGTCCTCCACGTCACCTCGGTCACCGATGCTCACCCCTACCAGGGTGAGCAGGAGCAGAACCTTTCTCATGCCGATTTCCTCTCTGTAGGGACACACAAAACAGATAGCCAAGTCCCGAGAAGGTTCTCTGGCTTGACAAAGTGATCGAGTTTCAAAACTTAAACTTACTTCGAAAATAATTAAATAATAAACCTAAAGCTACCAAAAACTGTAAAAAAAAAACTAAATACATCAGAAACGCTATGTACATCCGCCGCCAGTCTCCGGGCAGCCAGGCTAATTCCTGTTCGGCCTCTGTCTTCTGCGGCTTCTGGGCAGCTTGTATGCCTGGGCATAAGGTGGCCTGTACCACAGGACCCGGAGAGTCCTTCTTAAAACAACTGGGGTTTTCCCTGAATCCCAGATGATCGGGGGTGCGTCCCCTCCTGTACTACAGCACACTACCCCCTTCTGTGTGGCTGCTGAGTCCCTGTCCTGTCCTGTGGGTTCCGCGCAGCCTGAAGCCGTAGGCTGGGGACCCCTCTCGTTCTCTTTGCCCACCGCTACCTCTCCTGTGAATCCCTCACCGTTGGAGACTGCAGGCTGGGGATCCCTATTCCTAGAATGATCCCTGACCTTGGGCATTCTTTTACGGATTGCGACCCTTCCAGGGCTGAACCATTGAAACTGATGCGCTGGTGACCACGGTAGTTTTGGCTGTGGTGTGCGAGGAGATCTTCTTCGGGCTCCGGCTACCGGGGGTGTGTCCAAGTCCCAAAAAATTGGTGGGATATCCCCTCCAGTAATACAAGCCACTGCCCCCACCGGTGCGGTCTGTGAGTCTGCCACAGCTGCTGGCTGAGAATCCCTGTCCTTTCCTGTGTGTTCTGCGCAGCCTGAGGCCGCAGGCTGGGGGCCCCTCTCGTTCTCTTTGCCCACTGCTACCTCTCCTGTGAGTCCCTCACCGTTGGAGGCTGCAGGCTGGGGATCCCTGTCCTTAGGACGGTTCACCCTTGCTGGCCGTTCCCCTTTCACTTTCTCCACCTCCATCTGAACATACGGTCTCTTCCATGCATTGTAATCAAGGGGACACTGGTAGACAGGCTGCACTGGTTCTAGTCATAGGTCTGTGTTGTATGGGGCAGATGGGGTTAAAGCACCAGTGGTGGTGGCTACCTTCCCTGGGCCATTTAATGAAGTTCGGAGCGCAGCTATGAATGAGTCAAATGTGGGGGGAGAGGTCGGTGTCTCGGTCTTTTGGGCAGGAACTGGGGAGTTCTTTCCTGTGTTATCCTTCCATGGATTCCTACAGTCCCTTCTCCAATGCCCATTCTTCCTGCACCCGAAGCAGTTACGCTTCATATCGGAAGGGTTACCTCCTTCCTGGTGCCTCTCTTTTTTATTCTACATAAGAACATAAGAACATAAGAAATAGGAGCAGGAGTAGGCCAATTGGCCCCTTGAGCCTGCTCCACCATTCAATAAGATCATGGCTGATCTGATCCTAACCGCCAATCCACTATCACAGGACTATCTCCTGAATCTAACAGAATTAGACACACGAAATAGGAGCAGGATCAGGCTACATGGCCCCTGGGCCCGCTCCGCTACCCAAAGGGCCATGACCGATCCGAACCTAGACTCATGTCCAAATTCCTGCCCACTCCCTGTAACCCTTAATTCCCTTTTCTTCGAGGAAACTGTCTATTTCTGTTTTAAATTTATGTAATGATGTAGCTTCGACAGCTTTTTGGGGCAGCATATTCCATGGACCTACCACCCTCTGAGTGAAGTAGTTCCTCCTCATCTCAGTTTTGAAAGAGCAGCCCCTTATTCTAAGACTATGCCCCCTAGTTCTAGTTTCACCCATCATCTGGAACATCCTCCCTGCATCCACCCAATCCAACCCCTTCACAATCTTATATGTTTCAATAAGATCGCCTCTCATTCTTCTGAACTCCAATGAGTAGAGTCCCAATCTACTCAACCTCTCCTCATATGTCCATCCCCTCATCCCCGGGATTAACCGAGTGAACCTTCTTTGTACTGACTCGAGAGCAAGTATGTCTTTTCTTAAGTACGGACACCAAAACTGCATGCAGTATTCCAGGTGCGGTCTCACCAATACCTTGTACAACTGAAGCAATACCTCCCTATTTTTATATTCTATCCCCCTAGCAATGAAAGCCAACATTCCATTGGCCTTCTTAATCACTTGCTGCACCTGCATACTAACCTTTTGAGTTTCGTGCACCAGGACCCCCAGATCCCTTTGTACTTCAGTACTTTCAGTTTCTTGCCATTAAGATAATAACTTGCTCTACGATTTTTCCTGCCAAAGTGCATAACCTCACACTTTCCAGTATTGTATTCCATCTGCCAAATCTCTGCCCACTTACTTAGCCTGTCTATGTCCCCTTGCAGGTTTTTTATGTCCTCCTCACTCACTACTTTCCCTCCCATCTTAGTATCATCTGCAAACTTTGATGTGTTACACTCGATCCCCTCCTCCAAATCATTAATATAGATTGTAAAGAGTTGGGGACCCAGCACTGAACCCTACGGAACACCACTGGTTACTGATTGCCAGTCTGAGAATGAACCATTTATCCCAACTCTCTGCCTTCTGTTAGATAGCCAATCCTCTATCCATGCCAGAATATTACCCCCAATCCCGTGATTTTTTATCTTAAGCAATAATCTTTTGTGTGGCATCTTGTCAAATGCCTTTTGGAAGTCTAAATACACTACGTCCACTGGTTCACCTTTATCCACCCTATATGTTACTTCCTCAAAGAACTCCAGCAAATTTGTCAAGCATGACTTCCCCTTCATAAAACCATGCTGACTTTGTCTTATTAAATTATGATTATCCAAATGTCCTGTTACTGTCTCCTTAATAATGGACTCCAAAATTTTACCTACCACAGATGTTAGGCTAACCGGTCTATAGTTTCCAGCCTTCTGTCTACTGCCCTTTTTAAATAAGGGTGTTACATTAGCAGTTTTCCAGTCTGCCGGGACCTTTGCTGAGTCCAGGGAGTTTTGGAAGATTATTACCAATGCATCCACAATCCCTACCGTCACTTCCCTCAAGACCCTAGGATGTAAGCCATCAGGTCCAGGCGATTTATCCGCCTTGAGTCCCATTATTTTACCGAGTACCACTTCCTTAGTGATTTTGATCATGTTTATCTCCTCCCCCCCTATAGCCCCCTGCTTGTCCAGTGTTGGGATATTCTTGGTGTCCTCTACTGTAAAGACTGATACAAAATATTCATTCAGTGTTTTTGCCATCTCCATATTTCCCACCATTAATTTCCCGGTCTCATCCTCTAAAGGACCAACATTTACTTTAGCCACCCTTTTTCTTTTTATATAACTATAAAAACTCTTACTATCTGTCTTTATATTTTTTGTTAATTTACTTTCATAATCTATCTTCCCTTTCTTAATCAATCTTTTTGTTATTTTTTGCTGTCTTTTAAAGTTTTCCCAATCCTCTATCCTCCCACTAGATTTGGCTACCTTATATGCCCTTGTTTTTAGTCGAATACTATCCTTAATTTCTTTACTTAGCCACGGATGGATGTCTTTTCTTTTACACCCTTTTTTTCTCAGTGGAATATACTTTTTTTGGAAGTTCTAAAATAACTCCTTAAATGTACACCACTGATCATGTATTATCTTACCCTTTAATCTATTTTCCCAATCCACTCTACTCAATTCCGCTCTCATACCTTCATAGTCTCCTTTATTCAAGCTTAGCATGCTTGTTTGAGATACAACCTCCTCACCCTCTAATTGAATATGGAATTCAACCATGTTATTGTCACTCATTCCAAGGGGCTCCTTTACTAGGACATTTTTAATTAATCCTGTCTCGTTACACAGGACCAGATCTAAGGTTGCTTGCCCCCTGGTCGGTTCAGTTACATATTGCTCAAGAAACCCATCCCTAATACACTCAATGAACTCATCCTCAAGGCAGCCCTGCCCAATTTGATTTGTCCAATTAATATGATAGTTAAAATCCCCCATAATTATAGATGTTCCCTTATTACAAGCCTCAACTATTTCCTGATTGATACTCCATCCAACCGAGTTGCGACTGTTCGGAGGCCTATAGGCTACGCCCACTAGTGTTTTTTTCCCCTTATTATTCCTTATCTCCACCCAAACTGTTTCATTATCCTGATCTTTTGACCCAATATAATTTCTCTGTATTACAGTGATTCCTTCCTTTATTAACATAGCCACCCCACCTCCCCTTCCTTCCTGCCTGTCCTTCCTGATTGTTAAATAACCTGGTATGTTTAATTCCCAGGCATTGTCACCCTGCAGCCATGTTTCTGTAATGGCCACAAGATCATACCCATATGTAGCTATTTGTGCCTTTAACTCGTCTATTTTGTTACGAATGCTACGTGCATTCAGATAGAGAACTTTCAAATGTGTTTTGTGACACTTAGTTCCTGCTTTTGCCCTTTTTATTACTTTACCTTTTACTCCATACCTTCTGCCCCTTCCTGACACGCTCTGGTTTTTAATTTCCCCACTGCTACCTAAGTCTATGACCTTCTCTGTTGTCATTTTTATTATTTGCTCTCTAGGAACCTCCCCCCCACTAGTTAGTTTAAAGCCCTCTCTACAGCCCTAGTTATATGATCTGACTCGGCTTTATTTCATGTACTTTTCCTTTAGGTGGGTGCTCTTCTATCCCTCTACCGTTCCGGTAAGCCAGGGTCAGTTGTCTGACCACTTTCTCCTCGGTGACCCGGGGGTCCTTTGGGTCAAACCAAAGCTCAGCCTTGGCTCTGATCCACGGCAAGCTGTTTGCCACCAGGCTTCGGAGCCAGTGGGCCAGCTCGTCCTGGTTCAGGTGAGCACGGTCGAGAACCCCACTACAGGCACTCCTGTACATAGGCCACAGTCTGTCTGCGAAAGCCGGTGGGGTCTCCCCTGCAAGCTGTGTTGTCCTCTCCACCCGGGAGAAGGGACTTCCATCATTCATGCCCATGACCTCCAGAACTTCCTCCCGGATAACAGCGTATCTGCCCTGCCCCTTCTTGCTCTCCACAGAGAGGGACTGGTAGAGTTTGCTATCCAGGGAGAAAAGTAGCATCTTTGCCATTTCGGAGTCATCGCACTCGTTAATAGCCGCTGCCTGTTCCACTTCCATGAAGTGGACCGAGTGGTCCCCCTTTTGAGTGAGCTTACTCAGGTGGCTTACCATAGCCCTAAGCTGTTGGGTACCATGGGGAACCACGAATTGGCTTTCAAAGGGTCCTTGACCCCCACCACCACCGGGCAGGCCAAACTTTTGCTGCCGGACCAGGCACATCGGCCCCAGCTCCGACCCTCCTTGCATTGGCTCGCCCACCTCTCCCTGCTGCCAAACCGAGTTAAAACCCGACGCCACAGGTGGTGGTGGTGTGCACTCCCTGCCGGCCTCACAAATCGTCCGTCCCGCCTGCTGCCCAACCGGGTCATTCCCTGGCGCCACAGGTGGAGTCCGAACAGTTTCCCCTTGCTCTCCCAGGTCCACCCAGGCTGCACCCGGGCTTATTAGGCATACCATGCCTTTGGCCCTGGAAAGAGCAAGGTTCAAACTGGCGATTTGTTTCTGACAGGGGCCGTGATCTCCCCCCTCAAACCCACTAGTGGTTGCTATTTTGTAAGCTGCCTGGACGTCTCTCAACCTCTCCTCCATCTCTCTTACTTGCCTGGCGAGGCAGGCGTTCTCTTCCCTTACCACCAATTAATTATTTTTGGCTTTGGTGACCTGTCACCGAAAGTATTGCTGTCTGTTTCTGTGTGTTTCCACTAGCTGCATTTTTCCCTGGTTTTCTGCGTTTAGTTCTTCCAATAACCTTTCCCCTGCTAGAGCCCTTGCGTGAGACTGGTGAACTGATTCCCATAGTTCTGCTGCCAGTGCCTCAACGCGTTTATCCAAAAGCTGGATCTGTCGCTGGAAGCATACCAACCAGATTGCTTTCTCCTCAGATTTCTTATGGTCCTTGCTCTCAGTCCATTTGGCTGCAGCGTCTATTGGACGCTCAGCACGCAACAGACTGAGCATCCATTTCTTGGTGATATTTACTCTCTTGAACACGTAAGAGGAAATCCTCTCTTCCATCTTAGTTTCTTCCTCAAAAACAGTTTCCACTGTATCACATCCCTTTTGTGAAGGTCCTGCTGCGGTCACCATTATGTAGGGGATGGTGGTGTGCGTCAGCTTCACCTCTGACTTATGAGCAGTTCGAATCACTCCCACTCCCTTGGTTCTAGACCTTGGACTTATTTGGGGGTTGTGACAAAAGTGCAGCAGACAACTGGTTTTGGTGCAAGAAACTTTGATCTTTATTCAAGAAAGAAAATACAACACAACAATCTTATACTCTAATAAAATTGGGGAACACTTTCAATACATACGAGGGAAAATTACAGTATAAAATACCTCAGCCCTCCCAATCCCACTCCCTAGCTAAGTTGAACTCTAGAGGACCAGGGATAATGCTCACCAAAACAAATCCTTGACAGTTGAGCTGGTTCGTGGTTTCGGGGTTCGCTGGATATGTTGGCCGGTGGCTGCCACACCCCGTACATGGTAGAGGACTTTGACTATCTGCTGGTCAGACTTTGCGAGTATGCTGATGCGGTAGGGTGCGTTTTGGATCTATGGGGCGAGTACCCACTATTCTTCAGTTGAGATAGGGTTTAAGAGTTCCTTTTTAAGTAAAAATCTTACCCGGGGTAAGTCAGGAATAGATTGTAGCGTGGAACCTTCGGTTTTCTCCTGAGTTGGTTTTCTTTGGTCGCGGTGGCTCAATATTACCGGATTGGTTGGTGCTAATATTTTGTTGGTAGTTTCATAAGGCTCTTGTTGCCGCGATGTGTCAGACAATGTCCTGGGTCACTGAAGCTGTTGAACTTGGGTGTACGGTGGAAAGCTGCCCCGTCTCGATGCTTCTTGAGTCTGTTTCTCGAGTTGAGTAGTCTCCGAGTTGTTTTTCTTTAGAAAACAGGCCTTCAATTATACTTTTGGAGGCCTCTTAATCTGCACGCCAAATCATTCCTGGTTTATTGTCAGATTTGGGCGGGCTCGTTAAGGTAACTTGATTAAAAATGTGAAAAATGGTTTCGGGATGTTGTACTGTTTAGTCAATGAGTTGTTGATTGCCTAGTTCATTGTCATAGCTATACTCAGGTTTCGAGTTTCATGTCTGGGCCTGAGATTTCTATGTAGGTTGGCTAGCTGATTTGCATTATGCATGTTTTGGATGGGTCCTGTGTTTTGGGTGGGGACTGCTCCTTCGTGGGTCAATAGTTTAGGATGTTAATGTCTGATAGTGGCTGAATTGAGGTTACACAGTTCCCCAGACAATTTGATTTACTCCAATATCCAAACTGTCTTTACAGAGGTCGATCCCATTTCCTGTGGCAGCCTTTTCTCCCTGTACAGGTCCAAACATGCCTTTTTATTTTATCATCCTGAAACTTGTTTAGAAAGAGTCCAAAGTCATTTTCTTAGGGTTTTCTTCTAGCTTTGGGGGATCTTACAATTTCTTCTTATTTCTAATCCAGAATATCCACCAAAATCAAATAAGAGCACCTTTTTGATCCCCGAGACTCAAAGAATTAAAAACTTACAGAGCCTGCCTCTGAAGTTGAGAATCGCTTGCCCTTCCCAGCGACTTCTGACTTTCCATCTGAAAAACTCTATTTTTATACCTTTTTTTAGTGGTTTATTCTTTGAAGGTTTCTGCTGATGTAAGCTAATTATCTCTAGTCATTCTCTATTTAATTCTTTTCTATTCTTACTGTCATTTCAGCTGCCAACTCGCAGTTGTCTGTTATTTAGGTGTTCAAAATGTATCATAAAAAACGGTTATAACTTATGTATCTATTTGATGCCATTCTTACAAAGTGCTTTCATTCAATTCTTAATATTGGCCCAGAAACTCGGGTCTTCACAGGTGAGTACGCGCCGGGTACTCACCCATAGGCCCAATGAAAGTGCCGGTTTCGTGCATGCACTGCGCACACACGGGAAACCGGAACTTCCGTTCCCTTAAAGGAAGGGGTTCAGAGGTCGAACGCGCGTGCCGGAGAGGCAGCACGTGCGCCTTGAACTTATGTTTTTTTTGCAGGTTTCTCCCGGAGGGTAACTCTCCAGGAGTTACACTTATGAAAAGCAGGCGCAAGGCCTGCTTTTAACAAGGTAAGTGGTGAATTAATTAAAATTAAACATTTTTTCCACAGGTTTATTATTTTTAAATACTTTCAAGAAAGGTAAGTTTATTTTTGGCCTCGTTAGAAAATGTAATTAATTTTTTCAAAAATTTAAATTATTGTTTAAAATAGTTATTTTATGTAATTTATAGTTATTTTAAAAATGTGATTTTTAAAAATGTATTTGAAGTTTTAGTTAGGTTTTGGGGCTTATAGTATTTATAGTTTTGACAGCTCTTCCTGTCAATTTTATGAATGGGCATTCCCTGCTACCATTGGCTCTCCATGGCCCACGTGATCCCAGGGGACGCATCGAACTAACTGCGCCCCTGGGATATGCAAGCACTGCATGCCGGCAGTTGGAGGAGGCCCAGGATCGGAATCCTCAATGGCCAGCGCGCTAGGTAAGTGCAGGTCGGAGGCTTGCACCCGCGGGAAGCCTCTGACCTGAATTTCTGGGCCATTAAATGTCATTTTCAAACCATCATTAAATATGAAACTTTTAAGGGACTATGGGCCATTGGCTTAACTGGTTATTATCAGAAGTTGTGTCTCCTAACTATTCCATTTTCAATACAAAAACCATGTGATTACTTGGTGTCATATTTTCAAAGTCTTCTGTAGGTACTTTTTACAGCATGTAAATTGAAAACACATCAACTAGGGTGTTTGTTTTCCTAGCCATCTTAGTTGGTTATATTACTGACTTATGTTTCCTGTCTTTCATTTGACGTTACTTTTATCAAAGGCACATGGTTTTTTAATATTCTGTGTCTCTGTTTGAAGTGTTAGTTTTTAACACTTTACTTGGGCATTGCTATTGTGTTGGTTCCAATGTTCAGACATAGAGGAACCTCCAGCCTGCTGTTTCAATAGGGCCATTGTCTTAGTATTAACAATCAATTCCCAATTCAAAAGCTTGTGTGGTGTTAACAACTGATCTTATTTCAAAAGCCTGTATTCTGTTTGCAACCTGTGTCATTGAGGCTTTTAGATTTTTAAACCCAGTTTTCATGTTTTAATAATATCAGAATTCTGTTCATAGGATGGTGTATCTTTCTGAAATATGGCTATTTCCTTTTCAAGGTAGCCGAGACGTACGGGAGAAGCTGCAAGCAAGATCAAAAGGGCAATCTAGGTGAGCATTGCCAAGCCTACACACCCACCAGATCACTTAGCTGTGTGAGGGGGTGCCTGTATGTTCCTACCAAACCAAAGGGGGTTTAGCGTTGGAAGGGTCCTGTGATAGTTTAGTTTGCGGGAGGGTGTTTTTAGGGCGTGGTAAGTCAGCACAGCAGGGGCTTGTTGGACAAGTCAGGGTTGTACCGTTTTAAACTGTACTGTTGTGTTCACACTGCTCACACTGTATGCGAGTGGAGTGGTTTTTGTCAACCTTAATAAACACGGTATGGGTGGGCCCGAAAACGTTGTCCATGTTCAAATCTGTCCTCAGTAATCCCTATCCTCCGGAACTTGTAGTAAGGGGGTTTGCATGCTCGCTACGGGTGGGGCAAAACCACTTACAATAATTGGCAATTGCGGCAGGGGCCATAGGAAAGTGGCCATCGCAAAAATCAGTTACAGACCCTAAGTCTCTTTGGACCTCCACTGCTTCTAGCTTTTCACCATTTAGCAAGTACGCTGATCTATCCTTTTTAGGTTTAAAGTGGATGACCTCACACTTGCCTATATTGAATTCCATTTGCCACAGTTTTGCCCATTCACTTAATCTATTAATTTCTCTTAGTAATTTTATGCTTCCATGTACACGGCTTACAATGCCGCCTATCTTTGTGGCAAACTTGGATATGTGGCTTTCCATCCCATCATCTAAGTCATTAATAAATACAGTGAATAGTAGGGGCCCCAACATAGACCCCTGTGGGACGCCACTAGTCAGATCCTGCCAATTAGAGTACCTGCCCATTATCCCTACTCTCTGCCTCTTGCCGCTAGGCCTGGTATTGCAGAGCTAGAAATGTTCTAGGCCCATTTTCGGGTCTGAAGAGGCAGCGTGCGTGGAATGTGTGCCAGAAGCTGGAGGCCCAAAGCTCACCCGAAATTGGGCCTTGGGCTATTAATAACTGCGGCGAGCTGCAGACACCTGTCATGCCTTCAGAAGCAGCACGCCGGTCATGGTGGGACCAATTTGGGCTGATTGCCTTATCATGGAGTCATAGAATGGTTACAGCATGGAAGAAGGCCATTCAGCGCATCAAACCCGTGCCGGCTCTCTGCAAGAGCACTTCAGCTAGTCCCACTCCCCCACCCTTTCCCCGTAGCCCTGCAAATTTTTTTCCTTCAGGTACTTATCCAATTCCCTTTTGAAAGTAGTGATTGAGTCTGCCTCCACCACCCTTTCAGGTTTTGCATTCCTGCTGAAGCAGCCTTCGGGTAGATCATGGAAAGGGGTTAGTGAGGGCCTGGATTAATTTCTCTGCTGATGTCTCCATGCTTTCACATCTACCTGGTGGTAGTAGTGCGGGCTTTTCCTAGCCTCATCCAAAGCTTGAAAACATGAAATTTCAGCTTTCTAAAGTCCCCAGAAGGATTCCCAATGGTGCAAAAAACCTGCTACTTGATTAGTTAAAATCCACCAATCAGAGAACAGTCTTTTCCAGTCCTCCAGGCCTCGCAACTTTGAATAACTGAAGTGAAATTAACTTCATGTATAAGTGCACAAAGCAGAAAGGAACCAAAACGGGCTGGTTTGAACAAGCTCATGGGCAGCATTTTGGATTAGGCTACAAACTACTCGTCAGATTTATTGAATTAATAAATGAATAGCACTAAATACAACAGTCGGCACAATTTTAAAATTAGAGCTAGGAAATTCAGGAGTGGAATGAGGAAGTGTTTTTTCCACACAGAGGGTAGTGGAAATCTATAATTCTCTTTCCCCAAAAGACTGCGGATGCTGGATCAATTGACATTTTCAAAACTGTGATTGGCAGATTTTTATTAGGTAAAGATATCAAAGCATATGGATCAATGGCAGGTAAATGGAATTGAAGTACAAATCAGCCATGCTCCAATTGAATGGTGGAATAGGCTCGAGGGGCTAAGTGGCCTGCTTCTGTTCCTATGTTCCTAGATTCATAGTAATTACAGACTTTATTAGTCTCCTCAGAATATCAAAATCAATTAAAGCAGTCACCTGTGTAGTGTATGTGCTTTAAGTCAGAACTACTTTTTAAAGCTCCTGTATACTGCAGTACCAGCAGTAACCACACCGGTATATAAGCTGTGCGCATGCCTCTGTACTCCAGTCTAGAGATTGCCCTCCTCCAGTAAAGACCTGTTATTTGTTATGTACAGCATCCATGTAATTATTTATCCACTAAACCACGGATCTAACAGTGGCGACGAGTGTTGATGTGAGTCTACCTGCAACATTAAACAAAAAAATAAAATAAAAATAGTCGAGTCCAGGAACACAGGCATCGACCGCGAGCAACCGCCCAGCAGTCAGGCAGAGATCCAACTTCACTGGGGAGGCTGTGGAGAGCCGGGCTTGGTTCCCCAGCCACAACGAGCAGTAAGAGACTGACGACAGGTCCAGAGCAGACCCTTCCCGAGCAGCGGCGGCTGGAGCCGACCGACGGCAGAGAGAGCGAGCCGGGCAGCATCGACGGGGTAAGAAAAAGGGTGAAGAGAGCAGGGCGCAGCCGGGGGTTGATCACCGAGCGGCGCCGAGGAAAAATACTGCAAAACCGGAGAGAGAGGGTAAGAAACAGCCGGGTTCTAGACTGAGCAGCGTCGACCAATATCAAGAGAAGAACATGCAGAGCACAGCCAGGGATCACGGGCTGATCAGGGTCCACGGGGCGAAGCAAGGGGAGACACCACTGAGCCACGGAGAAGCAGGGAGAGCGCGGGAGGCGCCATTGAGCCGCGCAGAAGAAGGAAGAGCGCGGGAGACGCCATTTTGCGAAGCCGCAGCGGAGAAGACGGGCGAGCGCGGGAAGGAAGGAAAGCGCGGGAGGCGCCATTTTGTGCCAGCGGAGAAGAAGGGGAAGCGCGGGAGGTGCCATTGGTGATAGTTAACGCACAACCAAGGATGCCGAAGAGTGGCAGTATCTCTACGTTCGACAATGAAGTCGAAGATTGGGCGACATATGTGAAACGTATTGAGGTGTACTGCAGGGCGATTGAAGTGCCAGATGCTAATAAAGCACTGGTTCTGTTAAATTCCATGGGTGCAAAAACTTATGGGTTACTGCGAAATCTAATAACCCCAGAGAAGCCGGTAAACAAGAATTTTGAAAGCATAGTAGAAATCCGACAGGACCACTTAAACCCCACACCGCTGCTGATAGCAGAACGATTTAAGTTCCATAAAAGGAACCAACACAAAGACTAAAGCAATGCTGAGTACCTAACGGAACTGCGCAAGCTATCGAAATACTGCCAGTTTGGAGCGGGACTAGCAGACACGTTAAGGGACAAGTTTGTGTGTGGGCTTCAAAGTGAAGGAACCCAGAAACGGCTTCTATCAGAAAAGGACCTTACGCTGGACAAAGCTTTCAGTATGGCAGTAGCACACGAAGCAGCCGCAAGGGGCGCTGCAGAGATACAACGGAGACCGCAAGAATATGGCACCAACGAAATGACCTATGGAACAGGGAAGTGCTATCGCTGCGGCAGAACAACACATGACCAGAAAGATTGTTGGTTCAAGGACCAAGTGTGCAGACAGTGTGGGAAAGCAGGACACATAGCAAGAGTCTGCAGGTCTGGGAAGAAAACCAACAGTAAGAAATCTCCACAGGAGAAGTACAAAAAGGTACACCAGGTGATGGACAGTGGTTCAGACGAACAGAAAAGTGACACAGACTCCAGAAGCAAGGAGCTGGGTTGTCTGAAACTACATAATGTAACCGAAATGGAGGATCACCAGACTATCTGGGTTACACTCAAGATAGACGGAGTCCAAGTGGAAATGGAATTGGACACAGGGTCAGCTCTAACAGTCATAAATCAAAGAGACTACAAGCGGCTATTTTCACACATACCCTTGAAATCTACAGAGATTGTCTTGAAGACATATACGGGGCAAAAAGTCTACCCCAAAGGAAAAATAAGGGTGAAAGTGACATATAAAGGTCAGGAAATACCTAAAATGGATATATATGTATTGCCAAATGGAGGACCACCACTGCTAGGACGTGAATGGATCCGGAAGATACATTTAGATTGGCATTCCATACAGGCACTGAAGGTGGAGGCCAAAAAGGATGATGACATCACACCTGGCCGACTGTCAAAAATGCTAACTGACACAAAAGAAGTGTTCCAGGAGGGACTAGGAACACTAAAAGGAATAACAGCAACAATTAAAATAGAGGATAATGCAAGCCCAAAGTTTCTGAAGGCCAGACCAGTGCCTTATGCGATCAGACCAGTGGTTGAAGCAGAGCTGGAAGGGTTGGAACATTCAGGAGTACTGTCCAAAGTGGACTGGAGCGAGTGGGCTACACCCATCGTTCCTGTAATGAAGAGGTCGTTGAGTAATACACCTGGGGTACCAAAGAAGGCCCGCATCTGTGGGGATTTTAAGGTGACAGTGAACCCAGTCCTTCACACGGTGCAATATCCGCTTCCACGAATTGAGGATATTTTCGCCTCGCTATCTGGTGGTAAACGCTTCACAAAAATTGATCTAGCCCAGGCGTACTTGCAAATGGAGGTAGAAGAAGCTTCGAAACATTACCTTACGATCAACACCCATAAAGGTCTCTATCAATACAACCGGCTGGTGTTTGGAGTAGCCTCGGCTCCGGCTATCTGGCAAAGGGCGATGGATCAGGTCCTGCAAGGGATTCCAGGGACCCAGTGTTATTTGGATGACATCTTGGTCACGGGCGAAAATTGTTGTATCCGTGTGTTAATGGAGACACGGAATGCAGGAATTGGTTTAACAAGTGTTTACTGAACAAAGTCTGGAGGTGAACTAAAAGATACAAGACACTATACAGGCTTATATACCCGAGTGGTCACTACCGGTATTACAGTACACAGGGGCTCTTAAAGGTACATACACTACAATTCCTCCCCTTTTAGATAATTAGTACATAACATTTTAAGTAATCATTAATTAACATGTTTACAAGAACAATAATCTACACATTTGCTGCAGTTAATCAATTATAAGTCAGTCTCTCTGGAGGCTTCCTGACTCGGTCCGGATAACGCCTCGGTGGTGTAGTAGTTTTCGGTGGTGTAGTAGGTTCTTTTGGCAAGGTCGATTCGGCTTGAATGCCAGTGTCGGGTTCATCTGGTTCCAATATCACCGGATCAGAGGTAGATACTATGGGTATCTCTGCTTCATCATTAGGCGTATAGAGTTGTGGTGTAGGTTGTCCCTTTTCGGATGACTCTATGATCTGGTCAGCATGGCGCCTTATTATGCTTTCACCAATGTCCACGGTATACATCAGCAGTCCTAGTCGTGTGCAAATAGTTCCAGGCTGCCATTTCTCGGTACGGTAGTCCCGGGCCAAAACTTGTTGACCTATCTGGAAGGTTCTAGTTGGCCTTTCATTCATGCCTTGAAATTGCCGGTTCTCTATGTCCCTTCTGATGTTTGGCTTGATCAAATCCAGCCGGCATCTTAGTCTTCTATTGAAAAACATCATGGCGGGAGTTTGGTTTGTAACCACATGTGTTGCATTCCTGTACGCAAACAAGAAGTTATCTACCTTATGTTGTAGATTTATGTCTTCATTACCCATGGCCTTTATGGCCTTCTTGAAGGTCTGGACAAACTTTTCAGCTAATCCATTGGTGGCGGGATGGCATGGGGCGGACGTGTAGTGCTTAACCCCATTGTTTTTTAAGAACTTCCTGAATTCTTCGGACACAAATTGCGGTCCATTATCAGAACAGATCTGTTCAGGCAGCCCATTCCTGGCAAATATGGTCCTTAATACTGTGATGGTTTTTTCTGTGGTGGTGGAGGACATCTTTATTACCTCCGGCCACTTGGAGTGTGTATCAACCACGATTAAGAACATTGAGTCCATAAATGGACCAGCAAAGTCGATATGTACCCTTTGCCATGGAGATGAGGGCCACTCCCATGGATGTAGAGGGGCTTGTGGTGGGGCGTTTTGGACCTTCTGGCATCCTAGACAGCTCTTGGTCATTTCTTCAATGTCTCCATCAATACCTGGCCACCATGCAAACGCTCTGGCTAGGTTCTTCATTTTCACTCCACCCAGATGCCCCTCGTGAAGCTCCTTTAGCACTTTACCCTGGAGTTTGGGTGGAATCACCACTCTGGATCCACACATCAATGTTCCTCGGCACACTGACAGCTGTTCTCTTCTTTGCGAGAATGCTGGCAACAGTGGTTCACCATGTGCTGGCCATCCCTTCACCGTTAAATCGTAGACTCGTGAGAAAGTCGGGTCATTTCTCGTTTCCTTTTCAATGGTAGAATTTGTTACTGGTAGACATTCCACTATGGTTGAGTGGAACATCTCCACTGGGTCCACTGTAGGTGCTTCTTCTACCGTTGGCAACGGTAGGTGCGATAAACCGTCAGCATTCCCATGCTGTTTTGATCCTTTGCATTCTATGTCATATTGGTGTGCCCCTAGGAAAAGGGACCACCTCTGTAGCCTTTGCGCTGTCATAATGGGAACGCCCTTTTTAGGGTTGAATATGGAGACGAGGGGTTAATGGTCAGTCAACAAGGTAAATTTTTGTCCGTGTAGGTAATGGTTGAATTTCTTCACTCCCCACACCAGGCTGAGTGCTTCCCTGTCGATCTGGGCATAGTTACGCTCAGCTGAGTTCAATGAGCGTGACGTAAAAGCTATCGGCCGCTCCGAGCCATCAGGGAATCTATGCGATAATACCGCTCCTACGCCGTAAGGGGATGCATCGCACGCCAGTCTGATTGGCAGTGATGGGTTGTAATGAGCCACCACTTCCTTGGACTTGATCAAACCTTTGCATTTGTGGAAGGCACGTTTACAGTCTTCGCTCCATTTCCAAATTAGTCCCGTTTGTAGCAGTGCGTGAAGAGGGTGCAGAACAGTTGACAAGTTTGGTAAAAATTTATGATAGTAATTTATCAATCCCAGGAACGACCTTAATTGTGAGACATTTTCAGGTGCTGGGGCTTTTATGACCGCTTCAATTTTTTTAGGTGACTTATGCAGCCCTTCTTCGGTAATTATATGGCCACAATATGATATTTGTTTCTGGAATAATTCGCACTTGGGGCGATTTGCTCGTAGGCCCTGTTCTCTCAGCCTAGTGAGCACCTGCTCCAAATTGGCAAGGTGCTCGTTGTCGTTTTCTCCTGTTACAAGGATGTCGTCTAGGTAGCATTGAGTTCCCGGAATCCCTTGCAGGACTTGCTCCATAGCTCTTTGCCAGATAGCTGGAGCTGATGCTACTCCGAAAACCAGTTGATTGTACTGGTACAGGCCTTTGTGTGTGTTTATCGTGAGATACTTTTTAGAGGCCTCCTCAACCTCCATCTGTAGATATGCCTGTGCCAAGTCAATTTTGGTGAAACGTTTCCCTCCGGATAGTGAGGCGAAAATATCTTCTATCCTCGGAAGAGGATACTGTACTGTGTGAAGGACCGGGTTTACAGTCACCTTGAAGTCCCCACAGATGCGAATTTTTCTCTGTTCTTCAGATTTATCATTATTCAACGTTTTCTTCATGACCGGGACGATGGGTGTTGCCCACTCGCTCCAATCTACCTTGGATAACACGCCTGCCTTTTCCAAATTCTCCAGCTCTGCCTTGACTGCTGGACGAATTGCGTATGGCACCGGCCTTGCCTTAAAAACCTTGGGACTTGCCACATCTTCCACTTTTATTGAGGCGGTGACGCCTTTCAAGGTTCCTAGTTCCTGTTGAAACACTTCTTTGATGTTGGCCAAGATGTCTTTTAATCGTTCAGGTATGACGTCATCATCATTTTTTTTCTTACTGGTCATCGTCAGTGCCTGAATGGAGTGCCAGTCTAAACGTATCTTCCTGATCCATTCACGTCCCAACAGCGGTGGACCACCATCTTGCAGAACGTATAAATACAACTTCTGTATTTCCTTGCCGTTGTATACAACAGGCACCCTTATTTTCCCTCTGGGGTATACTTTCTGCCCCGTATATGTCTTCAAGATAATGGATGTGTCTTTCAAAGGTATATGCGGAAATAGCCGTTCATAATCCTGTCGACTTATGACGGTCAGAGCTGATCCTGTATCTAGCTCCATTTTAACTGGGGACCCCGCTATCATGAGGGTAACCCAAATGGTCTGGTAATCTTCTTTGGCAATTACATTATGTAATTTGAGACAGCATTGTCTCTTGTTTCTGGAGTCGCTATTGCTCTTCTGGTCTTCGGAGCCACTGTCCGTCATCATTTGTACCTTTCTGTAATTTCCCTTATTGATTTTTTTTCTGTCAGTGGATTTTTTGTTTCCAGATCGGCATACACGTGCAATGTGTCCCATCTTTCCGCATTGCCTGCATGCTTTGTCCTTGAACCAGCAGTCCCTCTGGTCATGGGTGGATCTGCCACAGCGATAACATCTCTCGAAACCCTGTGTCATTTCATGGGTGCCGAAGTCCTGTGGCTTTTGCTGTATCTCTGCAGCTCCTCTTGCTGCTGCTTCGTATGATACAGCCACACTGAAAGCCTTGTCCAGTGTCAAATCTTTCTCAGAAAGCAGCCTTTTCTGTGTTCCTTCACTTAGGAGACCGCAGACGAATTTGTCTCGTAGAGAATCTGCCAGTCCTGCCCCGAATTGGCAGTGCTTTGACAGCTTTCTTAATTCAGTGAGGTAATCAGCGTTACTTTCATTCTTGTGCTGGTTCCTCCTGAAGTATTTGAATCGTTCCGCTATCAGCAGCGGTGTTGGGTTTAAGTGCTCCTGTAGGGTGTCAACAATCTCCTTAAAATTCTTGTCCATCGGTTTGGCTGGAGTGATTACGTTTCATAACAGCCCGTATGTCCTTGCGCCCATCAGATTTAGAAGTACCGATGCCTTTTTATCATCCTCTACTTCATTCGCTGTGCAATATACCGCCACTCTTTCCACATATGTGGTCCAATCCTCTATATTACTATCGAAAGCAGTAATATTGCCAGTCTTAGGCATCCTGAAAATCAAAAATGGCGCCTCCCGCGCTTTCCTTTCTTCCCTGCTGAGAAAAAAATGGCGCCTCCCGCGCTTTCCCGCCGCTGCCGCTGCTGACAACGCTGTTCTCCGCGGTTTTTATTTACACAGATATTTTTAATAGTTGGAGACTCGTTCCCGCCGGACTCTCTGGGACTTTTCCCTCCCTCTGCTTGGTCCGAACGCCGACCTTCTTTGCAGCGCCGGCCGTCTCCCAAGTGCTCCACCCTCCGTCTCTGTTTGCCTCCGCCTTCCGACTCGCTGCTCGGCCCCGCTGCAGAGCCACCCGATCGAGCCCCAGCCCGCCGCCCAGGAAGGATTAGTGCAGTACCTGCCACCAGCCCGGCTAGCTGGTGAAACCACAGTTTTTTTCTTTTTTCTTTCTTCGACTTTTGTCTGAGGAATCGATCTCCTTGAGGTGCTGCCGAATTGCAGGTAAGTCCGTTTCCAATGCGTCGCCACTGTTGTATCCGTGTGTTAATGGAGACACGGAATGCAGGAGTTGGTTTAACAGGTGTTTACTGAACAAAGTCTGGAGGTGAACTAAAAGATACAAGACGCTATACAGGCTTATATACCCGAGTGGTCACTACCGGTATTACAGTACACAGGGGCTCTTAAAGGTACATACACTACAAAAATGACGGTGATCAACTCGCTAACTTGGAGAAGGTGCTCGCCAGATTAAAGGAATATGGGATACGAGCTAATCGCCACAAGTGCGAGTTTTTCCAGAAACAGATAAGAACATAAGAACATAAGAAATCGGAGCAGGAGTAGGCCAATCGGCCCCTCGAGCCTGCTCCGCCATTGAATAAGATCATGGCTGATCTGATCCTAAGCGCCAATCTACTATCACAGAACCATCTCCTGAATCTAACAGAATTAGACACACGAAATAGGAGCAGGATCAGGCTACACGGCCCCTGGGCCCGCTCCGCTACCCACAGGGCCATGTCCGATCCGAACCTAGACTCATGTCCAAATTCCTGCCCGCTCCCCGTAACCCTTAATTCCCTTTACTTCTAGGAAACTGTCTATTTCTGTTTTAAATTTACGTAACGATGTAGCTTCTACAGCTTTTTGGGGCAGCATATTCCATGGACCTACCACCCTCTGAGTGAAATAGTTCCTCCTCATCTCAGTTTTGAAAGAGCAGCCCCTTATTCTAAGACTATGCCCCCTAGTTCTAGTTTCACCCATCATCGGGAACATCCTCCCTGCACCCACCCGATCCAAACCCTTCACAATCTTATATGTTTCAATAAGATCGCCTCTCATTCTTCTGAACTCCAATGAGTAGAGTCCCAATCTACTCAACCTCTCCTCATATGTCCATCCCCTCATCCCCGGGATTAACCGAGTGAACCTTCTTTGTACTGACTCGAGAGCAAGTATGTCTTTTCTTAAGTATGGACACCAAAACTGTATGCAGTATTCTAGGTGCGGTCTCACCAATACCTTGTACAACTGAAGCAATACATCCCTATTTTTATATTCTATCCCCCTAGCAATGAAAGCCAACATTCCATTGGCCTTCTTAATCACTTGTTGCACCTGCATACTAACCTTTTGAGTTTCGTGCACCAGGACCCCCAGATCCCTTTGTACTTCAGTACTTTCCAGTTTCTTGCCATTAAGATAATAGCTTGCTCTACGATTTTTCCTGCCAAAGTATATAACCTCACACTTTCCAGTATTGTATTCCATCTGCCAAATCTCTGCCCACTTACTTAGCCTGTCTATGTCCCCTTGCAGGTTTTTTATGTCCTCCTCACTCACTACTTTCCCTCCCATCTTAGTATCATCTGCAAACTTTGATATGTTACACTCGGTCCCCTCCTCCAAATTGTTAATATAGATTGTAAAGAGTTGGGGACCCAGCACCGACCCCTGCGGAACACCACTAGTTACTGATTGCCATTCTGAGAATGAACCATTTATCCCAACTCTCTGCCTTCTGTTACATAGCCAATCCTCTATCTATGCCAGAATATTACCCCCAATCCTGTGATTTTTTATCTTAAGCAATAATCTTTTGTGTGGCACCTTGTCAAATGCCTTTTGGAAGTCTAAATACACTACGTCCACTGGTTCCCCTTTATCCACGCTATATGTTACTTCCTCAAAGAACTCCAGCAAATTTGTCAAATGTGACTTCCCCTTCATAAAACCATGCTGACTTAGTCCTATTAAATGATGATTATCCAAATGTCCTGTTACTGTCTCCTTATAAATGGACTCCAAAATTTTACCTACCACAGATGTTAGGCTAACCGATCTATAGTTTCCAGCCTTCTGTCTACTACCCTTTTTAAATAAGGGTGTTACATTAGCAGTTTTCCAGTCTGCCGGGACCTTTGCTGAGTCCAGGGAGTTTTGGAAAATTATTACCAATGCATCCACAATCCCTACCGCCACTTCCCTCAAGACCCTAGGATGTAAGCCATCAGGTCCAGGTGATTTATCCACCTTGAGTCCCATTATTTTACCGAGTACAACTTCCTTAGTGATTTTGATCTTGTTTAGCTCCTCCCCCCCTATAGCCCCCTGTTTGTCCAGTGTTGGGATATTCTTAATGTCTTCTACTGTAAAGACTGAAACAAAATATTCATTCAGTGTTTTTGCCATCTCCATATTTCCCACCATCAATTTCCCGGTCTCATCCTCTAAGGGACCAACATTTACTTTAGCCACCCTTTTTCTTTTTATATAACTATAAAAACTCTTACTATCTGTTTTTATATTTTTTGCTGATTTACTTTCATAATCTATCTTCCCTTTCTTAATGAATCTTTTTGTTATTTTTTGCTGTCTTTTAAAGTTTTCCCAATCCTCTATCCTCCCATTAGATTTGGCTACCTTATATGCCCTTGTTCTTAGTCGAATACTACCCTTAATTTCTTTACTTAGCCACGGATGGCTGTCTTTTCTTTTACGCCCTTTTCTTCTCAGTGGAATATATATTTTTTGGAAGTTGCAAAATAACTCCTTAAATGTACACCACTGATCATGTATCGTCTTACCCTTTAATCTATTTTCCCAATCCACTCTACTCAATTCCGCTCTCATACCTTCATAGTCTCCTTTATTCAAGCTTAGCACGCTTGTTTGAGATCCAACCTTCTCACCCTCTAATTGAATATGGAATTCAACCATGTTATGGTCACTCATTCCAAGGGGATCCTTTACTACGACATTTTTAATTAATCCTGTCTCGTTACACAGGACCAGATCTAAGGTTGCTTGCCCCCTGGTCAGTTCAGTTACATACTGCTCAAGAAACCCATCCCTAATACACTCAATGAACTCATCCTCAAGGCAGCCCTGCCCAATTTGATTTGTCCAATTAATATGATAGTTAAAATCCCCCATAATTATAGATGTTCCCTTATTACAAGCCTCAACTATTTCCTGATTGATACTCTATCCAACATAGTTGCAACTGTTCGGAGGCCTATAGACTACGCCCACTAATGTTTTTTTCCCCTTATTATTCCTTACCTCCACCCAAACTGTTTCATTATCCTGATCTTTTGACCCAATATCATTTCTCTGTATTACAGTGATTCCTTCCTTTATTAACATAGCCACCCCACCTCCCCTTCCTCCCTGCCTGTCCTTCCTGATCGTTAAATACCCTGGTATGTTTAATTCCCAGGCATTGTCACCCTGCAGCCATGTTTCTGTCATGGCCACAAGATCATACCCATATGTAGTTATTTCTGCCATTAACTCATCTATTTTGTTACGAATGCTACGTGCTTTCAGATAGAGAACTTTCAAATATGTTTTGTGACACTTAGTTCCTGCTTTTGCCCTTTTTATTACTTTACCTTTTACTCCATACCTTCTGCCCCTTCCTGACACGCTCTGGTTTTTAATTTCCCCACTGCTACCTAAGTCTATGACCTTCTCTGTTGTCATTTTTATTATTTGCTCTCTAGGAACCTCCCCCCACTAGTTAGTTTCAAGCCCTCTCTACAGCCCTAGTTATATGATCCGCCAGGACTCTAGTCCCAGCACTGGCCAAGTGAAGCCCGTCCCAACGGAACAGCTCCCTCCTGCCCCAGTACTGGTGCCAGTGTCCCAGGAAGCAAAACCCATTTCTCCCACACCAGTCTTTGAGCCACGCATTTAACTCTCTAATTTCATTTGTCCTAGCCAAATTCGCTCGTGGCTCAGGTAATAATCCAGAGATTATTACCCTTGAGGTTCTGTTTTTTAATTTGAACCCTAGCTGCTCATACTCCTTTAACAGAACCGGCTTCCTAGTCCTATCTACGTCATTTGTACCAACATGGACCACGACAACTGGATCCACCCCCTCCCACTGCAAGTTTCTTTCCAGCCCAGAGGAGATGTCCTTAACCCTGGCAACACAGCCTTCGGGACTCTCGCTCTCGGCTGCAGAGAACTCTATCTATCCCCCTAATAATACTATCCCCTACCACTACAACATCTCTAGTTACTCCCCCCTCTTGAATGGCCCCCCTTTCTACGGTGCTGTGGCCAGGTTGCTCATTCTCCCTGCAGTCCCTGCTCCCGTTCCCACAGGGAGTAAGAACCTCAAACCTGCTGGACAAGATCAAGGGCTGCGGCTCCTTCAGCTCTACCTCCTGGATCCCCGTACCTGCCTCACTGGTAGTCACACCGTCCTGTCCCTGACCATGGGCTACAACGACATAGGTAGGAAGGGGAATGAGGTCCTGCATCAAGAATTTAGGGAGCTAGGTAGCAGATTAAAAAACAGGACCTCAAAGGTTGTAATCTCTGGCTTACTCCCAGTGCCACGTGCTAGTGAGTATAGGAATAGGAGGATAGAACAGATGAATGCGTGGCTAAAGAGTTGGTGCAGGAGGGAGGGTTTTCATTTCCTGGATCACTGGGCCTGCTTCTGGGAAAGGTGGGACTTGTACAAGTTGGAGGGGTTGCACCTGAACCAGAGCGGGACAAATATCCTTGCGGGGAGGTTTGCTAGCACTGTTGGGGGGGGTTTAAACTAACTTGGCAGGGGGATGGGATACAGAGGGGAGCTGAAATAGGGGGTGATGTGCTGCCAATTATAGAGAAAAAAACAAGTCAGCTTGGTAGACAGGGCAAATATACAAGGGCAAGGCTGGATGGCATCTATTTTAATGCAAGGAGTCTTGCAAATAAGATGGATGAACTGAAGGTGTTGATAAACACATGGGAGTATGATATTGTTGCTATCACGGAGACATGGTTGAGGGAGGGGCAAGACTGGCAGCTCAATGTTCCGGGGTACAGAATCTTCAGGCGAGACAGAGGGGGAGGTATAAGAGGAGGGGGTTTTGCAATATTAATTAAGGAGTCAATTACTGCAGTAAGGAGGGATGACATATTAGCAGGTTCCTCTAATGAGGCCATATGGGTGGAGCTTAAAAACAAAAAGGGGGCAAGCACTTTGCTGGGAGTGTACTATAGGCCTCCAAACAGTCAGGGGGAGATAGAGGAACAGATATGTAGGCAAATCTCAGAGAAATGTGCAAATAATAGGGTAATAATAATGGGGGATTTCAACTTCCCCAATATTAACTGGGATAGGCAGAGTGTGAAAGGCACAGAGGGTGTAGAATTCTTAAAGTGCATCCAGGAGAGCTTTTTGAGCCAGCATGTAGAAGGTCCTACAAGAGAGGGGGCAGTACTGGACCTAATTCTAGGGAATGTGGCCGGCCAAGTGGAAAAAGTGCTAGTAGGTGAGCACTTTGGTGACAGTGACCGTAATATGGTGAGATTTAAGGTGGTCATGGAAAAGGACAGGGATGGGCCGGAAATAAAGGTTCTAAATTGGGGGAAGGCCGATTTTAATAGGATAAGGCAGGATCTGGCCAAAATGGACTGGGATCAGCTACTTGTAGGAAAATCCGCATCGGAGCAATGGGAGGCTTTTAGAAGGGAGATTGAGATCATACAATGGCAACATGTTCCCGTAAAGGTCAAGGGTGGTTCCAAAAACCACAGGGAACCTTGGATGTCAGGGGATATACGAGAATGGATTAGAAAAAAAAGGAGGGCTTTTGGCAGATACAAAAGGCTAAAGACAGAGGAAGCCCTAGAGGAGTACAAAAAGTGCAGGGGGATACTTCAAAAAGAAATTAGGAGATCAAGGAGGGGCCATGAAATAACACTGGCGAGCAAAATAAAGGAAAATCCTAAGATGTTTTATAAGTATATTAAGGGTAAGAGGATAACTAGGGAAAAAATAGGGCCCATTAGGGACAAAAGTGGCAATCTGTGTGTGGAGCAAGAAGAGGTAGGAGGTGTTCTAAATGAATTTTTTTCATCTGTTTTCACTATGGAGAGGGACGATGTAGACATAGAAATAGGGCGGGGGGACTGTGATATGCTCGAACATATTAACATCGAGAGGGAGGAGGTATTGGCGGTTTTAGCAGGCCTAAAAATGGATAAATCCCCAGGCCCGGACGAAATGTATCCCAGGCTGCTGTGTGAGGCAAAGGACGAGATTGCGGGGGCTCTAACACATATATTCAGAACCTCTCTGGCCACAGGGGATGTGCCAGAGGACTGGAGAACCGCTAATGTAGTACCATTATTCAAGAAGGGAAGTAGGGAAAAACCGGGGAACTACAGGCCAGTGAGCCTAACATCAGTGGTAGGAAAATTATTGGAAAAAATTCTGAGGGACAAAATTAGTCTCCACTTGGAGAGGCAAGGATTAATCAGGGATAGTCAACATGGCTTTGTCAAGGGAAGATCATGTCTGACTAATTTGATTGAAGTTTTTGAGGGGGTGACTAGGTGTGTGGATGAGGGTAACGCAGTGGATGTGGTATACATGGATTTCAGTAAGGCCTTCGATAAAGTCCCGCACAGGAGACTGGTCAAGAAGGTAAGAGCCCATGGAATCCAGGGTGCCTTGGCACATTGGATACAAAACTGGCTTAGTGGCAGAAGGCAGAGGGTGATGGTTGAAGGTTGTTTTTGTGACTGGAAGCCTGTGGCCAGTGGGGTACCACAGGGTTCGGTGCTGGGTCCCTTGCTGTTTGTGGTCTACATTAATGACTTGGATATGAATGTAAAAGGTATGATCAGTAAGTTCGCGGATGATACAAAAATTGGTAGGGTGGTAAATAGCGAGGAGGGTAGTCTCAGTCTGCAGGACGATATAGATGGGTTGGTCAAATGGGCGGAACAGTGGCAAATGGAATTTAACCCGGAAAAGTGCGAGGTGATGCACTTTGGGGGTACTAACAAGGCAAGGGAATACACAATGAATGGTAAGACCCTAGGCAAGACGGAGGGTCAGAGGGATCTGGGTGTGCAAGTACACAGATCCCTGAAGGCGGCGGAACAGGTGGATAAGGTGGTAAAAAAGTCATATGGGATACTTGCCTTCATTGGCCGAGGCATAGAATATAAGAGCAAGGAGGTTATGATGGAGCTGTATAAAACACTGGTTAGGCCACAGCTGGAATATTGTGTGCAGTTCTGGTCGCCACACTACAGGAAGGATGTGATAGCTTTGGAGAGGGTGCAGAGGAGATTCACCAGGATGTTACCAGGGCTGGAGCGCTTCAGCTGTGAAGAGAGACTGGGCAGATTGGGTTTGTTTTCCTTGGAGCAGAGGAGGCTGAGGGGGGACATGATTGAGGTGTACAAAATTATGAGGGGCATAGATAGGATGGATACTAAGGAGCTTTTTCCCTTAGTAGAAGGGTCAATAACTAGGGGGCATAGATTCAAGGTAAAGGGCGGGAGGTTTAGGGGGGATTTGAGAAAGAACTTTTTCACCCAGAGGGTGGTTGGAGTCTGGAACTCACTGCCTGAAAGGGTTGTGGAGGCTGGAACCCTCACAACATTCAAGAAGCATTTGGATGAGCACTTGAAATGCCATAGCATACAAGGCTACGGACCAAATGCTGGAATATGGGATTAGATTAGACAGGGCTTGATGGCCAGCGTGGACACGATGGGCCAAAGGGCCTCTATCCATGCTGTATAACTCTATGACTCTATGACTCTATCTGAATTAATTAACTTCATAGGTGTGATCACCTCCTGATACACAGAGTCCAGGTACTTCTCCCCCTCCCTGATGTGTCGCAGTGTCTGAAGCTCAGACTCCAGCTCATCAACACAGAGCTGGAGTTCCTGTACCAGCAGACACTTGTCACAGACGTAATCACCGTGAGCCTCAATGGGGTTCACCGGCTCCCACATCTCGCAACAGTAACACATCACCTGCTGCATTCTATGTAATTAATTAAATTTTTTATTGTTAGTTATGGACACCCTCTGCCCGATTATAGATGCTAGTAGCCCCTTTAATTAATTGGATTTAATTTAAATCAATCCCTCTAATTACACCAGTTAAATGGTTTACGAACAGTCACTCTGCACCAGAAAGGCCTTATTAACTACAACCCACGGAGATAAAGTTTGAAAAGAGCACCTAACACCCCACTTACCCTAACTCACACACTTACCCAAACTCACAGCACTCTCTGCAGACTCGCACTCAGTGCTTGCTCGCACTAGCCTGGTCTTTTTATACTGTTTGTTTGTTTACAGCCAAATGAGTCACCCCTGCTGATTGGTTAGAAAACTGGTTTCCACTGCCTGCTGTGCCAATTTACTCCTACTGCAGTGTAACCTTGTTTTACTCTTCTTAAACCAACAGAATCCCAAATATTTAACTTTTCCCCTTTACTTAAACTGCTTAAGTAATCTTATCAAGAATGATTTAAAGAGAAATAACAATTAAAGAACTCACACACTTACCCAAACTCACAGCACTCTCTGCAGACTCGCACTCAGTGCTTGCTCGTATTGCGTCCACGTCATCGATGAAGAGGGGTTACATAAGTCCCCTGACAAGATTGAGGCAGTAGTCAAGGCTCCAGCACTGGAAAATGTGTCACAACTGAGGTCGTTCCTCGGGCTGGTAATCTATTACCACAAGTTCTTACCAAATTTGTCTACGGTATTACACCCGCTGAACACCCTACTGCAAACAGGGGTACCATGGAAGTGGGATGACGAACATAGATGAGCTTTCCAGAAGTGTAAAGAATTGATCACATCAAAAGAGGTGTTGGCCCATTTCAACCCAGCACTACCAATTCGTTTGGCATGTGATGCATCATCCTACGGCATTGGAGCGGTGCTGTTGCACAAATTCCCGGACGGTTTGGAGAGGCCAGTAGCCTTTGCATCTCGGTCACTAACCTCAGCCGAGCGCAACTACGCCCAGATTGACAAGGAGGCCCTCAGCCTAGTATCTGCATGGACAGAAGTTCACCTTGCTGACTGACCACCAACCACTTGTCTCCATCTTTAATCCTAAGAAGGGCGTGCCAGTAATGACTGCACAGCGGTTACAAAGATGGTCCCTGTTTCTAGGGGCGAATCAATATGAAATAGAATATAAAGGCACGAGACAGCATGGGAACGCTGATGGGCTATCGCGCCTGCCGCTGCCTACTGTGGAGGAAGCACCAGCAGTGGACCCTATCGAGATATTTTATTCGTCGATAATTGAACGATTGCCAGTAACAAACGCGGATATAGAGAAGGAGACCCGCAATGATCCGACGCTGTCACGGGTATATGAATTGACGGTGAGGGGATGGCCAACACATGGCGACTCACTGTTGCCAGCATTCTCATCCAGAAGAGAATAGCTGTCAGTATGCCAGGGGACAGTGATGTGTGGATCCAGAGTGGTGATTCCACCCAAGTTAAGGGAGAGAGTGCTAAATGAGCTACATGAAGGTCATCTGGGGGGAGTGAAAATGAAAAGCCTAGCTAGGGCTTATGTGTGGTGGCCGGGAATCGATCAACAAATCGAAGACCTAACTAAGAGCTGCTTAGAATGCCAGAAGGTCCAAAATGCACCACCACATGCCCCTCTACACCCATGGGAGTGGCCCTCCTCTCCATGGCAACGGGTGCACATTGATTTCGCTGGTCCATTCATGGACTCAATGTTCTTAATAGCAGTGGATGCTCATTCAATGTGGCCTGAGGTGATAAAGATGTCTTCAACCACTACAGAGAAAATGATTGCAGTCCTACGGACCATATTTGCCAGAAACGGGTTGCCAGAGCAGATCTGCTCTGATAATGGACCACAGTTTGTGTCCGATGAGTTCCAAAAATTCATGAAAAGGAATGGTGTAAGGCATTACACATCCGCCCGTATCATCCAGCCACCAATGGATTGGCTGAGAGGTTCGTACAAACCTTTAAGAAGGCGATAAAGGCCATGTGCGACGAGGAAATTCCACTGCAGCATAAGATGGACAATTTCTTATTAGCCTACCGAAACGCGACACATGCAGTTACCAACCAGACCCCGGCCATGATGTTCTTTAACCGAAGGTTGAGATCTCGTCTGGACTTGCTCAGACCAAATGTGCGAAGAAATGTTGAGGACAAACAATTCCAGCACATCAACGAGAAGCCGACAAGGAGCTTCAATGTAGGGCAACCAGTCTTGGCCCGGGACTATCGAACAGAGAAGTGGCAACCCGGAACAATATGTACAAGGCAGGGGCCATTAATGTACACAGTGGATGTCGGGGAGAACATTGTGAGACGCCACGTCGATCAGATCTTAGCATCACAGGAATGCGTCAACCCCATGTCTCGAGTACCTGGGGATGAACCCGACATACCGGTAGTATCTACTTCAGACCCAGTAGCAGTGGAACCCGATGAACTACCCGATGAAAGGGGGTCAGAAACGCCTCTGCACCAAGAACAAGAACCTCCAGAAAGGCGCTATCCCAAAAGGGTCAGGAAGCCGCCCCAAAGACTGAATCTATAAATGGACTTTTGTTATTGAATGTACATGTAAAAATGTAATTGTTATTTGAATATTAAGGGGGTATTATTAATCTAAAAAGGGAGGAATTGTAGTGTATGCGCTTTAAGTCAGAAACTTTTTACAGCTCCTGTATACTGTAGTACCGGCAGTAACCACACCGGTATATAAGCTGTGCGCATGCCTCTGTACTCCAGTCTAGAGATTGCCCTCCTCCAGTAAAGACCTGTTATTTGTTATGTACAGCATCCGTGTAATTATTTATCCACTAAACCACGGATCTAACAACCTGCACCTGCACGCAACATAGAACTGGTCCTTGAATTCTGCTCCCTTTTGTGTTATGTCGCTGTTTGCTACCACAGAATCGTTGGTCTGCCCTGTCACTATTCGTCTCAGACGCACTGCTGAGCGGTGAAAGATGTTCCACAGAGACACAAATGGACAAAATAGATATGCGTTACCGTTCAGTGTATACAGTGCTACTTCTAAAAGAAATGTTAAACTTTACTCAAACATTAGTGTTTGTACAGAAGCGTTAATAAATTAAAACTGGAAGTAGGTGTAACAAAGGAAAAAACCTCAATTTAAATTTATTATAGATATATTTTAAACCCATTAATGAACTGAAAAATAGAGAAGCGTTTTAGGTTTGAAGATAATGGATAAACAGAGAGACTTTCCCTGAGAGTGCAAGTTCAGGTAGATAAAGCCATAAAAAAGACCAACAGCATTTTGCATTTTATTAATAGGGATATGGAGCACGAGAGAAAAGCATTAATGATAAATTTGTACAAAACATTGGTTAGGCTACAGTTAGAATACTGTGTGCAGTTTTGGCCACCCCATTTTATAAAGGACATTAAAGCTGTAGGACACAAACGGCATAGCTTAACTGAGATGATGCCAGGAATGGAAACTATAATTATGAGGAGACACTTGAGGTGTAGGACTATTTCCACTGGAGCAAGAGGAGGAGGGGTCATCAATTTAAAATTGTCACTGGCAGAGTAAGGAGAGAGGTTAGTAAAATTCCTTGCACAAAGGATTGTTGGAGCATGGAATACTGTACCACAGGGAATGGTTGAGGCAGAGACCATTGCATCTTTTAAGAGAAAATTGGATAAATATTTGAAACAGAGGAAGATACAGAACTATGGGGTAATTCCAGAGCATTGAGATTAGTTTTGGATTACTCTAACAAACAGCAGTCAGATATGATGGATGAATAGCCTCCTTTTGTGCTGTGAACTTCTATGGGTGTAATTTGAGAGTGCTTGATACTGGAGCTGATTGGCTAAGGCCAGAATTTTGCAGGGGGTCAGCGGGCGTGATCGATGGCGGGTCGGGTGGGAAAGTGTTTTTTTTTACGTGTGTCGGGACCCCGCTGTCAACCCGCCACCACGCGCCTTTCCCAATGTCGGGTCTGTCAGCGCTGAGCATACCCGACTGGCAGCAGCGGGCGGCCCAATTAATCTCATAAACATCTAGTTGACAGATCATTAACAGGCTTTTTTAACTTACCTTTTCATTTTAACTTCATGGCCATGGGAACCACACTGTTTGGGGACCACAGCTGTCAACCTGAGGCAGGATTTCAGTGGCCATTGCTCCAGCTGATTTACTTGACAGCTTCAAATGTACAATAAAAGCTCCCACCTAACGGATTTTCACTCTCCTCAGCCGCAAGCTGTTTCTCAGTCTATTTCCAGCACAGATTCTGCAGGCTTTCCACTTTCCACTCTCCATCCAGTCTTACCTCATTGGATGAACTCTCTCACCATTGACAGAATGCTTGTCATCTCTCCATCACCTGCCATCTTTTCCATCAGCATGGGTGCCCTTAATACTCTTTCGTCTTGATCCTCAGAAACCTACCACGATCAGCCCAACACCAGCAGCACCAGGCACACCAGCAGCGCCAACAACAACACCAACCTTCTCTGCAATCACCTGATGCGGCACAGGACACAGGGCATCAACACCCGACCATATTGCTGCCCGGGAGGCCAGGGCTGGCCTCACCATGGCCAGATTTACTTCACTTGACACTGTACACCCTTGCTGCCACCCCACACCAACACCATAAAGCATCCCTAAATTGTCCAAGCCATTCCTTTCACACTCGTCACCATTGCGGGGGGTACCATTACGTCTCACCATTCACTGCAACTCACTAAGCCGCTTCCAAAGGTACACACAAATCTGTCCAAGAACGGAAAGTGTTGAAAATAAAGGTTTCAATGTTTTGACAGCACATTAACAGGAACTTTACATGAACATTGGATAAAACACCCAAGTGGCTACCCTTGTGTGTTGTTAGTTGGTATGATTGCACTAGGATGAGGGTGAGTGTGAGGGGTGGCTGGTGAGATGGGGATGTGATGATGTAGATAGAGAGAGAGGGATGGGTGGAGGTGCAGGGTAAGTTGGTGTGAGTAAGGATGTGCAGGAGTAGGGTAGGGAAGGCAGAGTGATGGGGATGTGTTGAGAGGTACAGCAGGATGAGGCAGAGTGTGGCTTTGTACAGGTACTAACGTTTCGTGATCTAATGAGATCATTGAAGCATTTGCGCCACTGCAGCCAGGTCCTCCTGACAATATCCCTGCTTGTGTCCTCCTGTGCAATGTGCAACCAGGCTGTGTTGATGTCCTGGTGAGGCCTCTTCCGCCCATTGGAAAGGAAGAGGACCTCCCTGTGTGCTGTGACTCCCTCCATACGCATATGGAGGGAGTCATGGGAGAACCTGGGTGCAAGCGTGCAGTGATTGTCAGTATTTGCAGCACTTCAGTCCTGTCGAACACTGACAGCACAAATGTCAAAATAAAGTTAGCCATGGTCCCTTTCAGGAAACCAGCTGATGACTCATCATAAAATGACATCACCAAACCCACTTCCTATAATTGGACTGGGAAACGCGCTGGGCGGGCTTAACAAGCCCTATCAATGGAAAATCATTTGAGACAGCGGGATGGAGCCAGCAGCGGAGTCGGGACCCCCGCCCGCCCAGGACCCGCCGAGGTGAGCAAAATCCTGGCCTCTGTGTTCCGTTTCTTGGTACTAACATCCCTCACCTTAAGCAAAATAATTCACCAAAAAATATGAAGGGTAAAATACACTGGGCCAGAACTTCAGGTCCCCATGGGTGAGTACGCGCTGGGTACTCACGCGTAGGCCCAACGCAAGTGCCGGTTTCGTGCATGCACTGTGCATGCGCGGGAAACCGGAACTTCCGTTCCCTTAAAGGAAGGGGTTCACAGGTCGAACGCGTGCACCGGAGAGGCAGCGCGTACGCCTGGAACTTCTGTTTTTTTTACAGGTTTCTCCGGGAGGGTAAGTCTCCAGCAGCTACGCTTATAAAAAAACAGGCGCAAGGCCTGCTTTTAACAAGGTCAGGTTTATTATTCACAGGTTTATTATTTTTAAATACTTTAAAGAAAGGTAAGTTTATTTTTAGCCCCGTTAGAAACTGTAATTAATTTTTCAAAAATTTAAAATATTGTTTAAAATAGTTATTTTATGTAATTTATAATTATTTTAAAAATGTGATTTTTAAAAAAAAAGATTATTTGAAGTTTCAGTTATGTTTTGGGGCTGAACTCTATTCATAAATTTCATAGGTCTTCCTGTCAAATCTATGAATAGAGATTTCCTGCTACCATTGGCTCCCCATGGCCCACATGATCCCAGGAGTCACATCGAACTAACTGCGTCCCTGGGATACGCAAGCACGGTGCGCCGGCAGTTGGAGCAGGCCCAGGATCGGAATCCCACGGGGGCCCACAGCTCAACGGCCGGCGCATCAGGTAAGTGCAGGTCGGAGGCTTGCACCCGTGGGAAGCCTCCGACCCGAATTTCTGGGCCAGTTTTTTAAAGCAAGTCTTGGATTGAAAAATTGACGTCAGATGGTTTGGGTAATATTTAGTTTCAATATAAATGTTAAAATACATTTTTGCATGGTGTTTCTCTTTATTGGTAGGACAGATTTTTATGTAGCAGTAATGATTATTTAAGCTTATTACTGCCGTCGGCGGGAATCTCGAGCGGCAGAGCGGGGCTATAAAAGTCCCAGAGACCAGGTAAGACCTCACAGCGTCGGCGGGAATCTCGAGCGGCAGAGCGGGGCTATAAAAGTCCCAGAGACCAGGTAAGGCCTCACAGCGTCGGCGGGAATCTCGAGCAGCAGAGCGGGGCTATAAAAGTCCCAGAGACCAGGTAAGACCTCACAGCGTCGGCGGGAATCTCGAGCGGCAGAGCGAGGCTATAAAAAGCCCCAGAGACCAGGTAAGGCCTCACAGCGTCGGCGGGAATCTCGAGCGGCAGAGCGGGGCTATAAAAGTCCCAGAGACCAGGTAAGACCTCACAGCGTCGGCGGGAATCTCGAGCGGCAGAGCAAGGCTATAAAAAGCCCCAGAGACCAGGTAAGGCCTCACAGCGTCGGCGGGAATCTCGAGCGGCAGAGCGGGGCTATAAAAGTCCCAGAGACCAGGTAAGACCTCACAGCGTCGGCGGGAATCTCGAGCGGCAGAGCGAGGCTATAAAAAGCCCCAGAGACCAGGTAAGGCCTCACAGCGTCGGCGGGAATCTCGAGCGGCAGAGCGGGGCTATAAAAGTCCCAGAGACCAGGTAAGGCCTCACAGCGTCGGCGGGAATCTCGAGCGGCAGAGCGGGGCTATAAAAGTCCCAGAGACCAGGTAAGACCTCACAGCGTCGGCGGGAATCTCGAGCGGCAGAGCGAGGCTATAAAAAGCCCCAGAGACCAGGTAAGGCCTCACAGCATCGGCGGGAATCTCGAGCGGCAGAGCGGGGCTATAAAAAGCCCCAGAGACCAGGTAAGGCCTCACAGCGTCGGCGGGAATCTCGAGCGGCAGAGCGGGGCTATAAAAGTCCCAGAGACCAGGTAAGACCTCACAGCGTCGGCGGGAATCTCGAGCGGCAGAGCGGGGCTATAAAAAGCCCCAGAGACCAGGTAAGGCCTCACAGCGTCGGCGGGAATCCTGAGCGGCAGAGCGGGGCTATAAAAGTCCCAGAGACCAGGTAAGACCTCACAGCGTCGGCGGAAATCTCGAGCGGCAGAGCGGGGCTATAAAAGTCCCAGAGACCAGGTAAGACCTCACAGCGTCTGCGGGAATCTCGAGCGGCAGAGCGGGGCTATAAAAAGCCCCAGAGACCAGGTAAGGCCTCACAGCGTCGGCGGGAATCTCGAGCAGCAGAGCGGGGCTATAAAAGTCCCAGAGACCAGGTAAGACCTCACAGCGTCGGCGGGAATCTCGAGCGGCAGAGCGGGGCTATAAAAAGCCCCAGAGACCAGGTAAGGCCTCACAGCATCGGCGGGAATCTCGAGCGGCAGAGCGGGGCTATAAAAGTCCCAGAGACCAGGTAAGACCTCACAGCGTTGGCGGGAATCTCGAGCGGCAGAGCGGGGCTATAAAAAGCCCCAGAGACCAGGTAAGGCCTCACAGCGTCGGCGGGAATCCTGAGCGGCAGAGCGGGGCTATAAAAGTCCCAGAGACCAGGTAAGACCTCACAGCGTCGGCGGAAATCTCGAGCGGCAGAGCGGGGCTATAAAAGTCCCAGAGACCAGGTAAGACCTCACAGCGTCGGCGGGAATCTCGAGCGGCAGAGCGGGGCTATAAAAAGCCCCAGAGACCAGGTAAGGCCTACCAGTCTCCACTCTGGGAACTCGGAGGGAAGGAGAGAGGTAAAAAGTAATCCAAGTGTGACGTCACCAGAAAGCAGGTAAGTGATTGGCTGGTGAGTATTTCTCCCTTTTAAGCTTAAATCTCTTTGGTTTATAGTTTCTAAGGTGTGATATTCACCATCTAGAATCGGGGCAGAGGATATTTAAGAATAATATTAATAAATTTAATTAATTACATAGAATGGGAGATCAGGCGATGTGTTGCTGCTGCAATATGTGGGAGCTGGTGGACACCATTGATGTTCACGATGATCACATTTGCAGTAAGTGTTGGCTGCTCGAGGAAATCCGGCTCCGTGTTGAAGAGCTGGAGTCCGAGCTTCAAACACTGAGACACATCAGGGAGGGGGAGAGTTACCTGGACTCTGTGTATCACGAGGTAGTCACACCAATTAGATTAATTAATTCAGATGAAGTCCGTGGCCAGGGTCAGGATGGTGTGACTAGAAGTGAGGCAGGTACGGGGATCCAGGAGGTAGTGTTGGAGGAGCCGCAGCCCCTGCACTTGTCCAACAGGTTCGAGGCTCTTACTCCCTGTGGGGACAGGAGCAGGGACTGCAGGGAGGATGAGCAACCTGGCCACAGCACCGTGGAGCAGGGGGCCATTCAAGTGGGGGGAGTTAAAAGAAATGTTGTAGTGGTAGGGGATAGTATCGTTAGGGGGATAGATGGAGTTCTTTGCAGCCGAGAGCGAGAGTCCCGAAGGCTGTGTTGCCTGCCCGGTGCCAGGGTTAAGGACATCTCCTCTGGACTGGAGAGAAACTTGGAGTGGGAAAGGGAGGATCCAGTTGTCGTGGTCCATGTTGGTACCAACGACATAGATAGGACAAGGAAGGAGGTTCTGCTGAGGGAGTTTGAGCAGCTAGGGGCCAAATTAAAAAGCAGAACCACAAGGGTAATAATCTCTGGATTATTACCTGAGCCACGAGCGAATTTGGCTAGGACAAATAAAATTGGAGAGTTAAATGCGTGGCTCAAAGACTGGTGTGGGAGAAATGAGTTTTGCTTCCTGGGACACTGGCACCAGTACTGGGGCAGGAGGGAGCTGTTCCGTTGGGACGGGCTTCACTTGGCCAGTGCTGGGACTAGAGTCCTGGCAGATCATATAACTAGGGCTGTAGAGAGGGCTTTAAACTAACTAGTGGGGGGGAGGTTCCTAGAGAGCAAATAATAAAAATGACAACAGAGAAGGTCATAGACTTAGGTAGCAGTGGGGAAATTAAAAACCAGAGCGTGTCAGGAAGGGGCAGAAGGTATGGAGTAAAAGGTAAAGTAATAAAAAGGGCAAAAGCAGGAACTAAGTGTCACAAAACATCTTTGAAAGTTCTCTATCTGAATGCACGTAGCATTTGTAACAAAATAGACGAGTTAATGGCACAAATAACTACATATGGGTATGATCTTGTGGCCATTACAGAAACATGGCTGCAGGGTGACAATGCCTGGGAATTAAACATACCAGGTTATTTAACAATCAGGAAGGACAGGCAAAAAGAAAGGGGAGGTGGGGTGGCTATGTTAATAAAGGAAGGAATCACTGTAAAACAGAGAAATGATATTGGGTCAAAATATCAGGATAATGAAACAGTTTGGGTGGAGGTAAGGAATAATAAGGGGAAAAAAACACTAGTGGGCGTAGTCTATAGGCCTCCGAACAGTGGCAACTCGGTTGGACGGAGTATCAATCAGGAAATAGTTGAGGCTTGTAATAAGGGAACATCTATAATTATGGGGGATGTTAACTATCATATTAATTGGACAAATCAAATTGGGCAGGGCTGCCTTGAGGATGAGTTCATTGAATGTATTAGGGATGGGTTTCTTGAGCAGTATGTAACTGAACCGACCAGGGGGCAAGCAACCTTAGATCTGGTCCTGTGTAACGAGATGGGATTAATTAAAAATGTCCTAGTAAAGGATCCCCTTGGAATGAGTGACCATAACATGGTTGAATTCCATATTCAATTAGAGGGTGAGAAGGTTGGATCTCAAACAAGCGTGCTAAGCTTGAATAAAGGAGACTATGAAGGTATGAGAGCGGAATTGAGTAGAGTGGATTGGGAAAATAGATTAAAGGGTAAGACGATACATGATCAGTGGTGTACATTTAAGGAGTTATTTTACAACTTCCAAAAAAAAAATATTCCACTGAGAAGAAAAGGGTGTAAAAGAAAAGACAGCCATCCGTGGCTAAGTAAAGAAATTAAGGATAGTATTCAACTAAAAACAAGGGCATATAAGGTAGCCAAATCTAGTGGGAGGATAGAGAATTGGGAAAACTTTAAAAGACAGCAAAAATAACAAAAAGATTGATTAAGAAAGGGAAGATAGATTATGAAAGTAAATTAGCAAAAAATATAAAAACAGATAGTAAGAGTTTTTATAGTTATATAAAAAGAAAAAGGGTGGCTAAAGTAAATGTTGGTCCCTTAGAGGATGAGACCGGGAAATTAATGGTGGGAAATATGGAGATGGCAAAAACACTGAATGAATATTTTACATCAGTCTTTACAGTAGAAGACACTAAGAATATCCCAACACTGGACAAACAGTGGGGCTAAGGGGGGGAGGAGCTAAACATGATCAAAATCACTAAGGAAGTGGTACTCGGTAAAATAATGGGACTCAAGGCGGATAAATCACCTGGACCTGATGGCTTACATCCTAGGGTCTTGAGGGAAGTGGCGGTAGGGATTGTGGATGCATTGGTAATAATTTTCCAAAACTCCCTGGACTCGGCAAAGGTCCCGGCAGACTGGAAAATTGCTAATGTAACACCCTTATTTAAAAAGGGCAGTAGACAGAAGGCTGGAAACTATAGACCGGTTAGCTTAACATCTGTGGTAGGTAAACTTTTGGAGTCCATTATTAAGGAGACAGTAACAGGACATTTGGATAATCATCATTTAATAGGACTAAGTCAGCATGGTTTTATGAAGGGGAAGTCATGTTTGACAAATTTGCTGGAGTTCTTTGAGGAAGTAACGTATAGGGTGGGTAAAGGGGAACCAGTGGACGTAGTGTATTTAGACTTCCAAAAGGCATTTGACAAGGTGCCACACAAAAGATTATTGCTTAAGATAAAAAAATCACGGGATTGGGGGTAATATTCTGGCATGGATAGAGGATTGGCTATCTAACAGAAGGCAGAGAGTTGGGATAAATGGTTCATTCTCAGACTGGCAATCAGTAACTAGTGGTGTTCCACAGGGGTCAGTGCTGGGTCCCCAACTCTTTACAATCTATATTAACGATTTGGAGGAGGGGACCGACTGTAACATATCAAAGCTTGCAGATGATACTAAGATGGGAGGGAATGTAGTGAGTGAGGAGGACATAAAAAACCTGCAAGGGGACATCGGCAGGCTAAGTAAGTGGGCAGAGATTTGGCAGATGGAATACAATACTGGAAAGTGTGAGGTTATGCACTTTGGCAGGAAAAATCGTAGAGCAAGTTATTATCTTAATGGCAAGAAACTGGAAAGTACTGAAGTACAAAGGGATCTGGGGGTCCTGGTGCACGAAACTCAAAAGGTTAGTATGCAGGTGCAGCAAGTGATTAAGAAGGCCAATGGAATGTTGGCTTTCATTGCTAGGGGGATAGAATATAAAAATAGGGAGGTATTGCTTCAGTTGTACAAGGTATTGGTGAGACCGCTCCTGGAATACTGCGTACAGTTTTGGTGTCCATACTTAAGAAAGAACATACTTGCTCTCGAGTCAGTACAAAGAAGGTTCACTCGGTTAATCCCGGGGATGAGGGGATGGACATATGAGGAGAGGTTGAGTAGATTGGGACTCTACTCATTGGAGTTCAGAAGAATGAGAGGCGATCTTATTGAAACATATAAGATTGTGAAGGGGTTGGATTGGGTGGATGCGGGGAAGATGTTCCCGATGATGGGTGAAACTAGAACTAGGGGGCATAGTCTTAGAATAAGGGGCTGCTCTTTCAAAACTGAGATGAGGAGGAACTACTTCACTCAGAGGGTGGTAGGTCCATGGAATATGCTGCCCCAAAAAGCTGTAGAAGCTACATCATTACATAAATTTAAAACAGAAATAGACAGTTTCCTAGAAGTAAAGGGAATTAAGGGTTGCGGGGAGCGGGCAGGAATTTGGACATGAGTCTAGGTTCGGATCGGTCATGGCCCTGTGGGTAGCGGAGCGGGCCCAGGGGCCGTGTAGCCTGATCCTGCTCCTATTTCGTGTGTCTAATTCTGTTAGATTCAGGAGATGGTTCTGTGATAATGGATTGGTGGTTAGGATCAGATCAGCCATGTTCTTATTGAATGGCGGAGCAGGCTCGAGGGGCCGATTGGCCTACTCCTGCTCCTCCCCCCCTTTAGCCCCCTCTTTGTCCAGTGTTGGGATATTCTTAGTGTCTTCTACTGTAAAGACTGATGTAAAATATTCATTCAGTGTTTTTGCCATCTCCATATTTCCCACCATTAATTTCCCGGTCTCATCCTCTAAGGGACCAACATTTACTTTAGCCACCCTTTTTCTTTTTATATAACTATAAAAACTCTTACTATCTGTTTTTATATTTTTTGCTAATTTACTTTCATAATCTATCTTCCCTTTCTTAATCAATCTTTTTGTTATTTTTTGCTCTCTTTTAAAGTTTTCCCAATCCTCTATCCTCCCACTAGATTTGGCTATCTTATATGCCCTAGTTTTTAGTCGAATACTATCCTTAATTTCTTTACTTAGCCACGGATGGCTGTCTTTTCTTTTACACCCTTTTCTTTCTCAGTGGAATATATATTTTTTGGAAGTTGTAAAATAACTCTAAGGTTGCTTGCCCCCTGGTCGGTTCAGTTACATACTGCTCAAGAAACCCATCCCTAATACACTCAATGAACTCATCCTCAAGGCTGCTCTGCCCAATTTGATTTGTCCAATTAATATGATAGTTGAAATCCCCCATAATTATAGATGTTCCCTTATTGCAAGCCTCAACTATTTCCTGATTGATACTCCTTCCAACAGAGTTGCCACTGTTCGGAGGCCTATAGACTACGCCCACTAGTGTTTTTTCCCCTTATTATTCCTTACCTCCACCCAAACTGTTTCATTATCCTGATCCTTTGACCCAATATCATTTCTCTGTATTACAGTGATTCCTTCCTTTATTAACATAGCCACCCCACCTCCCCTTCCTTCCTGCCTGTCCTTCCTGATTGTTAAATAACCTGGTATGTTTAATTCCCAGGCATTGTCACCCTGCAGCCATGTTTCTGTAATGGCCACAAGATCATACCCATATGTAGTTATTTGTGCCATTAACTCATCTATTTTGTTACGAATGCTACGTGCATTCAGATAGAGAACTTTCAAAGATGTTTTGTGACACTTAGTTCCTGCTTTTGCCCTTTTATTACTTTACCTTTTACTCCATACCTTCTGCCCCTTCCTGACATGCTCTGGTTTTTAATTTCCCCACTGCTACCTAAGTCTATTACCTTCTCTGTTGTCATTTTTATTATTTGCTCTCTAGGAACCTCCCCCCCACTAGTTAGTTTAAAGCCCTCTCTACAGCCCTAGTTATATGATCCGCCAGGACTCTAGTCCCAGCACTGGCCAAGTGAAGCCCATCCCAATGGAACAGCTCCCTCCTGCCCCAGTACTGGTGCCAGTGTCCCAGGAAGCAAAACCCATTTCTCCCCATGGTGCAGGGCGCCATTGACTGCACCCATGTGGCTTTGCGGGCGCTGCAAGAGAATGCCGAGGATTTCCGCAACCGAAAGGGCTTCCATTCCTTTAACGTCCAGTTAGTCTGTGACCACAGAGAGCTGATACTCGCTGTCAATGCCCACTTTCCAGGCAGCAGCCACGATGCCTTCATCCTGCGCCAGACTTCTGTGGCAAACCTTTTCGAGGCCCCGCTTCACCCAGGAGGCTGGCTTCTCGGGGACAAGGGCTATCCTCTGTGCACCTGGCTGATGACCCCGCTCCGTTCGTCCAGTACCCCTGCAGAAGAACGATACAATGAGAGCCATCAAGCTACCAGGAACATCGTTGAGCACACAATCGGCGTGCTCAAGCAACGGTTCCACTGTCTGGGCCACTCTGGAGGAGCCCTGCAGTACTCGCCTGAGTGAGTCTCCCACTTCGTTGTTGTGTGCTGTGTGCTGCATAACCTGGCAATCCTCAGGACCCAGCCAATGCCACCGGGCCTTGGAGCACCACCAGAGGAGGAGGAAGAGGAGGAGGAGGAGGAGGAGGCGCAGCAGCACCAAGATGGGAGGGAGGCACAAAGTGCAAGGGCCATCCGTCAAAGGCTTATAGCAAGTCACTTCTAGGCCCCCATTGAGGGAATGGCTTCTGCCATTCAAACAACCTGAATGGAACCATGCCGCAACCCCTAAGCCGGTCAAGGCAACAATGAGTGCAAAGAACAAACATGCACATTTTGAATAAAGACACTTCTTTATTTACAAAACTGTGTATCCTTCCCGCATGACAAAGTAATAGAAAGAAAAACACAAAGAAACAGTCAATCACATAACTGGCTCTCACAACCTGGAGACAATGACCAAAACAGTAACAAAAATATGACCACGATCCTCGGCCTTCAAAAAAACAATGAACCACATTTTGCCACACCTTCTACTTTTTGCCCTTCGAGGGTGATCTGCTTTTCTTGCGAAATTGCCCCCTTCCCACCCTGCAGCTCCGCCGCACTGGGACCCCAGTGGCTGCAGCAAGGCTGGGGGAAGGCTGCTGAGTGTCAGAAACTGAGATTGCAGATGCCCTTGAGGGACGGCCTGGACCAGCTCTGGGCCTGGAGGGCCTGGCTGCTGACTGCTCCAACTTTGCATGGGCGGCAGCAGTCTGTCCTACAGGTGGTGGCTGTTAGATCCGTGTATCTTGATGTTGTGTGTCCTTCAATAACTAGACAGAGACTGCAGGGGAACAATCAACAGGTGTTTACTGAATGAGGGTTACTCTAAAACTAAAAGTACAGATCCCTACTCAGGGTTTATATACAGGTGTGGTCACTGTCGGTACTACAGTATACAGGAGCTGTAAAAAGTAGTTCTCCCCTTAAAGGTACATACACTGCAATTCCTCCCCTTTTAGATTAACAGTACCATAACATTCATTTAACAATTAACACTTTTAACATGCAACATTAACTGAAAATAGTCCATTTATAAATTCAGTCTTTGGGGCGGCTTCCTGATCGTTTCTGGATAGCGCCTTTCCTGAGTGTCTTGCTTTTGGTGCGGAGGCGATTCTGGCCCCCTGTCGTCGGTTGGTTCATCAGCTTCCGATGCTACTGTTTCTGGGGTAGATGCTACCTGTATGTCGGGTTCATCACCAGGTACGCGAGACATGGGGTTGACTCGTTCCTGTGACTCTAGGATCTGGTCGACATGGCGTCTCACAATCTTCTCCCCAACATCCACTGTGTACATTAGTGGCCCCTGCCGTGTGCATATCGTTCCTGGTTGCCATTTCTCTGTTCGGTAGTCGTGGGCCAAGACTGGTTGCCCTACATTGAAGCTCCTTGTCAGCTTCTCATTGATGTGCTGGAATTGCTTATTCTCAACATTTCTTCGTACGTTTGGTCTGAGCAAATCTAGACGAGATCTCAACCTTCGGTTAAAGAACATCATGGCCAGGGTCTGGTTGGTGACTGCATGTGTCGCATTTCTGTAGGCTAACAGGAAATTGTCCACCTTATGCTGCAGTGGAATGTCGTCATCGCACATGGCCTTACTGCCTTTTTAAAGGTTTGTACGAACCTCTCAGCCAATCCATTTGTGGCTGGATGATACGGGGCGGATGTGTAATGCCTTACCCCATTCCTTCTCATAAATTTCCGAAACTCTTCGGACACAAACTGTGGTCCGTTATCAGAGCAAATCTGCACTGGCAAGCCATTCCTGGCAAAAATGGTCCGTAGGACTGCAATCGTTTTCTCCGTGGTGGTGGAGGACATTTTGATCACCTCAGGCCATTTCGAGTGCGCATCCATGGCTACTAAAAACATTGAGTCCATGAATGGACCAGCAAAATCAATATGCACCCGTTGCCATGGAGAGGAGGGCCACTCCCATGGGTGTAGAGGGGCATGTGGTGGTGCATTTTGGACTTTCTGGCATCCTGAGCAGCTCTTTTTCAGGTCCTCGATTTGCTGATCGATCCCCGGCCACCACACATAAGCCCTAGCAAGGCTTTTCATTTTCACCCCTCCCAGATGGCCTTCGTGAAGCTCATTGAGCACTCTCTCCCTTAACTTGGGTGGAATTACCACTCGGGATCCACACATCAAGGTCCCCTGGCATACTGACAGCTGTTCGCTTCTGGATGAGAATGCTGTCAACAGTGAGTCGCCATGTGTTGGCCATCCATTCACCGTCAAGTCATATACCCGAGACAGTGTCGGGTCATTTCGGGTCTCCTTCTCTATATCCGCGTTAGTTACTGGCAAGCGATCAATTATAGTTGAATAAAATATTTCGACAAGGTCCATTGCTGGTGATTCCTCCGCAGTAGGCAGTGGCAGGCGCGATAGCCCATCAGCGTTTCCATGCTGTTTCGTGCCCTTATACTCTATTTCATATTGGTTCGCCCCTAGAAAAAGGGACCATCTTTGTAGCCTTTGCACAGTCATCACCGGAACGCCCTTCTTTGGATTAAAGATGGAGACCAGTGGTTGGTGGTCAGTCAGCAAGGTGAACTTCTGTCCGTGCAGATAGTGGTTGAACTTTTTCACTCCCCACACTAGGCTGAGGGCCTCCCTGTCAATCTGGGCGTAGTTACGCTCGGCTGAGGTTAGTGACCGAGACGCAAGGCTACTGGCCTCTCCGAGCCGTCTGGGAATTTGTGCGACAGCACCGCTCCAATACCATAGGGTGATGCATCACACGCCAACCGAATTGGTAGTGCTGGGTTGAAATGAGCCAACACCTCTTTTGATGTGATCAATTCTTTGCACTTCTGGAAAGCTCGTTTACATTCGTCATTCCACTTCCATGGTACCCCCATTTGCAGTAGGGTGTTCAGTGGGTGTAGTACTGTAGACAAATTCGGCAAGAACTTATGGTAGTAGTTCACCAGCCCAAGGAGCGACCTCAGTTGTGACACATTTTCCGGTGCTGGAGTCTTGACTACTGCCTCAATCTTTTCAGGGGACTTATGTAACCCCTCTTCATCAATAACATGGCCACAATGTGAGATCTGCTTCTGGAAAAACTCGCATTTGTGGCGATTAGCTCGGAGCCCATATTCCTTCAATCTAGTGAGCACCTGCTCCAGGTTGGCGAGGTGATCACTGTCATTTTCGCCCGTGACCAGGATGTCGTCCAAATAACACTGGGTCCCTGGAATCCCTTGCAGGACTTGATCCATTGCCCTTTGCCAAATAGCCGGAGCTGATGCTACCCCGAACACCAGCCAGTTGTATTGGTAGAGACCTTTATGAGTGTTGATCGTGAGGTACTGTTTCGAGGCTTCTTCTACCTCCATTTGCAAGTACGCCTGGGCCAGATCAATCTTAGTGAAGCGTTTTCCTCCAGATAGCGAGGCAAAAATATCCTCAATTCGTGGAAGCGGATATTGTACCGTGTGAAGGACTGGGTTCACTGTCACCTTAAAGTCCCCACAGATGCAAACCTTCTTTGGTTCTCCAGGCGTATTACTCAACGACCTCTTCATTACAGGAACGATGGGTGTAGCCCACTCGCTGCAGTCAACTTTGGACAGTACTCCAGAACATTCCATACCTTCCAGCTCTGCTTCGACGGCTGGGTGGATCACATAAGGCACCGGTCTGGCCTTAAAAAACTTTGGGCTTGCATTTTTCTCTATTTTGATCGTCGCTGTTATGCCTTTTAGTGTTCCGAGTCCCTCCTGGAACACTTCTTGTGCGTCAGTTAGCACTTTTGACAGTCGTCCAGGTGTGATGTCGTCATCCTTTTTGGCATCTACCGTCAGTGCTTGTATGGAATGCCAATCTAACTGTATCTTCCGGATCCATTCATGTCCTAGTAGTGGTGGTCCTCCATCTGGCAATACATATAGGTCCATTTTTGGTGTTTCCTTGCCGTTGTATATAACGTTCACCCTTATTTTTCCTTTGGGGTAGAGTTTTTGCCCCGTGTACGTCTTCAAGACAATCTCTGTATCTCTCAAGGGTATATGTGAGAATTGCCGCTTGTAGTCCCTTCGGTTTATGACTGTTAGGGCTGATCCTGTGTCCAATTCCATTTTCACTTGGACTCCGTCTACCTTGAGCTTGACCCAGATAGTTTGGTGATCCTCCATTTTGATTACATTATGTCATTTCAGACAACCCAGCTCCTTGCTTCCGGAGTCTGTATCACTTTTCTGTTCGTCTGAACTACTCTCCGTCACCTTATGTACCTTCTTGTACTTCTCCTGTGGAGATTTCTTGCTGCTGGTTTTCTTTCCTGACCTGCAGACTCTTGCTATGTGTCCTACTTTTCCACACTGTCTGCACACTTGGTCCTTGAACCAACAATCCTTCTGGTCGTGTGTTGTTCTGCCGCAGCGATAGCACTTCACTGCTCCGTATGACATTTCATTTGTGCCATATTCTTGCGATCTCCGTTGTATCTCTGCAGCGCCCCGTGCGGCTGCTTCGTGTGATACTGCCATGCTGAAAGCCTTGTCCAGCGTAAGATCCTTTTCTGATAGAAGCCGTTTCTGGGTTCATTCACTTTGAAGCCCACACACAAACTTGTCCCTTAAAGTATCTGCTAGTCCCGTTCCAAACTGGCAGTATTTCGATAGCTTGCGCGGTTCCATTAAATACCTAGCATTACTTTCATCTTTATGCTGGTTCCGTTTGTGAAACTTAAATCTTTCTGCTATCAGCAACGGTGTGGGGTTTAAGTGGTCCTGTAGGATTGACACTATGCTTTCAAAATCCTTTTCCACTGGCTTCTCTGGGGTTACTAGGTTTCGCAGTAAGCCATACGTTTTTGCACCCATGGAATTCAACAATACCAGTGCTTTCCTGTCATCTGGCACTTCATTCGCCTTGCAGTACACTTCTATGCGTTCGACATATGTCGCCCAATCTTCGACTTCATTGTCGAACGCTGTGACACTGCCACTCTTCGGCATCCCTGGGTGTGGTTAGACTGGCTAAAAATGGCGTCTCCCGCGCTCTTCCTTCTTCTCCGCTGTGGCTCAAAATGGTGTCTCCCGGGCTTTCCTTTCTTCCCGCGCTCTCCCTTCTTCTCCGCTGTGGCTCAAAATGGCATCTCCCGCGCTCTCCCTTCTTCTCCGCTGCGGCTCAAAAATGGCATCTCCCGCGCTCTCCCTTCTTCTCCGCTGCGGCTCAAATGGCGTCCTCGGCGCTTTCCTTTCTTCCCCGCGGACGCTGCTCAGCCCTTGAACACCGGCTGCGCTCTGCGCGTTTTCCTGCGCGCCTCTCTCGTTGACGCCGCTCGGTCCTGAACACTGGCTGCGCCCTGTGCGCTTTACCCTCACTCTCTTTTCCCGTCGACGCTGCTCGGTCTTGAACACCAGCTGTGCCCTGTGCGCTCTACCCTCTCTCTTATCCCATCGACGCTGCTCGGCCTTTTTCTGTGCCGTCGGTCGGTTCTAGCCGCCGCTGTCAGGGAAGGGTCTGCGCCGTACCTGTTGCCAGCCCGTTTTGCTGGACCACCGTGACTGGAGAACCAAGCCCAGCTCTCAACAGCCTCCTCTGCGATGCTCAAGTTTCCGCTGGATGGTCGACGCCCGTACTTCTGGACTCGGCCTTCTTCTTGCACTGTTCTCCAGGAGCGAATCCCTGGGAGGTGATGCAGAGTTGCAGGTAGGTTCGAATCGACTCGTCGCCAATGTTAGATCCGTGTATCTTGATGTTGTGTGTCCTTCAATAACTTGACAGAGACTGCAGGGGAACAATCAACAGGTGTTTACTGAATGAGGGTTACTCTAAAACTAACAGTACAGATCCCTACTCAGGGTTTATATACAGGTGTGGTCACTGCCGGTACTACAGTATACAGGAGCTGTAAAAAGTAGTTCTCCCCTTAAAGGTACATACACTACAGTGGCAACTGCAGTGGAGAAATGACAGTGCTGGCAGCAGGAATGCTGTCATCCTGAGAGAGGACAGCAACTCCCCGCTCGCGCGACACACTGGCACTCCCACGGGGCAGCACTTCAGCATGCGGAGCAATCTGCGGGAGCACAGATTGCTGGCCTGCTGTGGCGCGTGGAGGGCCCCGGGGAAACCTGCCCGATCCAGCGAGGGTGACATCAGTTAGTGCTCACGTGGCCTCAATCTGCGTCTGCATGAGACCAGCCACTGACTGCATTGCAGCACTTAGCATTTGCGTGGCAGACGCCTGTGCTGCACCGAAGTCCTGGACACTCCTTGCCAGTGACACAATGGGTTCGGGCATCCTTGCCACTGCAGCCATGAGCTCAGTGTGCCTTTGCTCCGCCTGGGCGCTCATTTCAGCGAGGAGCCGCACCTCTTCTGCGCTCACTGTAGCAGGACTCGAGGCCTTACTCTCCCTCTGGGGAGAAGGCCCCCGAGCTTCCCTACCCCCCTCGCGTTGCTGCAGCCCGCTGGGTCCTGGAGCTTCACCCTCATCAGACCATTCCCCCCTGCTCCCCTCCAGGGAAGGCCAGTATGGCCATGGGCTGCCTCGGCAGAGGGTTGCGCTGATGGTCCGGCTTCCTCTTCCTCCTCGCCTTCAGCTTCACTCCCAGTAGCAGCTTGAGGGCCCGACTCCTCACCTGGTGAATCAGCATCTGAAAGCAGGGAGGTACAAGAGTGGCTTTAACGTGAGGACAGGGTGGCAGCAAGGGAGGCATGAGTGCAGCAATGTACTGATTTGGATCGAGAGTGTCAAAGGATGCTGTTGTGAGGAACAAGTGGAAGGAGCGAGGTCAAAAAGGTGATGACCTTACCATTGCTGGCAAGAACGCGGTCGGCGTCTCCAGTGGCGACGGGGCCAAGCATCCGGCTTGGCACAATCCGGTGGACTCGCTGCTCCAGATTGGTCAGGGCTTGAACATAAGAACATAAGAACATAAGAAATAGGAGCAGGAGTAGTCCAATCGGCCCCTCGAGCCTGCTCCGCCATTCAATAAGATCATGGCTGATCTGATCCTAACCGCCAATCTACTATCACAGAACCATCTCCTGAATCTAACAGAATTAGACACACGAAATAGGAGCAGGATCAGGCTACACGGCCCCTGGGCCCGCTCCGCTACCCACAGGGCCATGACCGATCCGAACCTAGACTCATGTCCAAATTCCTGCCCGCTCCCCGTAACCCTTAATTCCCTTTGCTTCTAGGAAACTGTCTATTTCTGTTTTAAATTTATGTAATGATGTAGCTTCTACAGCTTTTTGGGGCAGCATATTCCATGGGCCTACCACCCTCTGAGTGAAGTAGTTCCTCCTCATCTCAGTTTTGAAAGAGCAGCCCCTTATTCTAAGACTATGCCCCCTAGTTCTAGTTTCACCCATCATCGGGATCATCCTCCCTGCATCCACCTGATCGAACCCCTTCACAGTCTTATATGTTTCAATAAGATCGCCCTCATTCTTCTGAACTCCAATGAGTAGAGTCCCAATCTACTCAACCTCTCCTCATATGTCCATCCCCTCATCCCCGGGATTAACCGAGTGAACCTTCTTTGTACTGACTCGAGAGCAAGTATGTCCTTTCTTAAGTATGGACACCAAAACTGTACGCAGTATTCCAGGTGCGGTCTCACCAATACCTTGTACAACTGAAGCAATACCTCCCTATTTTTATATCTATCCCCCTAGCAATGAAAGCCAACATTCCATTGGCTTTCTTAATCATTTGCTGCACCTGCATACTAACCTTTTGAGTTTCGTGCACCAGGACCCCCAGATCCCTTTGTACTTCAGTACTTTCAAGTTTCTTGCCATTAAGATAATAACTTGCTCTACGATTTTTCCTGCCAAAGTGCATAACCTCACACTTTCCAGTATTGTATTCCATCTGCTAAATCTCTGCCCACTTACTTAGCCTGTCTATGTCCCCTTGCAGGTTTTTTATGTCCTCCTCACTCACTACTTTCCCTCCCATCTTAGTATCAGCTGCAAACTTTGATATGTTACACTCGGTCCCCTCCTCCAAATCGTTAATATAGATTGTAAAGAGTCGGGGACCCAGCACCACTAGTTACTGATTGCCATTCTGAGAATGAACCATTTATCCCAACTCTCTGCCTTCTGTTAGATAGCCAATCCTCTATCCATGCCAGAATATTACCCCCAATCCCGTGATTTTTTATCTTAAGCAATAATCTTTTGTGTGGCACCTTGTCAAATGCCTTTTGGAAGTCTAAATACACTACGTCCACTGGTTCCCCTTTACCCACCCTATACGTTACTTCCTCAAAGAACTCCAGCAAATTTGTCAAACATGACTTCCCCTTCATAAAACCATGCTGACTTTGTCCTATTAAATTATGATTATCCAAATGTCCTGTTACTGTCTCCTTAATAATGGGCTCCAAAATTTTACCTACCACAGATGTTCGGCTAACCAGTCTATAGTTTCCAGCCTTCTGTCTGTAATGATATCAGCAAATAGTGATGGTATTTGCCTGTTTGATTGTGATGCCTTACCAGCATAGTTGCCTGATTGATTACTTATGCCTGACCAGCAGAGGGCATGTGAGAGACAAGCAGTTTAGTTTTACTTTCCTTTTAGATGGATTTCTAGCATGGTGTCTCCTGTAAGGCTGTTAACCAGAGTTGAACAAACTTTAGATTAAAAGACAATTCTCTTTCATAAATGTCTCGTCATTGAACCCACAAAGAAATCAATACACTGTCTACTGCCCTTTTAAATAAGGGTGTTACATTAGCAGTTTTCCAGTCTGCTGGGACCTTTGCCGAGTCCAGGGAGTTTTGGAAAATTATTACCAATGCATCCACAATCCCTACCGCCACTTCCCTCAAGACCCTAGGATGTAAGCCATCAGGTCCAGGTGATTTATCCGCCTTGAGTCCCATTATTTTACCGAGTACCACTTCCTTAGTGATTTTGATCGTGTTTAGCTCCTCCCCCCCTTTAGCCCCCTGTTTGTCCAGTGTTGGGATATTCTTAGTGTCTTCTACTGTAAAGACTGATATAAAATATTCATTCAGTGTTTTTGCCATCTCCATATTTCCCACCATTAATTTCCCGGTCTCATCCTCTAAGGGACCAACATTTACTTTAGCCACCCTTTTTCTTTTTATATAACTACTAGCTGATGTGCCCGGCGGTGCCGAGGCTTTTTCGAGGGCATGTTGTTGTTGGAAGAGAGAGAGAGCGACTGGGGGGAAGAGAGAGAGCGACTGGGTGGAAGAGAGAGAGCGATTGGGGGGAAGAGGGAGAGAGAGCGACTGGGGGGAAGAGAGAGAGAGCGACTGGGGGGAAGAGAGAGAGAGAGAGTGGCTGGGGGGAAGAGAGAGAGCGAGCGACTGGGGGGAAGAGAGAGAGCGAGCGACTGGGGGGAAGAGAGAGAAAGAGCGACTGGGGGGAAGAGAGAGATGAGCGACTGGGGGGAAGAGAGAGAGAGTGACTGGGGGGAAGAGAGAGAGAGAGAGCGACTGGGGGGAAGAGAGAGAGAGAGAGTGACTGGGGGGAAGAGAGAAAGAGCAACTGGGGGGAAGAGAGAGAGAGAGAGCGACTGGGGGAAGAGAGAGAGAGAGTGACTGGGGGAAAGAGAGCGAGCGACTGGGGGGGAAGAGAGAGAGCGACTGGGGGGAAGAGAGAGAGCGACTGGGGGAAGAGAGAGAGCGACTGGGGGGAAGAGTGAGAGCAACTGGGGGAGAAGAGAGAGAGCAACTGGGGGGAAGAGAGAGAGCGACTGGGGGGAAGAGAGAGAGCGACTGGGGGAAGAGAGAGAGCGACTGGGGGGAAGAGAGAGAGCGACTGGGGGGAAGAGAGAGCGACTGGGGGGAGAGAGAGAGTGACTGGGGGGAAGGGGGGAAGGAGGAGGCGGGGGAGGAAAGGGGGAGGGGGGAAGAAGGGGGAGGGGGGAGGAAGGGGGAGGGGAGAGGAATGGGGAGGGGGAGGAAGGGGGAGCGGGGAAGAAGGGGGAGGGGGGAAGAAGGGGGGTGTGGTGTATGTAACCGTTCCACCTTTAAGAGAACTATTTTAAGAGATGCACTACTTTATCTTGGCTGCTGTATACTGTAATACCGGTGGTGACCACACCGGTATATAAGTGCTGTGTAATGATTTATTGGGCAGTTCAGCCTGACCTCCGACTAGTAGAGACCTGTTGAATTTACTCTTGTGGTCTGTGTGCAGTGATTCTTATTAACAATAACTAGAAGACACAGACTTAACAGTGGCGACGATGACGATCTTTCCCTGCGGCAGAGATATATCCAAGGCAGTTTAACGGGCGTTGAGAAGAGGCATCCGCCCTCATCATCCTGCTGAGAAAGGACTCGGGTCTGAAGAGCAAGGAAGAATCCTGACACGAAGCCTTCCATCAGCAACAGGCAGTGATCGTCCCTTCTATCACGGTGGTGGGTAAGCCGATCAGCGACGAGCAGCAAGTCGGCCACGTTGGCTGTGAAGTAGGGGAGGGATAAACGGAGGATATAAGGGCGGAGAACTCGACCACGGCCGGGGAAAAGAGCCGGACAGAAGGCGGGGCCAGAGGCGCTGAGACTGGGGCAGCGTAAGGCACGGGAGCCGCGGTGAATGCAATCGCAGCCGGTGTAAAAGACCGGGCTGCAAGCGGGCTGGGAGACGCAACAGCGTCGAGAGAGAGCTCGACCGCGACCGGGGAAAAAGGCCGGGCAGCTACCGAGGCCGCGAGGCGCGGGATAAAATAAAAAATTTAAAAAAAACGCGGAGAACTCAGCCGCAGCCGGGGGAAAGGACCGGACTGCAAGAGGGGCTGGGAGGCACGATTTGAGAACAGCTGGGGAGGGCGAACGCAGCAATATGGCAATCGCCATTACAGCCAGCGGGGGAGAAAGGCAAACGTGGGAAGCCGCCATTTTCGTAGGCGGGGGAAGAAGACAAGCGTGGGAAACCGCCATTTTGAAAAAAAAAAATTTTCTTTTTGTTTCTCAAGAAGATTGCGAGGATGCCTAAGCGTGGTAACATCAACGATTTCGATCCCGATGTTGAAGATTGGGCCACGTATGTAGAACGCATAGAGATTTATTGTAAGGCAAATAAAATATCAGATGAAGATAAAGCAGTAACCTTACTAAACTCAATGGGTGCGAAGACATACGGGCTATTGAAGCATCTTCTATCACCAGCTAAACCGGCGGATCAGGCTTTTGCTAATATTGTTGCTGTCCTGAGAAATCATTTGAACCCCACACCGCTGATGTTAGCGGGACGATTTAAATTTTATGCGAGCATGCAACTGAAAGAGGAAAGCAACGCGGAGTATTTAATTGAACTGCGTAAGCTAGCGAAATACTGTCAGTTTGGGGAAAGACTGACAGAGGCATTGAGAGACAAATTCGTGTGTGGATTGTCGAAAGAAGGAACACAAAAGCGGCTGCTTGAAGAGAATGATCTTACACTTGATAAGGCTGTCACTATTGCAGCATCGCACGAAGCCGCAGCGAGAGGCACTGCGGAAATGCAGCTGAAGGCAGCGGTACTCAGCGTAGATCAAATGGCTTTGGGTACAGCGAAATGTTATTGTTGTGGAAAGACAACACACGATCAGAACCAATGCTGGTTTAAAAATCAGGAATGTAGAAAATGTGGCAAGCTTGGTCACATAGCTAAAGTATGCCGGTCAGGAAAGAAGACCAGCAACAAAAAGTCACCGCAGGAAAAGTGCAGAAAGGTACATAAGGTGGCTGAGAAGAGTTCGGATGAACAAAATTCGGATTCAGACTCCAACAGCAAGGAACTGGGTAGTCTGAGAATTCACAATGTGAGTAAGGAAGCTGACCTACAAACTATCTGGGTCACACTTCAGATAGCAGGAGTCCAAGTGAAGATGGAATTGGACACCGGATCGGCGTTGACGGTCATGAATAAGCAAGATTACAAAAGGTTATTCACACATATTCCCCTACGGGATACGGAGATAGTATTGCAGACATACACGGGGCAAAGAGTATACCCCATCGGAAAGATAAAAGTCAAGGTGGTACACAAGGGCAAAGAACACCAAGGAATGGACCTATATGTACTACCTGAGGGAGGTCCACCACTTCTGGGATGGGAGTGGATCAGGAAAATAAATATGGACTGGCACTCCCTAAAAGCAATAACGGTAGATTCCGGAAAAAAAGATGTCAAACCTGAACGATTGTCCAGAATATTGGATGAGGTTAAAGAGGTGTTCCAACAGGGACTGGGAACACTGAGAGGAATTACGGCAAAAATCAAGATTGCAGAACATGCAAACCCAAAATTTTTCAAAGCCAGACCGGTACCTTATGCGATACGACCTGCTGTGGAAGCTGAGCTGGAAGGGCTAGAACGTTCAGGAGTACTGTCTAAGGTGGACTGGAGTGAGTGGGCCACGCCCATTGTTCCCGTCATGAAGCGTTCATCGAGTAACAAGCCAGGGGAACCGGGGAAGGTCCGCATCTGTGGAGACTTCAAGATCACGGTTAATCCGGTGCCTCACACGGTGCAATATCCGCTTCCGCGGATTGAGGCTATCTTTGCTTCATTGTCTGGCGGGAAACACTTCACCAAGATAGACCTGGCGCAAGCGTACTTACAGATGGAAGTTGAGGAAGAGTCGCGCCAGTGTCTCACAATCAACACGCACAGAGGCTTGTATCGATATAATAGACTGGTTTTTGGAGTGGCTTCGGCTCCAGCAATTTGGCAGAGGGCCATGGAGCAGGTATTACAGGGAATTCCAAGCACTCAATGTTACTTGGACGATATCCTGATTACAGGAGATGGCGATGAGGAACACCTTGCAAATTTGAAACTGGTGCTCACCAGATTGAAGGAATATGGACTTCGAGTTAATCGCCAGAAATGTGAGTTCATTTCAGAAACGGATCTCGTACTGTGGTCATGTCATTGACCAGGAGGGGCTGCACAAGGCACCTGACAAGATCGAAGCTGTTGTGAAGGCTCCCGCTCCGGAAAATGTATCCCAGTTGAGGTCGTTCCTAGGGTTGATTAACTATTACCATAAGTTTCTGCCAAATCTATCCACGGTGCTGCACCCGCTGAACGCTCTTTTGCAGAAAGAAGTACCATGGAAGTGGAGCGAGGATTGTAAGAAGGCCTTTCGCAAAAGCAAGGCATTGATCACCTCAGAGGAAGTGTTGGCTCACTTCAACCCAACGCTACCTATTCGGTTAGCTTGTGATGCTTCTCCTTATGGTATTGGAGCAGTACTCTCACACAAGTTGCCAAATGGCTTGGAAAGGCCAGTCGCATTTGCATCCAGATCATTGACCTCCGCTGAGCGCAACTATGCTCAGATAGATAGGAAGGCTCTCAGCCTTGTGTGGGGAGTAAAGAAGTTTAATCATTACCTGCAGGGCCAGAAGTTTACACTGCTGACAGACCACCAGCCGTTGGTATCCATTTTTAACCCTAAGAAGGGTGTTTCGGTGATGACAGCACAGAGGCTCCAGAGATGGTCCCTTTTCCTAGGGGCACATCAATATCAGATAGAATTCAAAGGTACAAAGCAGCATGGTAATGCTGATGGGCTGTCGCGCCTGCCACTACCTACTGAGGAGGAGGCACCGACGGTTGACCCGGTGGAATTATTTCACTCGACCATCATCGAATGTTTACCTGTCACCAATGCAAATATTGAAAGGGAGACTAGGAATGACCCGACACTGTCCCGGGTCTACGAATTGACAGTAAAGGGATGGCCAGCCCATGGTGATCCACTGTTACCGGCATTCTCAGCAAGACGAGAACAGCTGTCCATCTGTCAGGGAACATTGATGTATGGAACAAGGGTGATTATCCCTCCTAAGTTAAGAGCGAGAGTTCTAAAAGAACTACATGAAGGTCATCTGGGGGGAGTCAAGATGAAAAGCCTTGCTAGGGCTTATGTGTGGTGGCCGGGTATCGACCAACAGATAGAGGATCTGACGAAAAGCTGCTCAGGGTGCCAAAAAGTCCAAAATGCACCTCCAATTGCACCGCTGCATCCATGGGAATGGCCTTCAACCCCATGGCAACGTGTACATATTGACTTTGCTGGTCCATTCATGGATTCCATGTTTTTAATTGCGGTGGACGCACATTCTAAATGGCCAGAAGTGATTAAAATGACTACCACTACCTCGGAGAAGACGATCGCGGTGCTAAGAGCGATATTTGCAAGAAATGGATTGCCAGAGCAAATATGTTCAGACAACGGACCACAGTTCGTGTCAGAGGAATTCCAGAAATTCCTGAAGAAGAATGAGGTGAAACATTATACCTCTGCCCCATATCATCCAGCTACGAATGGGCTGGCCGAGAGGTTTGTACAGACGTTCAAAAAGGCAATAAAGGCCATGAGCGAAGATCAGATTCCACTGCAACACAAGGTGGACAATTTCCTACTGGCATATCGAAACGCCACCCATGCAACAACAAACCAAAGTCCTGCCATGATGTTCTATAACAGGAGGTTGCGGTCCAGGTTGGACTTGTTAAAACCAAATGTGCGGAGGGAAGTCGAAAACAAACAGTTCCAGCATATCAATAACAAGCCCACTTGGAGTTTTGAAATAGGACAACCGGTGTTAGCCAGGGACTATAAAAACGAGAAATGGCAATCTGGAACAATTCGGGCCAGACAAGGACCCCTGATGTACACGGTAGATGTTGGTGAAAATGTAATGCGACGTCATGCTGACCAACTGGTGGGATCGAGAACAAGGGTCGAGCCCATGGTTATGACAGACAACCGTGGAGGAAGTTAGTGAACCTGAAGCATCTACCTCAGAAGTGAATATACCTGATGATGATGTCCTATCCATAGGGGATCAACTAGATGAGTCACCCCAGCAACGAGAACCAGAGACCCCTGAAAGGCGTTATCCATCTCGGATCAGGAGGCCTCCTCAGAGACTGAATCTGTGAACTGTTTTTACATGAAGTTGTGTATATATGTTATTATGTTATGTTTAATGGGGAATATATACTGTTAAGCTAAAAAGGGAGGATTGTGGTGTATGTAGCCGTTCCACCTTTAAGAGAACTATTTTAAAAGATGCACTACTTTATCTTGGCTGCTGTATACTGTAATACCGGTGGTGACCACACCGGTATATAAGTGCTGTGTAATGATTTATTGGGCAGTTCAGCCTGACCTCCGACTAGTAAAGACCTGTTGAGTTTACTCTTGTGGTCTGTGTGCAGTGATTCTTATTAACAATAACTAGAACACACAGACTTAACAGGGGGAAAAAGGGGAAGGGGGAAGAAGGGGGAGGGGGGTAAGGGGGAAGCAGGGGGAGGGGGGGAGGGGGTAGAAGGGGGAGGGGGGAAGAAGTTGGAGGGGGATGGAGGGGGAGGGGGGAGGGGGGATGGAGGGGGAGGGGGGAGGGGGGAAGAAGGGAGTGGGGGGAGGGGGAGGAGGGGGGAAGAAGGGGGAGAGGGGTAGGAGGGGGAGAAGGGGGAGGGGGGAGGGGGAGGGGGGAGAAGGGGGAGGGGGGAAGAAGGGGAGGGGGAAGGAGGGGGAAGAAGGGGAGGGGGGAAGAAGGGGAGGGGGAAGGAGGGGGGAAGAAGGGGGAGGGGGGAAGAAGGGGGAGGGGGAAGAAGGGGGAGGGGGAGGGGGAAGGACGGGGGGAGGGGGGAGATGGGGCGAGGGGAGCACCCCGTCAGCCCGAGCCCCGCCTCCCCGAGCCCCGCCCCTGATATCCCAAGCCCCGCCCCCGATCTCCTGAGCCCCGCCCCCTGCCCTCCTGAGCCCCGCCCCCGCCCTCCTGAGCCCCGCCCCCCGAGCCCCCCCCCCCGATCTCCCAAGGCTGCCCCCCTGATCTCCCGAGGCTTGCCCCCCATCTCCCGAGGCTGCCCCCCGATCTCCCGAGGCCCGCCCCCCCGATCTCCCGAGGCCCCCCCCAATCTCCCGAGGCCCCCCCGATCTCCCGAGGCCCCCCCGATCTCCCGAACCCTGTCCACCCCCGATCTCCCGATGCCAGCTCCCCCCCAATCTCCCGAGGCCCGCCCCACCCCGATCTCCCAAGGCCCGCCCCCCCGATCTCCCGAGGCCCGCCCCCCCCAATGTCCCGAGGCCAGGCCCCACCCCGATCTCCCGAGGCCCCCCCGATCTCCCGAGGCCCGCCCCCGATCTCCCGAGGCCCGCCCCCCCCCGATCTCCCGAGCCCCGCCCCCCCCGATCTCCCGAGGCTCCCCCGATCTCCCGAGCCCCGCCCCCCTCCCGAGCCGGCTTCAAGAGCAGAGAGAGAGACGCCGCCGTGCAACCTACCGCATGAGGCCGGGCCGGACTCAAGTCACGCGCGCTGAACTGCTGCCCCACCCACCTTTACTAAGATGGCGGCGGTAGTGACGCTCGGCTGAGGCCCGCCCCTCCAGCCTTCACAAAGATGGCGGCGATCGGGGGCCGCTTGTTGACTGGGGCCGGGAGGTGCCTAGCTCGGGTGTGGGTGCGCAGGAGAGGCCGAGGCTTCGAGGCCTACAAAAACGGTGAAAGGTAGGAAAATTATAGAGGTTAGAGAAAAGATGTACAAATTAATTAACTTTTTTAAAAAACAATTTGTTTTTTAAAAGCAGCTTTTTTTTTGCTGGAAATGTATATTTGAAAAGAAAGACGCAGAAAGCGGGAAAAAGAATGGAAGCAAGATGGCGGCTACTCACCTTGGTTCAGAACGATAAGGCCCGCCCACACACGCACCGATTGGTCGACCGTCAGGTCACCAAAGCATAGGATTGGTCAATCGTCCCGTCACTCGACTGCAGGAGGGCCCGCCCGCACGCGCCAGGAACCCGGCGTACAATTGGCCGACCTCGACGTCACTCTATTGCTAATGAGCGGATAATGAGATGCTAATGAGCGGAATTTTGAACATTTTTGGATACCGCGGGCGCAATTTTTGTCCGGCCGAGAAGTAAATACGCTTACGACCGTTTTGGAATGGTAAGCTTTCTTTTGATGTAACGCACGTATAGGTACGCTCTATAACTTTCGAGTGTACAGCCGGACAGACGCACACCGAAGTACAGACAGACAGACAGACAGACAGATGCATCCGTTTATATATATAAAGAAGATAGACTAGCTGAAGTGCCCGGCGGTGCCGAGGGGATTTTTGAGGGAATGTTGTTGTTGGAAGAGAGAGAGAGAGCGACTGGGGGGCAGAGAGAGCGCGAATGGGGGGGAAGAGCGACAGCGACTGGGGGGAAGAGAGAGAGCGACTGGGGGGGAAGAGAGAGAGCGACTGGGGGAAGAGAGAAAGTGACTGGGGGGAAGAGAGAGAGAGAGCGACTGGGGAAAGAGAGAGAGAGAGAGCGACTGGGGAAAGAGAGAGAGAAAGAGCGACTGGGGGAAGAGAGAGAGAGCGACTGGGGGGAAGAGAGAGAGAGAGCGACTGGGGGGAAGAGAGAGATCGACTTGGAGGGAAGAGAGAGAGTGACTGGGGGGAAGAGAGAGAGCGACTGGGGGGAAGAGAGAGAGCGACTGGGGGGAAGAGAGAGCGACTGGGGGGGAAGAGAGAGAGCGACTGGGGGGAGGGGTGGGAAGGAGGAGGCGGGGGAGGAAAGGGGGAGGGGGAAGAAAGGGGAGGGGGAAGAAGGGGGAGGCGGGAAGAAAGGGGAGGGGGAAGAAGGGGGGGAAGAAGGGGGAAGAAGGGGGAAAGGGGGAAGAAGAGGGAAGGGGAAGAAGAGGGGGGGGAAGGGGGTAGAAGGGGGAGGGGGGAAGAAGGGGGAGAGGGGGAGGGGGGAGAAGGGGAAGGAGGGGAAGAAGGGGAAGGGGGGAAGAAGGGGGAGGGGGGAAGAAGGGGGAGGGGGAAGAAGGGGGAGGGGGGAGGGGGAGGGGGAAGGAGGGGGGAGGGTGGAGAAGGGGGGAGGGGGCACCCCGTCAACCCGAGCCACGCCCCCGATATCCCGAGCCCCGCCCCTATCTCCCAAGCCCCGCCCCCGCCCCCCGCCCCCGAGCCCCGCCCCCCGAGCCACGGCCCCCGAGCTCCCGAGCCCCGCCCCCCCGATCTCCCGAGCCCCGCCCCCCCCCGATCTTCCGAGGCTTGCCCCCCCCCGATCTCCCGAGGCTGGCCGCCCCCCCGTTCCCTCGAGGCCCGCCCCCCCCGATCTCCCGAGGCCCGCCCCCCGATCTCCCGAGGCCGCCCCCCCTGATCTCCCGAGGACCCCCCCCGATCTCCCGAGGCCCACCCCCCCGATCTCCCGAGGCCCACCCCCTCCGATCTCCCGGGGCCTGCCCCCCTCCGATCTCCCGAGGCCCGCCCCCCGATCTCCCGAGGCCCGCCCCCCCCCGATCTCCCGAGGCCCGCCCCCCCGATCTCCCGAGGCCAGGCCCCACCCCGATCTCCCAAGGCCCCCCCCCGATCTCCCGAGGTCCCCCCCCGATCTCCCGAGGCCCGAGGCCCGCCCCCCCGATCTCCCGAGGCCCGCCCCCTGATCTCCCGAGCCCCGATCTCACGAGCCCCGCCCCCCCCGATCTCCCGAGGCTCTGCCCACCGCCCGAGCCGGCTTCAAGAGCAGAGAGAGAGACGCCGCCGCACAACCTACCGCGTGAGGCCGGGCTGGACTCAAGTTGCGTGCGCTGACTCCTGCCCCACCCGCCTTTTCTAAGATGGCGGCGGTAGCGACGCTCGGCTGAGGCCGCCCCTCCAGCCTTCACAAAGATGGCGGCGATCGGGGGCCGCTTGTTGACTGGGGCCGGGAGGTGCCTAGCTCGGGCATGGGTGCGCAGGAGTGGCCGAGGCTTCGAGGCCTACAAAAATGGTGAAAGGTAGGAAAATTATAGAGGTTAGAGAAAAGATGTACAAATTAATTAACTTTTAAAAAAAACAATTTGTGTTTTAAAAGCAACTTTTTTTTTTGCTGGAAATGTATATTTGAAAAGAAAGACGCAGAAAGCGGGAAAAAGAATGGAAGCAAGATGGCGGCTACTCACCTCGGTTCAGAACGATAAGGCCCGCCCACACATGCACCGATTTGTCGACCGTCAGGTCACCAAAGCGTAGGATTGGTCAATCGTCCTGTCACTCGACTGTAGGAGGGCCCGCCCGCATGTGCCAGGAACCCGGCGTACGATTGGTCGACCTCGACGTCACTCTATTGCTAATGAGCGGGTAATGAGATGCTAATGAGCGGAATTTTGAATGTTTTTTGGATACCGCGGGTGCAACTTTTGTCCGGCCGAAACGTAAATATGCTTATGACCGTTTTAGAATCGTAAGCTTTCTTTTGATGTAACGCACGTGTAGTTACGCTCTATAACTTTCGAGTGTATAGCCGGACAGACACACACCAAAGGACAGACAGACAGACAGATACAGACAGACAGATAGACAGACAGCCAGATAGACAGACAGACAGACAGACAGACAGACGTATCTGTTTATATATATAGATAAAAACTCTTACTATCTGTTTTTATATTTTTTGCTAATTTACTTTCATAATCTATCTTCCCTTTCTTAATCAATTTTTTTGTTTTTTTTGCTGTCTTTTAAAGTTTTCCCAATCCTCTATCCTCCCACTAGATTTGGCTACCTTATATGCCCTTGTTTTTTATTCGAATACTATCCTTAATTTCTTTACTTATCCACGGATGGCTGTCTTTTCTTTTTCACCCTTTTCTTCTCAGTGGAATATATATTTTTTGGAAGTTGTAAAATAACTCCTTAAATATACACCACTGATCATGTATCGTCTTACCCTTTAATCTATTTTCCCAATCCACTACTCAATTCCGCTCTCATACTTTCATAGTCTCTATTCAAGCTTAGCACGCTTGTTTGAGATCCAACCTTCTCACCCTCTAATTGAATATGGAATTCAACCATGTTATGGTCACTCATTCCAAGGGGATCCTTTACTAGGACATTTTTAATTGATCCTGCCTCATTACACAGGACCAGATCTAAGGTTGCTTGCCCCCTGGTCGGTTCAGTTACATACTGCTCAAGAAACCCATCCCTAATACACTCAATGAACTCATCCTCAAGGCAGCCCTGCCCAATTTGATTTGCCCGATTAATATGATAGTTAGAATCCCCCATAATTATAGATGTTCCCTTATTACAAGCCTCAACTATTTCCTGATTGATACACCGTCCAACAAAGCTGCAACTGTTCGGAGGCCTATAGACTACGCCCACTAGTGTTTTTTTCCCCTTATTATTCCTTATCTCCACCCAAACTGTTTCATTATCCTGATCTTTTGACCCAATATCATTTCTCTGTATTACAGTGATTCCTTCCTTTATTAGCATAGCCACCCCACCTCCCCTTCCTTCCTGCCTGTCCTTCCTGATCGTTAAATAACCTGGTATGTTGAATTCCCAGGCATTGTCACCCTGCAGCCATGTTTCTGTAATGGCCACAAGATCATACCCATATGTAGTTATTTGTGCCATTAACTCATCTATTTTGTTACGAATGCTACATGCACTTAGATAGAGAACTTTCAAATATGTTTTGTGACACTTAGTTCCTGCTTTTGCCCTTTTTATTACTTTACCTTTTACTCCATACCTTCTGCCCCTTCCTGACACGCTCTGGTTTTTAATTTCCCCACTGCTATCTAAGTCTATGACCTTCTCTGTTGTCATTTTTATTATTTGCTCTCTAGGAACCTCCCCCCCCACTAGTTAGTTTAAAGCCCGGCTTAAAGGTAAGGCTGGCCTCCCCCGGTCCATTGCTGCTGTCTCCTATTATGCGCCAGCTTGCCCTGCAAGAAAAAGGATGAGGTCTGAGTAAAGATGCAGCCATGATCTTGGCTGAAATGCCTCCCATGGTCGAATAGCCCTTACTGTGTGCAGCCATCATCTTGGCTGAAATGCCTCCCATGTTCGAATAGCCCTTACTGTGTGCAGCCATGATCTTGGCTGAAATGCCTCCCATGGTCGAATAGGCCTTACTGTGTGCAGCCGTGATCTTGGCTGAAATATCTCCCATGGTCGAATAGCCCTTACAGTATGCAAAGTGCTGAATGTGCGTGTGAGTTTCCTGAAAGGGCCATAGGTGTTGGAGGAGTGCTGGGCATTGGAGCTTTCAAGACCCTTTGGCCATAAAGCGAGGTCGAGATGGAGGGATGAAGAGGTTTCTGAAAAAGGCACTCACCCTGACGACCCGAGTGAGGTCGTTGAACTTCTTCCTGTATTGAACAGGGGTCCTAGGCACCATGCTGCTGGAGGTCACTCTGTGAGCCACCTCCCTCCAAGCTTTTCGGTACTCGCTGGGCAGAGGCCTCGTGCCACTCTCGGTACAGGAGAGATCGCCTGCGCTCCAACCCGCCAACCAGAGCCTCCAAGGCCCCCTCGCTGAAACGCTGCGCTCACTCCCTGGCCCTCTCCATGGTCCTTGGCTGCAGGATTTGGCAACAGGTCTGTCCAGGCCGAGATTCAGGGCTACGATGCGCAGGGTGCAGCTGCAAATCAAGATTGACCCTCCCCTTTAAGAACTGACCGGCGCCAGCGTTCTGTGTGCAATCGCTAACTGACACACCTGCGCTGCACCTGCCCTCTGAGTTAGCGCCTCGCTCCTCCGGCTTAGCGCCTTAAGAGAGTCGTGCAGTGCCTGATTTAGCGCTGATCAGCTCCAGTGGCGAAACAGACCAATTTCACAGTAGGTGGCGATAATTTGTGCCCCAAATGGGGCGATACCGAATTTCTCCCCCATAGGGTCTAATGAGAGGGAGGAATTGAATGAAATCGGTATTTGTAGGGAAATGGTGTTCGGGAAATTGATGGGATTGAAGGCCGATAAATCTCCAGGGCCTGATAATCTATATCCTAGGGTACTTAAGGAAGTGGCCCTAGAAATAGTAGATGCATTGCTGGTCATCTTCCAAAATTCAATACTCTGGAATAGTTCCCATGGATTGGAAGGTAGCTAATGTTACCCCACTGTTCAAAAAAGGTGGTAGAGAGAAAACGGGGAATTACAGACCGGTAAGCCTGACATCGGTAGTGGGGAAAATGCTAGAGTCCATTACAAAAGATGTAATAGCAGAGCTCTTGGAAAACAGTGACAGGATCGGACAAAGTCAACATGGATTCACAAAAGGTAAATCGTGCTTGACTAATCTATTGGAATCTTTTGAGGATGTAACTGGTAGAATAGATAAGGGAGAACCAGTGGATGTGGTGTATTTGGACTTTCAGAAGGCTTTCGATAAGGTCCTGTATAAGAGATTAGCGTGTAAAGTTAAAGCACATGGGATTGGGGGCAAGGTATTGACCTGGATAGAGAACTGGTTGGCAGACAGGAAGCAAAGAGTTGGAATAAACGGATCTTTTTCCGAGTGGCAGGCAGTGACTAGTGGGGTACCGCAGGGAGATCGGTGCTAGGACCCCAGCTATTCACAATATATATTAATGATCTAGACGAGGGAACTAGATGTAATATCTCCAAGTTTGCAGACGACACAAAGCTGGGTGGGTGTGTATGATGTGAGGAGGATGCTGAGAAACTCCAGTATGATTTGGACAGGTTGGGTGATTGGGCAGATGCAGTATAATGTGGATAAATGCAAGGTTCTCCACTTTGGTAGCATAAACAGGAAGACAGATTATTATCTGAACAGCAATAGATTGGGAGAGGGGAAGTGCAATGAGACCTGGGTGTCCTTGTGCACCAGTCGCTGAAGGTAAGTATGCAGGTGCAGCAGGCGGTTAAGAAGGCAAATGGTATGTTGGCCTTCATAGCTAGAAGATTCGAGTACAGGAGCAAGGATGTCTTGCTGCAGTTGTACAGGGCCTTGGTGAGACCACACCTTGAGTGTTGTGTGCAGTTTTGGTCGCCTTATCTGTTCTTGCCATGGAGGGAGTGCAGCGAAGGTTCACCAGACTGATACCTGGGATGGCAGGAATGATGTATGAGGAGAGATTGGGTCGATTGGGCTTATATTCGCTGGAGTTTAGAAGAATGAGAGGGGATCTCATTGAAACTTATAAAATTCTAACAGGACTAGACAGACTAGATGCAGGAAGGATGTTCCCAATGGCGGGGGAGTCCAGAACCAGGGGTCACAGTAAGGATAAGGGGTAAGCCATTTAGGACAGAGATGAGGAGGACTTTCTTCACCCAGAGAGTGGTGAACCTGTGGAATTCTCTACCACAGAGGACAGTTGAGGCCAATTCATTAAATATATTCAAGAAGGCGTTGGATATATTTCTTAAGGCTAAAGGGATCAAGGGATACGGGGAGAAAGCAGGGACAGGGTACTGAGCTTGGATGATCAGCCATGGTCACATTGAATGGCGGAGCAGGCTCGAGGGGCTGAATGGCCTACTCCTGCTCCTATCTTCTATGGTTCTATGTTTCTCTTCCCTAAAGGCCCCTTTACTATAAGGTTATTAATTTACCCTTCCTCATTGCACAATTCTAGATTTAAAATAGCCTGTTCCCTAGTTGGTTCCTCAACATACTGATCTAGAAAACTATCTTGCATACATTCCATGAATTTGCCCTCCACACTACTGCTGCAAATTTGGTTTGCCCAGTCTATATGTGGTTTAAAATCCCCCAAGATTCCTGCATTACCCTTCCTACATCACAACAGTGACTGCACTTCAAAATTACTTCATTGACTGTGAAACGCTTTTGGGTGTCTAAGGACATGCAAAGGGCCCTGTCACTATCTGTATCGCGTGATGTAAGGCATTTCAGTTGCAGGAATAAGGAGGCCACATACTCCTTGGAAAATAAGTGTCTAAATGGCGTAGAGGAGCAAAGGGAATCTACAGGTACAGATTCACAAATCATTAAAAGTAGTGACACAAGGTCATAAAACGTTCAAACAAAGCTCCGGGGTTCATTTCGAGAGGAATATAATAGAAAATCAGGGAAGTTATGTTAAAATTTTATTGAACCTTGGTTAGCCCACACTTGGAGTACTGTGCGCAGTTCTGGTTTCCATATTATAAAAAGGATATAGTGACACTGGAGAAGGTGCAAACAAGATTTACAAGGGTTGATGTAATGATATCAGCAAATAGTGATGTTATTTGCCTGTTCGATTATGATGCCTTAATAGCATGTTTGCAGGTATTGATTACTTATGCCTGACCAGCAGAGGTCATGTGACCGAGAGAAGCAAGGCAGTTAGTTTAGTTTCAGTTTCGTTCTAGATGCATCACTAGCATAATGGTGTCTCCTGAATGCTGTATAAAAAGTTGAACAGACTTTAGATTAAAACTCATTCTCTTTCATAAATGTCTCATCATTGAACCCACAAAGAAATCAATACATGGTGTCAGAAGTGATTGAAAGAGTTGAAGAGAAAATATCTGAAGTTAAATCAGCTCTCCACAAATTAGCAAGCCAAAAGAGAACATCGTTGCTTACCATTGGAGAATAGCTAACAAAGTGAAAAAATGGAAGGTTTACACCCACTGGCGACGCTTCAGATGACAGGTAATGTGGCTGAAAATTGGAGAAGGTTCAAACAACGTGTGGGGTTGTATTTATCAGCAATCGGAGCTGACGAGAAAAGTAATGAAAGGAAATCGTCACTGTTCTTACATGTCGTGGGTGATGAAGCGCTGGAGGTGTATAATAACTTCACATTCGCTGCTAATGGAGACAAAATGAAGCTAGATAAAATAATGGAACAGTTTGAGGCCTACTGCATACCTAAACATAATGTGATGTTTGAGAGGCACAGATTTTTCACATGTGTACAGAAAACGGGAGAGACTATTGATCAGTATTTGACTGAACTGAGAAACCGAAGCAAATCATGTGAATTTGGGGGACTGACAGACTCGCTGATAAAAGACAGACTGGTGTGTGGTATTCTGGATAATGGTCTAAGGGAAAGACTGCTAAGAGAGCAAGATCTAGACCTGGGAAAAGCCATAGAACTGTGTTGGGCTACAGAGACTGTGAAGTTGCAGGCAAAGGAGCTGTTCAGTGACAATAGCTGCAACGTGGATGCAGTGAGTATGAACGGACACAAACCGTTTAACAAAAAGAGCGCCAATGTGAAAAAAGAGGCGTGGCCAGCGAATAAAAATGAAAGGGGCAATTGAAAGACATGTAGTCGATGCGGTACACAGCATCCACCAAAAAAGTGTCCAGCATATGGTAAAAAATGCAATAGTTGCAACAAAAACAACCATTATGCCCGTTGCTGTAAGAACCAAGCGCAACAAAGCAAGGTCCATGCAGTAGATGAAAGCGAGATAGAGGAATTCTATGTAGATGTTGTGTCTGAAAACAAAAAAGAAGAAAGAGACTGGATGTTGACACTAAAAGTGAATGACACACACATTCCATTTAAATTGGATACTGGAGCACAAGTTAATGTGATATCAGAGACTGATTTTAAGAAAATTAGACCCAGACCAAAGATACATGGAATAAAAGTGAAAGTGACAGGATACTCAGGTACTGATATACCAGTGAAAGGAAGATGCATTGTCAAAGTAACACACAAGGACAGAGAGCACATGCTAGCATTAATCGTGGTGCCAAAGGATGTGCAAGCCATACTAGGTTTAAAAGCCTGTGAGAGACTGAACCTGGTAAAGAGAGTCCTCGTTGTGGAAAGCGAAGGAGAGACAGTCTATGATGAGCTCATGAAAGAGTACAACGACCTATTTAAGGGTCTAGGCTGCATTCCAGGAGAACACACGATCAGAGTAGATAAAAGTATGACACCGGTCATACATCCATGCAGAAAAGTTCCGTTTGCTCTTCAAAAGCAACTGAAGGCAGAGTTGGACAGGATGGAAAGCCTGAACGTGATTCAGAAGATAGATGAGCCAACTGAGTGGGTGAGTTCCCTCATCGTAGTGGACAAAAAGAATGGAAAGCTCAGAATTTGCCTGGATCCAAGAGATCTAAACAGAGCAATAAAGAGAGAGCACTTCAAGCTTCCTACACGTGAGGAAATCATGGCACAGTTTGCGAATGCAAAATATTTCAGCAAGTTAGATGCATCATCAGGATTTTGGCAGATGAAGCTGGACGAAGCAAGTTCAAGACTATGCACGTTCAACAGTCCATTTGGCAGACACAGATTCCTAAGGTTACCATTTGGCATTGCCTCAGCTCCTGAAGTGTATCACAAGGCTATCCATATGATCTATGAGCACCTGGAGGGAGTTGATACATCAATGGATGACATCATAGTATGGGGAACCACGAGAACTGAGCATGACGAGAGACTGAAAAAAGTGCTGGAAGCAACAAGGAAAACAAACCTGAAGCTGAATAGAGAGAAATGCCAGCTCGGGGTGACAGAACTGACATTCGTGGGAGATATCCTTAGCAGTGAGGGCATCAGACCAGATCCCAGAAAGGTGTCCGCCATTGAGAATATGCCAAAGCCACAATGCAAAAAGGACGTGCAGAGGTTTAATGGAATGATCAACTACATGGGGAAATTCATATCCAACCTCTCAGAAAAGATGGCGCCACTGAGAAGACTCACTGAAAAGAACATAGAATGGGAATGGAATCATGAGCATGAGAAGTCATGGAGCAATCTAAAGAAACTGCTCACAGAGGAACCAGTTCTGAGGTTTTATGACCCAGCGAGACCCATCAAGATATCATCAGATGCATCATAGAGTGGGCTCAGTGCCGTTCTTCTGCAACCATATGACTACTGGCAACCTATTGCATATGCATCGCGCTCAATGACAGACGCGGAGACGCAATATGCTCAAATAGAAAAGGAGCTGCTCAGCATCACATACGCCTGTGAAAGATTTCACCAGTTTGTGGCAGGACAAGCAATCAGTGTAGAGACTGACCATAAGCCCTTGATTGCATTGTTCCAAAAGCCACTAAATAGCTGTCCGCTTAGAATACAAAGAGTGATGATCAGGCTGCAACGCTATACACTGAATGTTGCGTACACACTGGGTAAGCTGATGTATACAGCAGACATGTTGTCCAGAGCTGTAGACCCAAGTGAGCCCGCAAACACCACAATGGATGACAAAATGAACGCCTACGGGGACATGATCACAAGTGCACTGCCCATAGCAGATGCAAAAATGGAGCTCATAAAGAATGAGACAAACAAAGATGAAACAATGAGACGACTGGGAAAAAGCATCTTGGATGGATGGCCCAACATGAAGCAAGACTGCTCACCTGATATAGCAGAGTACTGGAACTGCAGGGCAGAACTATCAGTGGTCAAAGACATCATCTACAAAGGAAGTAAAATAGTTATCCCAAAGAGTCTGAGAAGAGAGATGCTAAAAAAGATCCATGGAGGACATCTGGGAATTGAAAAGTGTAAGAAAAGAGCATGAGAGGTGATGTACTGGCCACGAATCAACCAAGATGTGACAAATGAGGTGTCAAACTGCACAATATGCCTGAAATATCGAGCAAGCAATCCGGTAGAACCACTAAAGCCACACCCAGCACCAGACAGACCTTACCAGAAGGTAGGCGCTGACCTATTCGTATGTCAAGGGAAGGACTATCTTGTAGTCACAGACTATTACTCCCTGTATCCAGAGGTTTGTAGACTACACACCACCACTGCAGATGCTGTGATAACATGTATGAAAGCCATATTCTCCAGACATGGCGTGGCAAGCGAGGTCTTCACAGACAACGGACCTCAGTTTTACAATGCAAGTTTCCGACACTTTGCCAAAGAGTGGGACTTTGTCCACACAACGTCAAGTCCTCACTTTCCACAGTCCAATGGACTACTGGAAAAATCGGTCCAGACAGTGAAAAGACTGATGTACAAGGCAAAAGACAGTGGAACTGACTTCTACCAGAGCATGCTTGTATACCGCACAATGCCGCTCGAGTGTGGTATGTCACCAGCCCAACTCCTGATGGGACGTCGGCTAAGGTCAAACCTACCCATCCCGGAGAACCTCCTGAAAACAAAAGAGGGGGAGAAAGTGAGGAAGTTCAAAGAACAACAGAAAGAAAAGCAAAAGTACTACTATGACAGAGGAACACAAAACCTACCTGAACTCCACACTGGTGACCAAGTAAGGTTCAAAGACAAAACAAACACATGGACTCAGAAGGGAACTGTCCTGAGTGAAGTTCAACCAAGATCATACACCATTCAGACAGATGAGGGTGCTGTTCTGAGAAGAAATCGTCGAGATCTTCTCATGGGACCAGCCACAGCAGGTCAAGAGACTGATACTGTTGAACAACCTGATCACACAGCTGAGAACACATCATCTGAGGCAACAACTCAGCTTCAAGGACAATCAATCAGAAAATCCTCAAGACACATGAAGCCTCCTGAGAGACTCATTGAGCAAATTTAAGGACTATTGTTATAGAAGGAAGTAATGTTATCTTATTCTTTCTTCAAGTTCTAGTGTATTGACATATTTCATGTGAACACACAAAGCAAGGTTAAAAAACCTTGATCATGATAATGATAATGTAAGTTCATTAAGTGTTACAGTTAAAATGCAGATTAATACAAAGAAAACATGTTGTTAGTTAAAAGTAAAATACTTTTGTTTTAAGGAAAGGAGATGTAATGATATCAGCAAATAGTGATGTTATTTGCCTGTTCGATTATGATGCCTTAATAGCATGTTTGCAGGTATTGATTACTTATGCCTGACCAGCAGAGGTCATGTGACCGAGAGAAGCAAAGCAGTTGGTTTAGTTTCAGTTTCGTTCCAGATGCATCACTAGCATAATGGTGTCTCCTGAATGCTGTATAAAGAGTTGAACAGACTTTAGATTAAAACTCATTGGCCTAGAAATTCAGTTGACTTAGCGCCGCTTTTGAGGCGCTAGAGGGACTAGCGCCAGAGTTATGGCCAGTTTAAAAATTCCCTGGGGCCCTAAATCGGCATTGCACCGGTAGCGCTGCGCCGGCACCGATGACGTCATCGGTGTGCGCAGCGTCCCGGTTGCCGTGGTAACCCGCCCGAACTCCGAAATTGATTTGCGGCCGCCTCGCCCGTGGCAGCCGCAAGCAACGTTCTGGCAGAGGTGCCTTACTCCAGTTTGCGCCGGCGCATTAAAGGCCCCGCGGCGGCCGACCACTTTCCCGCCAGCCGCCTGCCTGCAGCTCCCTCCCCGGACTTCTCCCCCCCCCCCCCCCCCCCCCGGAACAGATGCAAGCCCGGCACTTGTCCGAGGTGCCGGGCTCATTTTTAAGCTGATTTGCGCGGGCCGCGGCCGGGTGCAGGCAGCTCCTCCTTAACGGGAGGAGGAGGCCTGCACGTCCCCAGCCTGCCGCACTGCATCGGGTGCCGCAGCGCCGGAATTGCGGTGCGAAACGGCAGTTAGCGCCGATGTACCGCCGCAAAGACCCTTCAGTAGCGCCGGCAGCCGTTTGGGCGCGGCGCCACTGAATTTTTGGCGCGCGCAGGGGACTTAGCGCCGGCACTAACTTCCGGTGCTAAAGCCCTGGCTAAGCCAAAACCCAATTTCTAGGCCGTTCTCTTTCATAAATGTCTCATCATTGAACCCACAAAGAAATCAATACAGTTGATACCAGGACTGAAAGGGGGAGACCAGAATTGGTGCCATAAATATTAGATTGTCGCTGATAAATCCAACAGGCAATTCAGGAGAAGCTTTACCCAGACAGGGGTGAGAATGTGGATCTCACTACCACAAGGCCTGGTTGAGGCGAATAGCGTAGATGCATTGATGGGGACGCCAGATAAACACATGAGGGAGAAAGGAATAGAGGGATATGGTGATAGGGTGAGATGAAGAGGGATGGGAGGAGGTGTAAGATCTTAATGATTCTCAGAGTCCTTGGACAAGACGCCAATAGGCTGCCGCCAGTACGTTAGAGCAATAGATCAAGATTTATTGAGCTTGCAGCGTAATCAATACTTAACAAAAGGCGATAGTTTTAACGAGTAGCTCACAGCTCTTGGTCTCTGGAACCTCTCGGACACAGGTGACGTCATCTTAAGTCTGCTACTTTGTTCTTGCAGTAAGTTTGTGCAAAGTTGTTCTTGAGTATCGAGGTTTTAACCCTTTTCTTATCAACAGTTGATTTGGCCAGTGTCCATATATGGCCTTTAACAAAATCACCTTTTTTAATTGGTTCTAATGATCAAAATACCATTGTCACTCAGACTAAGGTAGCATCCCGCCTTTCCAGTATTTTTCCGCCAACCTTATCCCGCTGTCGTGTTATCTTGTTTATAGTTTTTCACCCCGTTGGAATTTACCAAAACTCTTTCATTTCCTGCCTCCCTGTTACAAGGCCTTTATACCAAGGGCCCCTATCAGTGCTGTTTCACTAGTCTTGAGGTATCCAGACGATCTCACTTTAATCCACCAGATTATCTCCATGATCTCTCGCATTTTATGTCCTTATATTAATGATTTTTTAAGTATTTTTGCAATTAGTTTTGTTCAGCAAATTCTAATTTCTAGTTAGCATCAGGGGGTTCAGGGGGTGAGGAAGGGGGTTCCGTTGAGGGGAAGGGGTTCAGGGGGTGCGGAAGGTGTTCAGGGGGTGGGGAAGGGGGTTCGGGGGGGGAAGGAGTTCAGGGGTGGGGAAGGGGTTCAGGGGTGGGGAGGGAGGAAGGGGTTCAGCGGGTGGGGAAGGGGTTCAGGGGCGGGAAAGGGGTTTCAGGGGTGGAGAAGGGGTTTCAGGGGGTGGGGAAGGGGTTTCAGGGGTGAGGAAGGGGTTCCGGGGATCTGGAAAGGGTTCAGGGGTGGGGAAGGGGTTCAGGGGTGGGGAAGGGGTTCGGGGGTGGGGAAGGGGTTCAGGGGTGGGGAAGGGAAGGGGTTCAGGGGTGGGGAAGAGGGTTCAGGGTGGTGGGGAAGGGGTTCAGTGGTGGGGGAGGGGGTTCAGGGGGTGGAGAAGGGGTTCAGGGGGTGGGGTAGGGGTTCAGGGGGTGGGGAAGGGGGATCACGGGGTGGGGAAGGGGTTCAGGGGGTGGGGAAGGGGGTTCAGGGGGTGGGGAAGGGGGTTCAGGGGGTAGGGAAGGGGTTCAGGGGTGGGGAAGGGGGTTCAGGGGGTGGGGAAGGGGTTCAGGGGTGGGGAAGGGGTTCAGGAAGTGGGGAAGGGGTTCAGAGGGTGAGGAAGGGGTTCAGGTGGTGGGGAAGGGGGTTCAGGGGGTGAGGAAGTTGTTAAGGTGGTGGGGAAGGGGGTTCATGAGGTGGGGAAGGGGGTTCAGGGGGTGGGGAAGGGGGTTCAGGGGGTGAGGAAGTGGTTCGTTGGTGGGGAAGGGGTTCAGGGGGTGGGGAAGGGGTTCAGGGGGTGCGGAAGGGGTTCAGGGGGTGGGGAAGGGGTTCAGGGGGTGAGGAAGTGGTTCGTGGGTGGGGAAGGGGTTCAGGGGGTGGGGAAGGGGTTCAGGAAGTGGGGAAGGGGTTCAGGGGTGAGGAAGGGGTTCAGGTGGTGGGGAAGGGGGTTCAGGGGGTGAGGAAGGTGTTAAGGTGGTGGGGAAGGGGTTCAGGGGGCGAGGAAGTGGTTCGTGGGTGGGGAAGGGGTTCAGGGGGTGGGGAAAGGGTTCAGGGGTGAGGGAGGGGTTCAGGGGGGTGGGGAAGGGGTTCAGAGGTGGGGATGGGGTTCAGGGGGTGGGGAAGGGAGTTCATGGGGTGGGGAAGAGGGTTCAGGGGGTGGGGAAGGGGGTTCAGGGGGTGGGGAAGGGGGTTCAGGGGCAAGGAAGTGGTTTGTTGGTGGGGAAGGGGTTCTTGGGTGGGGAAGGTGTTCAGGGGGTGCGGAAGGGGTTCAGGGGGTGGGGTAGGGGTTCAGGGGGCGAGGAAGTGGTTCGTGGGTGGGGAAGGGGTTCAGGGGGTGGGGAAGGGGTTCAGGGGGTGGGGAAGGGGTTCAGGGGTGAGGAAGGGGTTCAGGAGGTGGGGAAGGGGTTCAGGGGGTGGGGAAGGGGTTCAGGGGTGAGGAAGGGGTTCAGGGGGTGGGGAAGGGGTTCAGAGGTGGGGATGGGGTTCAGGGGGTGGGGAAGGGATTCAGGGGGTGGGGAAGGGGTTCAGAGGTGGGGAAGGGGGTTCAGGGGGTGAGGAAGGGGTTCAGGGTGAGGAGAAGGGGGTTCAGGAGGTGGGAAAGGGGGTTCAGGGGTGGGGAAGGTGGTGCAGCGGGTGGCAAAGGGGGTTCAGGGGGTGGGGAAGGTGTTCAGGGGTGGGGAAGGGGTTCAGGATGGGAAGGGGTTTCAGGGGGTGGGGAAGGTGTTCAGGGGTGGGGAAGGGGTTCAGGGGGTGCGGAAGGGGTTCAGGGGGTAGGGAAGGGGTTCAGGGGTGGGGAAGGGGCTCAGGGGGTGAGGAAGGGGTTCAGGGGGTAGGGAAGGGGCTCAGGGGGTGGGAAAGGGGTTCAGGGGTGGGGAAGGGGGTTCAGGGGTTGGGGAAGGGTTCGGGAGTGGAGAAGGTGTTCAGTGGTAGGGAAATTGATCCATGGGGTGGGGAAATGGATTCAAGGGGTGGTGAAGTGGTTCAGGGGTTCAGTAATGTGGTTGACTCTGAACTGCACTCTGAAATGGCCGAGCAAGTCACTCAGTTGTAATCTTATTGTACAAAAAGATACAATAAGAATGAAATAAACGGACAGACCACCCGGCATCGACCTAGGCATCAGGTTAGGACACAACAAAGGCACACCCAGCCCAGTCGATCCTACAAAGTCCTCCTTATTAATATCTGGGGACTTGTGCTAAAATTGGGAGAGCTGTCCCACAGGCTAGTCAAGCAACAGCCTAACATAGTCACACTCACAGAATCATACCTTTCAGCCAACGTCCCAGATTCCTCCATCACCACACGGACTGCAGCGGTTCAAGAAGGCGGCTCACCACCACCTTCTCGAGGGCAATTAGGGATGGGCAATAAATGCCGGCCTTGCCAGCGACGCCCAGATCCCAGGAATGAATAAAAGAAAAATTAAAGCTATCCAGAGATAGTTCTCGTGGCCCTATTAAAAAAAACTGCCAGTTTTGCTCCAGAATCCTGGATGGAAGACTTGTGGTTGTGGGCGATCCCTCTCATTCATCTGGTACTTGCCACAGTGGCCTTTGAAACTTTCAGTTGGATGCCTGGCTCTTGAACACGCAGCGACTGGTGGTAGAGATATTATCGGCAGCAAAGGACATTTGTATCTAGCAAGGCTGTACTGGGCTTTATGGAGCTGTTTTGCCCACTACATCCTTGTTGCAGTTTGATCTAATTGTAGGTGATGTGCCTTGTCCTGTAATCTTGGTCTGGTGAAACACGACTGTCACCAAGTTTCCTCAGAATATGGGTTTCAGGGTGAGGCAGCAGGGCAGCATGTGATCTCAATAAAGGAGAGTGTCGTCAAATGCACATCCGTTATTTGCACTTTCCCAAGCATGTTGGTAATGACACTTTGAATCACATGAGCTCCTGTGAGGTTTAATTTATTTTTTCAAGACAGCAACTTCTGTGAGCAGGACTCAGTGAGTTGCAGGCCTTAATGGCAGATTTCTATCATCTTCTATGTCGTGTGGACAGGGAATGCCTTAGGCTTCACTGCCTTGTTTTGTTTAAGATTGTATTTGGTTCTCACTTGTCTGAGATTACGGCATGAAGGTTCCATCTGGACATCGCTGCAGGAGTTATTCAGGATGCAGGATCCTTGGCCCAGATGTTTCACCAACAACCTTGCTTCTGTCATAAGGTCTTGAGTGGGGCCATTGTTTTGTTGTATTCATTCACGGGATGTGGGCATCACTGGCAAGGCCCGCATTAATTGCCCTTGAGTGGCTTGCTGGGCCATTAAGAGTCAACCACATTGCTGAGGGTCTGGACTCACATACAGGCCAGACCGGGTAAGGGCAGCAGATTTCCTTCCCGAAAGGACATTAGTGAACAGGCTGAGTTTTTACGACAATCCGGTAGTTCCATGGTCACTATTACTGATTCTAGCTTTTTATTCCAGATTTCTTTACTTAGCTGCCGAGGTGGGATTTGAACTCTTGTCCCCTGTGTTATTAGTCCAGGCCGACAGGATTACTGGTCCAGTAACATTACCAGTATAATACCGTTACCATTAGCTGACAATCTCCAAATGTTCAGCTCCATTCACATCTCCTAAGATATTGTTGTATCCTATACCAGCCCACAGCAGGAGCTCGACAACATCCAGGCCTGGGCTGACAAGTGGCTGCTAACAGTCAAGCTTATCAATACCAAGCAATGACCAACTCCACTGAGAAAGGACCAGCTACCTCCTGATATTCAACGGTACAGCCATTGCCAAGTTCGCATCCTGGGAGTTCCCATTGCCCAGAAGCTGAACTGGACCTACATATCAACAACGTGGCTACAAGAGCAGGGCAGATGCCGGGTGCTCTGTGATGAGTGACTCATAGCCTGACTCCTCAAAGCCTCTCCACCTTCTACAAGGCCCAAGTCAGGTGGGATTTCAAAATGTTCCCTCTGATATAAACTGCAGCACCTGCAGAATGTGTTTAATCTCCGTGAGTCTTTGTCCCACCGAGCTGTCACAGCCCCTTTATTCTGATGGTGAGAGATCGTTGGGATCGATGTTGTCTTTATGCAGTCTGGTTACATCTGCGTTGGTAAAGGTGCCTATCACAAAATATACCGTGCTAATAAATATTGCGACTGAATAATTGTTTCCCATGAGATTTCGTGAACAGATGATCAGTAAAATGCAGTTATGGTAGTTTTCAAAGTTTAAGAAAGTATCGACAAATGTTTAAGCAGAAGCTGAAATTGAAAATTGTAAAGTTGGTTGAAACGTATAATTTATTTGACCCAGGCTCGACAGACCGAAATGTGTTTTAATTTGTATTATTCTGTGTTATATTTAAAATATTTCCATGCAAACTGATTGATGTGTGTCTACATTGTCCAAGTAAAATCTATGTTGATGTACTAGTGACATTTTTAAACAAGCAATTTGTGATCTGATTAATTGTCATTGAGCAGTTTATTTAACGCTAATATATTTTAGTCTCTAGCCAGTTATAGATAACGGTCGAGGGCACAAAATTGTGCTTTGTAAGTCTGAGGCAGTGTTAAAGCGATGAGACGGTTGTGTAATACAACGGCAGGAAATGATATACCGTCCGAATAAATTCTGAAAGATCAGTGCAACTTAAGGGCCTCCGATGTCATTTTAAACTAAAGTGAAATGTGAGCGATTTAGGTCGAGCATTTGATCACTGCCTTAAGTTCACTAAATACAACCAAATAAAGTCAGCAATGGGCGTCAGTGGCCAAGCCCGGGGTCCCGGAACACCACTCCCCAAATACAGACAGTGCTGAGTAAACGGAGGGTGGAAACATAAGAGCCCAGAAGAATCGGATGTCACTGGTGTGGTGTATGTAACCTGTTCCACCTTAAGAGAACTACCTTAAGAGATGTACTACTTTCTCTTGGCTGCTGTATACTGTAATACCGGTGGTGACCACACCGGTATATAAACGTTGTGTAGGGATTTGCTGGGCAGTTCAGCCCTGACCTCCGAATAGTAAAGACCTGTTAAAAGTTATTCTTGTGGTCTGTGTCCAGTGATTTATAATAAGCATAACTGGGACACACAGACTTAACAGTGGCGACGAGTCCGATCTTACCCTGCGGCAGTTTTACATCCAAGGCAGCTTCGTCCTCAGAACGGGCGTCGAGAAGAGGCATCCGCCCTCATCATCCTGCTGAGCACCATCGCACGGGAGGCATCGAGAACCCGGGTTAAAAAGAAAAATTCTGACCACGAAGCCCTCCATCATCGACAGGCAGTGATCATCCCTTCTACCACGGTGGTGGGTAAGCCGATCAGTGACACGAGTAGAAAGTCGGCCGCGTTGGCTGTGGAGTGGGGGAGGGAAAATGGAGGAAAAAGGGCGGAGAACTCGACCACGGCCGGTGAAAAGGGCCGGGCTGCAATCGAGGCCGAGAGGCGCAGCGACTGGGGCAGCTTAAGGCACGAGAGCTGCGGAGAACTCAAACGCAGCCGGTGTAAAGGACCGGGCTGCATGCGGGGCTGAGAGGCGCAACAGCAGGGGAAGCGTGAATGCCCACGGGAACTGCGGGGGAGTAAAAGCAGCGTCGGGGAATTCAGAACCGCTGGGGAGGTGAGAACGGCAGCAGCACGGCAATCGCCATTGCAGCCAGCGGTGGAAGAAGGCAAACGCGGGAATCCGCCATTGTAGTCGGCGGGGGAAGAAGACTAGCGCGGGAAAGACCGCCAAGCGCGGGAAGCCGCCATTTTAGTAGGCGGGGGAAGAAGACAAGCGCGGGAAGCCGCCATTTTGAGAAAAAGAAAAATTTAAAAACTTGCAAGGATGCCTAAACATGGGAACATTAATACCTTTGATAGCAATATCGAAGATTGGACCACGTATGTAGAACGCATGGAAGTTTATTGTAAAGCAAATAAGGTACCAGATGATGAGAAAGCACTAACCTTATTAAGCTCAATGGGTGCGAAGACATACGGGCTATTGAAGCACCTTCTATCACCAGATAAACCGACGGATCAGACTTTCGCGAATATTGTTACTGTCCTGAAAAATCATTTAAACCCCACGCCGCTGATGATAGCAGAACGATTTAAATTTTACAGAAGAACGCAGCTGAAAGACGAAAGCAACGCTGAATTTTTAATTGAACTGCGTAAGCTATCAAAGTACTGTCAGTTTGGAACAGGACTAGCAGATGCGCTGAGAGATAAATTTGTGTGTGGATTGTTAAAAGAAGGAACACAAAAGCGACTGCTTGAGGAGAATGATCTTACGCTTGATAAAGCTGTCACTATTGCAGCATCGCACGAAGCCGCAGCGAGAGGCACTGCAGAAATGCAGCTACGGTCACCGGAACTCAGCACCAATCAAATGGTCTTGGGTACAGTAAAATGTTATCGTTGTGGAAAGACAACGCACGATCAGAACCAGTGCTGGTTCAAAAATCAGGAATGCAGAAAATGTGGCAGGCTTGGTCACATAGCTAAAGTATGCCGGTCAGGAAAGAAGACCAGCAACAAAAAGTCACCGCAGGAAAAGTACAGAAAGGTACACAAGGTGACAGAGAACAGTTCGAACGAACAGAAGTCAAATTCAGGCTCCAGCAGTAATGAACTGGGTAGTCTAAGAGTACACAATGTTGGTAATGAAGCAGACCTCCAAACAATCTGGGTCACACTTCAGATAGCAGGAGTCCAAGTGAAGATGGAATTGGACACTGGATCGGCATTGACGGTCATGAATAAGCAAGATTACAAAAGGTTATTCCCACATATTCCCCTACGGGATACGGAGATTGTATTGAAAACATACACGGGGCAAAGAGTATACCCCATCGGGAAGATAGAGGTAAAGGTGGTCCACAAGGGCAAAGAAAGCCGAGGAATGGGCTTATATGTGCGACCTGAGGGAGGTCCACCACTACTGGGATGGGAGTGGATTAGGAAAATAAATATGGACTGGCATTCCTTAAAAGCACTAACGGTAGATTCCGGTAAAAAAGATGTCAAACCTAAACGATTGTCCAGAATATTGGACGATGCTAAAGAGGTGTTCCAACAGGGACTGGGAACACTGAGAGGAATTACGGCAAACATCAAGGTTGAAGAACATGCAAACCCGAAATTTTTCAATGCCAGACCGGTACCTTATGCGATACGACCTGCTGTGGAAGCTGAGCTGGAAGGGCTAGAACATTCAGGAGTACTGTCTAAGGTAGACTGGAGTGAGTGGGCCACGCCCATTGTCCCCATCATGAAGCGTTCATCGAGCAACAAGCCGGGGGAACCGGGGAAGGTTTGCATCTGTGGAGATTTCAAGATCACTGTTAATCCGGTGCTTCACACGGTGCAGGATCCACTTCCGTGGATTGAGGATATCTTCGCTTCGTTGTCTGGCGGGAAACACTTCTCCAAGATAGACCTGGCGCAGGCGTACTTACAGATGGAAGTTGAGGAAGAGTCACGCCAGTATCTCACGATCAACATGCATAGAGGCTTGTACCGGTATAATAGACTGGTTTTTGGAGTGGCATCGGCTCCAGCAATTTGGCAGAGGGCCATGGAGCAGGTATTACAGGGAATTCCAGGCACACAATGTTACCTGGACGATATTCTGATTACAGGAGATGATGACGAGGAACACCTTGCAAATTTGGAACTGGTGCTCACCAGATTGAAAGAATATGGACTTCGAGTTAATCGCCAGAAATGTGAGTTCTTTCAGAAGCGGATCGCGTACTGTGGTCATGTCATTGACCAGGAGGGGCTTCATAAGTCTCCTGACAAGATCGAAGCTGTTGTGAAGGCTCCCGCTCCGGATAATGTAACCCAGTTGAGGTCGTTCCTAGGGTTGATTAACTATTACCATAAGTTTCTGCCAAATTTATCCACGGTGCTGCACCCGCTGAACACTCTTTTGCAGAAGGGAGTACCATGGAAGTGGAGCGAGGACTGTAAGAGGGCCTTTCGCAAAAGCAAGGCATTGATCACCTCAGAGGAAGTGTTGGCTCACTTCAACCCAACGCTGCCTATTCGTTTGGCTTGTGATGCTTCTCCATATGGTATTGGGGCAGTACTCTCACACAAGTTGCCAAATGGCCTGGAGAGGCCAGTTGCGTTCGCATCCAGATCATTGACCTCCGCTGAGCGCAACTATGCTCAGATAGATAGGGAGGCTCTCAGCCTTGTGTGGGGAGTAAAGAAGTTTAATCATTACCTGCAGGGCCAAAAGTTTACGCTTCTGACAGACCACCAGCCGTTGGTATCCATTTTTAACCCTAAGAAGGGTGTTTCGGTGATGACAGCACAGAGACTCCAGAGATGGTCCCTTTTCCTAGGGGCACATCAATATCAGATCGAATTCAAAGGTACAAAGCAGCATGGTAATGCTGATGGGCTGTCGCGCCTGCCACTACCTACAGAGGAGGAGGCACCGACGGTTGACCCTGTTGAGTTATTTCACTCGACCAAACTCGAATGTTTACCAGTCACCAATGCAAGTATTGAAAGAGAAACCAGGAACGACCCGACACTGTCCCGGGTCTACGAAGTGACAGTGAAGGGATGGCCAGCACATGGTGATCCACTGTTACCGGCATTCTCAGCAAGACGAGAACAGCTATCCGTCTGTCAAGGACCATTGATGTATGGAACAAGGGTGATTATTCCTCCTAAGTTAAGAGAGAGAGTTCTAAAGGAACTGCATGAAGGTCATCTGGGGGGAGTCAAGATGAAAAGCCTTGCTAGGGCTTATGTGTGGTGGCCGGGTATCGACCAACAGATAGAGGATCTGACGAAAAGCTGCTTAGGGTGCCAAAAAGTACAAAATGCACCTCCGATTGCACCGCTGCATCCATGGGAATGGCCTTCAACCCCATGGCAACATGTACATATTGACTTTGCTGGTCCATTCATGGACTCCATGTTTTTAATTGCGGTGGACGCACATTCTAAATGGCCAGAAGTGATTAAGATGACTACCACTTCCTCGGAAAAGACGATCGCGGTGCTAAGAACGATATTTGCAAGAAATGGATTGCCAGAACAAATATGTTCAGACAACGGACCGCAGTTCGTTTCAGAAGAATTCCAGAAATTCATGAAGAAGAATGTGGTGAAACATTATACCTCTGCCCCATATCATCCGGCTACAAACGGGTTGGCCGAGAGATTTGTACAAACGTTCAAAAAAGCAATAAAGGCCATGAGCGAAGATCAGATTCCACTACAACACAAGGTGGACAAATTCCTACTGGCATATCGAAACGCCACTCATGCAGTGACAAACCAAAGTCCTGCCATGATGTTCTATAACAGGAGGTTGTGGTCCAGGTTGGACTTGTTAAAACCAAATGTGCGGAGGGAAGTTGAAAACAAACAGTTCCAGCATATAAATAACAAGACCACTCGGAGTTTTGAAATAGGACAACCAGTGTTAGCCCGGGACTATAAAAACGAGAAATGGCAATCTGGAACAATTCGGGCCAGACAAGGACCCCTGATGTACACGGTAGATATTGGTGAAAATGTAATACGGCGTCATGCTGACCAACTGGTAGAATCGAGAACAAGGGTCGAACCCAGGGTTACCACAGAGACAACCGTGGAAGAAGTTAGTGAACCTGAAGCATCTACCTCAGAAGTGAATGTACCTGAGGATGATGTCCAATCCATAAGAGATCAACGAGATGAGTCACCCCAGCAACGAGAATCAGAGACCCCTGAAAGGCGTTATCCAACTTGAATCAGGAGGCCTCCTCAGAGACTGAATCTTTGAACTGTTTTGCATGAAGTTGTATATATATATATCTATATGTTATTATGTTATGTTAAATGGGGATATAACTGTTAAGCTAAAAAGGGAGGATTGTGGTGTATGTAACCTGTTCCACCTTAAGAGAACTACCTTAAGAGATGTACTACTTTCTCTTGGCTGCTGTATACTGTAATACCGGTGGTGACCACACCGGTATATAAACGTTGTGTAAGGATTTGCTGGGCAGTTCAGCCCTGACCTCCGAATAGTAAAGACCTGTTAAAAGTTATTCTTGTTGTCTGTGTCCAGTGATTTATAATAAGCATAACTGGGACACACAGACTTAACAACTGGCACAAAAGCGACGCTGGAACCCGAGCTTGGAAATACCCGACAGGACGGTGAGTTTTCGTGTCAAAGAAACACTGAACAAAACTCAAAGTAACAGCGACTGTTTCACTCGGGTCCAACTGGCGTCACCTCACTCCGAGTAACACTATTGGCGGGGAGTTTGAGGAAATGACTATCGTCTTATGAATTACATATAAATATATATTATAAAGTATGATGAATAATCGTTAATCACTGTGTTATTTCCTACAACAGAACTCTGGTCTTTTTCATCAATTTCCTCAAAGTAATCGTGCAAAGTAAGTAGTGAGAGGGAGAGCGCTCTGCAAATGATTGGATACAAGCTACAACAACTTGGATTTATATAGCGCCTTTAACAAAGCAAAACAATCCATGGTGGAAAATGATACAAGAGCTTCCCTCCTCCTTATGTCCTGATAATTGAACCCTTTCAGCCTCGGTACCATTCTGGTGAATTTGTGCTGCGCCCCCTCCAAGGCCAATATATCCTACCTGAGGTGCGGGGCCCAGAACTGAACACAGTATCTAAATGGGGTCTAACCAGAGCTTAATATAAATGTAACACAACTTCCACCCTGTGTATTCCTGCCCCTTCAGATAAAGGCCAACATTCCATTAGCCTGTTAAGTTATTTGTTGTACCGGTCCACTCGCTGTTAGTGATTTCTGTACTTGGTTCCTGTTGAGTCTGTGTGTCCCAGTTATGTTTAGGATTAATCACTGGACACAGACAACAAGAATAACGTTTAACAGGTCTTTACTATTCGGAGGTCAGGGCTGAACTGCCCAGCAAATCCTTACACAACACTTATATACCGGTGTGGTCACCACCGGTATTACAGTATACAGCAGCCAAGAGAAAGTAGTACATTTCTTAAAGTAGTTCTCTTAAGGTGGAACAGGTTACATACACCATAATCCTCCCTTTTTAGCTTAACAGTTGTATCCCCATTTAACATAACATAATAACATATATACAACTTCATGCAAAACAGTTCAAAGATTCAGTCTCTGAGGAGGCCTCCTGATTCGAGTTGGATAACGCCTTTCAGGGGTCTCTGATTCTCGTTGTTGGGGTGACTCATCGAGTTGGTCTCTTATGGATTGGACATCATCGTCAGGTACATTCACTTCTGAGGTAGATGCTTCAGGTTCACTAATTTCTTCCACGGTTGTCTCTGCCGTAACCATGGGTTCGACCCTTGTTCTCGATTCTACCAGTTGGTCAGCATGACGCCGTATTACATTTTCACCAACATCTACCGTGTACATCAGGGGTCCTTGTCTGGCCCGAATTGTTCCAGATTGCCATTTCTCGTTTTTATAATCCCGGGCTAACACTGGTTGTCCTATTTCGAAACTCCGAGTGGTCTTGTTATTTATATGCTGGAACTGTTTGTTTTCAACTTCCCTCCGCACATTTGGTTTTAACAAGTCCAACCTGGACCGCAACCTCCTGTTATAGAACATCATGGCAGGACTTTGGTTTCTCACTGCATGGGTGGCGTTTCGATATGCCAGTAGGAATTTGTCCACCTTGTGTTGTAGTGGAATCTGATCTTTGCTCATGGCCTTTATCGCTTTTTTGAACGTTTGTACAAATCTCTCGGCCAACCCGTTTGTAGCCGGATGATATGGGGCAGAGGTATAATGTTTCACCCCATTCTTCTTCATGAATCTCTGGAATTCTTCTGACACGAACTGCGGTCTGTTGTCTGAACATATTTGTTCTGGCAATCCATTTCTTGCAAATATCGTTCTTAACACCGCGATCGTCTTTTCCGAGGTAGTGGTAGTCATCTTAATCACTTCTGGCCATTTAGAATGTGCGTCCACTGCAATTAAAAACATGGAGTCCATGAAAGGACCAGCAAAGTCAATATGTACACGTTGCCATGGGGTTGAAGGCCATTCCCATGGATGCAGCGGTGCAATCGGAGGTGCATTTTGCACTTTTTTGGCACCCTGAGCAGCTTTTCGTCAGCTCCTCTATCTGTTGGTCGATACCCAGCCACCACACATAAGCCCTAGCAAGGCTTTTCATCTTGACTCCCCCCAGATGACCTTCATGCAGTTCCTTTAGAACTCTCTCTCTTAACTTAGGAGGAATAATCACCCTTGTTCCATACATCAATGTTCCTTGACAGACGGACAGCTGTTCTTGTCTTGCTGAGAATGCTGGTAACAGTGGATCACCATGTGCTGGCCATCCCTTCACTGTCACTTCGTAGACCCTGGACAGTGTCGGGTCATTCCTGGTTTCTCTTTCAATACTTGCATTGGTGACTGGTAAACATTCGATGATGGTCGAGTGAAATAACTGAACAGGGTCAACCATCGATGCCTCCTCCTCTGTAGGTAGTGGCAGGCGCGACAGCCCATCAGCATTACCATGCTGCTTTGTACCTTTGAATTCTATCTGATATTGATGTGCCCCTAGGAAAAGGGACCATCTCTGGAGTCTCTGTGCTGTCATCACCGAAACACCCTTCTTAGGGTTAAAAATGGATACCAACGGCTGGTGGTCTGTCAGAAGCGTAAACTTTTGGCCCTGCAGGTAATGATTAAACTTCTTTACTCCCCACACAAGGCTGAGAGCCTCCCTATCTATCTGAGCATAGTTGCGCTCAGCGGAGGTCAATGATCTGGATGCGAACGCAACTGGCCTCTCCTGGCCATTTGGCAACTTGTGTGAGAGTACTGCCCGAATACCATATGGAGAAGCATCACAACCCAAATGAATAGGCAGCGTTGGGTTGAAGTGAGCCAACACTTCCTCTGAGGTGATCAATGCCTTGCTTTCGCGAAAGGCCCTCTTACAGTCCTCGCTCCACTTCCATGGTACTCCCTTCTGCAAAAGAGCGTTCAGCGGGTGCAGCACCGTGGATAAATTTGGCAGAAACTTATGGTAATAGTTAATCAACCCTAGAAACGACCTCAATTGGGATACATTATCCGGAGCGGGAGCCTTCACAACAGCTTCGATCTTGTCAGGAGACTTATGAAGCCCCTCCTGGTCAATGACATGACCACAGTACGAGATCCGCTTCTGAAAGAACTCACATTTCTGGCGATAAACTCGAAGACCATATTCTTTCAATCTGGTGAGCACCAGTTCCAAGTTTGCAAGGTGTTCCTCGTCATCATCTCCTGTAATCAGAATATCGTCCAGGTAACATTGTGTACCTGGAATTTCCTGTAATACCTGCTCCATGGCCCTCTGCCAAATTGCTGGAGCCGATGCCACTCCAAAAACCAGTCTATTATACCGGTACAAGCCTCTATGCGTGTTGATCGTGAGATACTGGCGTGACTCTTCCTCAACTTCCATCTGTAAGTACGCCTGCGCCAGGTCTATCTTGGTGAAGTGTTTCCCGCCGGACAACGAAGCGAAGATATCCTCAATCCGCGGAAGCGGATACTGCAGCGTGTGAAGCACCGGATTAACAGTGATCTTGAAATCTCCACAGATGCAAACCTTCCCCGGTTCCCCCGACTTGTTGCTCGATGAACGCTTCATGACGGGGACAATGGGCGTGGCCCACTCACTCCAGTCTACCTTAGACAGTACTCCTGAACATTCTAGCCCTTCCAGCTCAGCTTCCACAGCAGGTCGTATTGCATAAGGTACCGGTCTGGCTTTGAAAAATTTCGGGTTTGCATGTTCTTCAACCTTGATGTTTGCCGTAATTCCTCTCAGTGTTCCCAGTCCCTGTTGGAACACCTCTTTAGCTTCGTCCAATATTCTGGACAAACGTTTAGGTTTGACATCTTTTGTACCGGAATCTACCGTTAGTGCTTTTAAGGAATGCCAGTCCATATTTATTTTCCTAATCCACTCCCGTCCCAGTAGTGGTGGGCCTCCCTCAGGTAGCACATATAAGTCCATTCCTCGGCTTTCTTTGCCCTTGTGGACCACCTTTACCTCTACCTTCCCGATGGGGTATACTCTTTGCCGCGTGTATGTTTTCAATACAATCTCCGTATCCCGTAGGGGAATATGTGGGAATAATCTTTTGTAATCTTTCTTATTCATGACCGTCAATGCCGATCCAGTGTCCAATTCCATCTTCACTTGGACTCCTGCTATCTGAAGTGTGACCCAAATTGTTTGGAGGTCTGCTTCCTTACCAACATTGTGTACTCTTAGACTACCCAGTTCATTACTGCTGGAGTCTGAATCTGACTTCTGTTCGTTCGAACTGTTCTCTGTCACCTTGTGTACCTTTCTGTACTTTTCCTGCGGTGACTTTTTGTTGCTGGTCTTCTTTCCTGACCGGCATACTTTAGCTATGTGACCAAGCCTGCCACATTTTCTGCATTCCTGATTTTTGAACCAGCACTGGTTCTGATCGTGCGTTGTCTTTCCACAACGATAACATTTTACTGTACTCAAGACCATTTGATTGGTACAGAGTTCCGGTGACCGTAGCTGCATTTCTGCAGTGCCTCTCGCTGCGGCTTCTTGCGATGCTGCAATAGTGACAGCTTTATCAAGCGTAAGATCATTCTCCTCAAGCAGTCGCTTTTGTGTTCCTTCCTTTAACAATCCACACACAAATTTATCTCTCAGCGCATCTGCTAGTCTTGTTCCAAACTGACAGTACTTCGATAGCTTACGCAGTTCAATTAAAAATTCAGCGTTGCTTTCGTCTTTCAACTGCGTTCTTCTGTAAAATTTAAATCGTTCCGCTATCATCAGCGGCATGGGGTTTAAATGATTTTTCAGGACAGTAACAATATTCGCGAAAGTCTGATCCGTCGGTTTATTTGGTGATAGAAGGTGCTTCAATAGCCCGTATGTCTTCGCACCCATTGAGCTTAATAAGGTTAGTGCTTTCTCATCATCTGGTACCTTATTTGCTTTACAATAAACTTCCATGCGTTCTACATACGTGGTCCAATCTTCGATATCACTATCAAAGGTATTAATGCTCCCATGTTTAGGCATCCTTGCAAGTTTTTTTTAAAATTTTTCTTTTTCTCAAAATGGCGGCTTCCCGCGCTTGTCTTCTTCCCCCGCCTACTAAAATGGCAGCTTCCCGCGCTTGGCGGTCTTTCCCGCGCTTGTCTTCTTCCCCCGCCGACTACAATGGCGGATTCCCGTGTTTGCCTTCTTCCCCCGCTGGCTGCAATGACGATTGCCTTGCTGCTGCCGTTCTCGCCTCCCCAGCGGTTCTTACTCCCCGACGCTGCTTTGCCTCGCAGCCCCGCTTGCAGCCCGGTCCTGTACACTGGCTGCGTTTGAGTTCTCCGCAGCTCTCGAGCCTTAAGCTGCCCCAGTCGCTGCGCCTCTCGGCCTCGATTGCAGCCCGGCCCTTTCTACCGGCCGTGGTCGAGCTCTCCGCCCTTATTCCTCCGTTTTCCCTCCCCTACTCCACAGTCAAAGCGGCCGACTTTCTGCTCGTGTCGCTGATCGGCTTACCCACCACCGTGGTAGAAGGGATGATCACTGCCTGTCGCTGATGGAGGGCTTCGTGGTCAGAATTCTTTTTCTTTTTAACCCGGGTTCTCGATGCCTTCCGTGCGATGGTGCTCAGCAGGACGATGAGGGCGGATGCCTCTTCTCGACGCCTGTTTTGAGGACGAAGCTGCCTTGGATGTAAAATTGCCGCAGGGTAAGATCGGACTCGTCGCCACTGTTGAGTCTGTGTGTCCCAGTTATGTTTAGGATCAATCACTGGACACAGACAACAAGAATAACGTTTAACAGGTCTTTACTATTCGGAGGTCAGGGCTAAACTGCCCAACAAATCCTTACACAACACTTATATACCGGTGTGGTCACCACCGGTATTACAGTATACAGCAGCCAAGAGAAAGTAGTGCATTTCTTAAAGTAGTTCTCTTAAGGTGGAACAGGTTACATACACCACAGTTCCCTAGATCTCTCTGCACCTCCACTGTTCCGAGCTTCACACCATTTAGAAATTACTCTGATCTATTTCTGTTGTGTCCAAAGTGGATGATCTCAAACTTCACCATATTTAACTGCATCTGTCCCAGTACAGACACATGGGCAGTGTAGAGGGAGCTTTACTCTGTATCTAACCTGTGCTGTACCTGCCCTGAGAGTGTTTGATGGGACAGTGTAGATGGTGATGCAAAAACCAAAGTATCTGAAGACGGGGGTAAATGTTGATTTCGAAACAGGAGGAAAAGAACGACGATTAAGTGGGGGAGGGACGGGAGGAAATGCATCTTATTAACTCGTGTTAGCTGTGGCTCAGTGGGTACCACACTCGCCTCTGACTCACAATATTGTGGGTTTAAGTCCCACTCCAGGGACTTGTAGCACAGAAATCTAGGCTGACACTCCCAGTGCAGTGCTGAGGGAGAGCTGCACTGTCGGAGGTGCCATCTTTCGGATGAGACGTTAAATTGAGGCCCCGTCTGCGCTCTCAGGTGGACGTAAGAGATCGAAGAAGAGCAGGGGCATTATCCCCGGTGTCCTGGCCAATGTTTATCCCTCAATCATCATCACTAAAAAAAATTATCAGGTCATTATCACATTGCTGTTTGTGGGAGCTTGCTGTGCGCAAATTGGATACCACCTTTCTCACATTACAACAGTGACTACACATCCAAAAGTACTTCATTGGCTGTAAAGCGCTTTGAGACGTCCGGTGGTCGTGAAAAGCGTGACATAAATGCAAGTCTTTCATTCTTTTAATTTTTATTCTGGAAATGACAGAATTGCCTCTGAACCGAGGGGAGTCAGGCGGAACGTTTGTTGATGGGGCGAGGTGCGCCGGCCGGCGGGTTTAGCGCGAGGACGCGGGGCCGGAAGGAAGATGGTGGCGCCCATGTGAGGGGGAAAAGCGGCTCCTTGTTGTTCAAAAGAGGAAGAAAACCGGGTTTAAAAAACCCGCCGGAGCCACGGAGAAAGAGCCGCCCTGGAAGTGGGCACCCGCTAGTCGCCGATAAGGCCCCGGAGTTGGGGTAAGTGGGGCCGGAGAGGCGCCGGGAGCGGGAATGAGTGGGCGGGCTGGGCCCTGGAGACTAGGCCCAGGTCCCCCTCCTCTCCCCTCCCCCAGCCTCAGGCCCAGGACCCACATTCAGCCCAGTTCAACCTGAGCAGCACTTTCACATTCCACTCAAACTTCCCATTCACTTCAACCTCTTACACTTAGAAACATTAGCTCATTTTAACCCCTCTTTAATTTTATTGTAATCTATTTGATTAAAAAAAACATGATTTTAATCTCTTAAATATAAATTTATTTTCTATTTTTTTAAACCTAACCTTATTAAAAGAAAGAAAAACTTGCATTTATATAGCGCCTTTCACGACCACCGGACGTCTCAAAGCGCTTTACAGCCAATTAAGTTTGAACTGTAGTCATGTGGGAAATGCGGCAGCCAATTTGTGCACAGCAAGCTCCCACAAACAGCAATGTGTTTAGAAACATAGAAGATAGGAGCAGGAGTAGGCTATTCGGCCCCGCGAGCCAGATGTGCCATTCAATGAGATCATGACTGATCATCCAAACTCAGTACCCTGTCCCTGCCTTCTCCCCATATCCCTTGATCCCTTTAGCCTTAAAAAATATATCTAACTCCTTGAATATATTTCATGAATTGGCCTCAACTGCCTTCTGTGGTAGAGAATTCCACAGGTTCACCACTCTCTGGGTGAAGAAATTCCTCCTCATTTCTGTCCTAAATGGCTTACCCCTTATCCTTAGACTGTGACCCCTGGTTCTGGACTCCCCGAACATCGGGAACATCCTTCCTGCATCTAGTCTGTCTAGTCCTGTTAGAATTTTATAATTTTCAATGAGTTCCCCTCTCATTCTTCTAAACTCCAGCGAATATAAGCCCAATCGACTCAATCTCTCCTCATACGTCGTTCCTGCCATCCCAGGTATCAGTCTGGTGAATCTTCGCTGCACTCTTTCCATGACAAGAACATCCTTCCTCGGATAAGGCGACCAAAACTGCACACAATACTCAAGGTGTGGTCTCACCAAGGCCCTGTACAACTGCAGCAAGACATCCTTGTTCCTGTACTCGAACCCTCTCGCTACGAAGGCCAACATACCATTTGCCTTCTTAACCGCCTGCTGCACCTGCATGCTTACCTTCAGCGACTGATGCACAAGGACACCCAGGTCTCATTGCACTTTCCCATCTCCCAATCTATTGCCGTTCAGATAATAATCTGCCTTCCTGTTTTTGCCACCAAAGTGGATAACCTTGCATTCATCCACATTGTACTGCATCTGCCATGCATCTGCCCAATCACCCAGCCTGTCCAAATCATACTGGAGTTTCTCAGCATCCTCCTCACAGCACACACACCCACCCAGCTTTGTGTCGTCTGCAAACTTGGAGATATTACATCTAGTTTCCTCGTCTAGATCATTAATATATATTATGAATAGTTGGGGCCCTAGGACCGATCCTTGCGGTACCCCGCTAGTCACTGCCTGCCACTCGGAAAAAGACCCATTTATTCCAACTCTTTGCTTCCTGTCTGCCAACCAGTTCTCTATCCAAGTCAGTACCTTGCCCCCAATCCCATGTGCCTTAACTTTACACGCTAATCTCTTATGCGGGACCTTATCGAAAGCCTTCTGAAAGTCCAAATACACTACATCCGCTGGTTCTCCCTTATCTATTCTACCAGTTACATCCTCAAAAAATTCCAGTAGATTAGTCAAGCACGATTTAGCTTTTGTAAATCCATGTTGACTTTGTCCGATCCTGTCACTGTTATCCAAGTGCTCTGCTATTACATCTTTTATAATGGACTCTAGCATTTTCCCCACTACTGATGTCAGGCTTACCGGTCTATAATTCCCCGTTTTCTCTCTACCACCTTTTTTGAAATGTGGGATAACATTAGCTACCCTCCAATCCATGGGAACTGTCCCAGAAACTATAGAATTTTGGAAGATGACCAGCAATGCATCTACTATTTCTAGGGCCACTTCCTTACGTACCCTAGGATGTAGATTATCAGACCCTGGGGATTTATCGGCCTTCAATCCTGTCAATTTCCCCAACACCATTTCCCTACAAATACTGATTTCATTCAGTTCCTCCCTCTCATTAGACCCGATGACCTAGAAATTCACTATAGCCCCGTTTGGGGCGCCAGCCTCGCCAGGGCGTTAAAAGTAGCGCCCCAGAAGTAGTCGCAGCAGTCCGCCGGAAATTCAGTTGGAGCGCCCCAGAGGGAAGCGCGGTGCTACTGGAGGCGCCCCGCATCCCTCTTGGGGCGCTGCAACTGAATATCGCTGCGCAACATGCCGCAGCGCCACACACTGCGGCACGTTGCGCTGCTGTACTGCAGGCCTTCCCTTAAAGGGGAGGGGCCTTGTGCAGTGCGATCTGGGGCCCAGCTGGGCTCCCGAGGCCAGCAAAAGAGCCCGGCGCCGAGGAGAAGTGCCGGGCTCTTGGAACGCAGTCGGCACTCCGCAGGGGGTTGGGGGGGTGCTCAGGAGGCCGGGGACGGCAGTGCGGAGAGGTGCTGGCAGGCGGCCAGCAACAAAAATGGCCGTCCCGCACCTCTCCTTTAATTAGCGCCTCTATCGCCGCAGGTAGGCCCCCCTGAACCGATCGCACATAGCGTCCGGCGTTAAAGCAGGGGGCGCATCTAATATCGCAATCGGGGCTTCAGTGGGGCGCTGCGCACACCTAACGGTGTGCTAACGGCTAGCGCCGCCATTCGCATCCCGCTGAATTTAGCGGGAGGCATGGCCAGTGGCTGCCAACCCACTTAGCGCCCTCTTAAGGTGCTAACTGGTGGCGCAGCCCACTGAATTTCTAGGCCTATGTTCCTCGACATCTCTGGGAGGTTATTTGTGTCCTCCTTTGTGAAGACAGAACCAAAGTATGTATTTAATTGGTCTGCCATTTCTTTGTTCCCCATTATAAATTCCCCTGATTTTGACTGCAAGGGACCTACGCTTGACTTCACCAATCTTTTTCCCTCAAAGCACTTTACAGCCAATTAAGTTTGAACTGTAGACACTGTTGTAATGTGGGAAATGCGGCAGCCAATTTGTGCACAGCAAGTTCCCACAAACAGCAATGTGATAATGACCAGATAATCTGTTTTTGTTATGTTGGTTGAGGGATAAATATTGTCAATACACTGGTGATAATTCCCCTACTCTTCTTCGAAATAGTGCCATGGGCTCTTTTACGTCCACCTGAGAGAGCAGACGGGGCCTCGGTTTAACGTCTCATCTGAAAGACGGCACCTCCGACAGTGTAGCACTCCCTCAGCATGGCACTCGAGTGTCAGCCTGGATTTATATGCTACAAGTCCCTGGAGTGGAACTTGAACCCTCAACCTTTTGACTCAGAGGTGAGTGTGTTCTTCTAGGTGGTAGAGGTGGTGGGTTTGGGAGGTGCTGCTGAAGAAGCCTTGGCGAGTTGCTGCAGTGCATCTTCTAGATGGTACACACTGCAGCCACGGTACGCCAGTGGTGGAGGGAGTGAATGTTCAAGGTGGCGGATGGGGTGCCAATCAAGCGGGCTACTTTGTCTTGGATGGTATTGAGCTTCTTGTGTGTTGTTGGAGCTGCACTCATCCAGGCAAGTGGGAGATGGGGGCGGTGGGGAAGGCTGTTTGACCGGGCAGGGTGGTTGGCGGTCGGAGTTCATGTGATGATATCTCCAGGAATACCTGCAACCAGAGTTAGCAGCCCAAGTGAGCTGGGGGTCAGTGATCAGTGTGGGACGGGGTCCGGGAGGGGCGGTGATCGGTGTGGGACGGGGTCCGGGGCAGGGGGTCAGTGATCAGTGTGGGACGGGGTCTGGGGGGTCAGTGATCAGTGTGGGACGGGGTCCGGGGGGGGCGGTGATCAGTATGGGTCGGGGTCCGGGGGGGTGATCGGTGTGGGACGGGGTCCGGGGCGGGGGGGGTCAGTGATCAGTGTGGGACGGGGTCTGGGATCAGTGGGTTGGGGTCTGGGGGGACGGTGTTCATTGTGGGTCGGGGTCTGGGGGGGGGCAGTGATCAGTGTGGGTCAGGGTCTGGGGGGGCGGTGATCAGTGTGGGATGGGGTCCGGGGGGTCGGTGATCAGCGTGGGACGGGGACGGTGATGAATGGCGGACGTGATCAGGCCATTCCTGGGTCGCGCTGTGACGTGACGCTGGGATTGTGACGGTTGAATTCTCCCCTTTGCTCCGGTGTCTGATCCCCCCCAGACTCCCGGCCCCTCGGAAGGATGCATCTCACCGCTGCCCTCTAGATCAGTCATGGGCGAGTTTACCGTCGGATGGGGCTGGGACCCCGGTCCCGGATCGATATGTTGCGGAACTTGTGACAGCGTTGGTGCGACACAAGAGGATTGAAACCACCCTGGCCCGGGCTGATGAGATGAGGTTTTACGCTGAGAAGGTAATCACTTCCTCCCTTCGAACACCCCGTTTACCTTGTTCCTTCCTGCCGTCTGCCCAGGCTGCTGTTACTCTGCTTTCCTCCAAATCAACAACGTGCATTTATATAGCGCCTTTCAGGACCACTGGACGTCGCAAAGCGCTTTTCAGCCAATGAAGTACTTTAGAAGTGTAGTCACTGTTGTAATGTGGGAAACGCGGCAGCCAATTTGTGCACAGCAAGCTCCCACAAACTGCAATGTGACAATGACCAGATAATCTGTTTTAGTGATATTGATTGAACGGTAAATATTGGCCAGGACACCGGGGATAACTCCAGTGTCGGAGGTGCCGCCTTTCAGATGAGACGTTAAACCGAGGCCCCGTCTGCTCTCTCAGGTGGACGTAAAAGATCCCGCGGCACTAATTCGAAGAAGAGCAGGGGAGTTCTCCCCGGTGTCCTCGCCAATATTTATCCCTCAACCAACATCACTAGAAAACAAATTATCTGGTCATCATCACATTGCTGTTTGTGGGAGCCTGCTGTGTACAAATTAGCTGCTGCATTTCCTACATTACAACAGTGACCACACTTCAAAAGTACTTCATTGGCTGTAAATCACTTTGGGATGTTTGGTGGTCGTGAAAGGCGCTATATAAATGCAAGTCTTTCTTTTAAATGTACTGGGTCCAGTTCTGGACACACAGACATAAGGGAGATATTCGACTACTAGGGGCATCACAGAGTAGAGCCACGAGACCGATCCCCGGTGCCAGAGGGACTGAGTTGTGTGGAGAGACTTGGGCGATTCAACCTGGAAAAGAGGCTCCCTAAAAACTCCCTCCCAAACAGCACTGTGAGAGCGCCCTCACCACACGGACTGCAGCGGTTCAAGAAGGCACCTCACCGCCACCTTCTCAAGGGCAACTAGGGATGGGCAATAAATGCTGGCCTTGCCAGCAACGCCCACAACCCATGAATGCATTTTTTAAAAAGACCAGATCATCTGTTTTCAGTGATTATTGGTTGAGGGATAAATATTAGCCCAGGACACTTGGAATAACTTCTCCTGCTCTTTTTCCAATGGTGGCCGCAGGGTCTTTTATGTCTACCTGAGAAGGCAGACGAGGCCTCGGTTTAACGACTTATTCGAATGACTGTACCTCCAACGGTGCCGCACTCCCTCAATACTGCCCCTCCAAGAGAGCAGCGCCCCCTCAGTGCTGCCCCTCCGACAGTGCAGCGCCCTCTCAGTGCTGCCCCTCTGACAGTGCGGCACTCCATCTGACAGTGCAGCGCTCCCACAATGCAGCGCTTCCTCAGTACTGCCCCTCCGACAGTGCGGCACTCCCTCAGTACTGCCCCTCCGACAGTGCAGCGCTCCCTCAGTACTGCCCCTCCGACAGTGCAGCGCTCCCTCAGTACTGCCCCTCCGACCATGCAGCGCTCCCTCAGTACTACCCCTCTGACATTGCGGCGCTCCCTCAGTACGGCCCCTCCGACAGTGCGGCACTCCATCTGACAGTGCAGCGCTCCCACAATGCGGCGCTCCCTCAGTACTGCCCCTCCGACAGTGCGGCGCTCCCTCAGTACTGCTCCTCCGACAGTGCAGCGCTCCCTCAGTACTGCCCCTCCAACCATGCAGCGCTCCCTCAGTACTGCCCCTCTGACATTGCGGCGCTCCCTCAGTATGGCCCCTCCGACAGTGCGGCGCTCCCTCGGTACTGCCCCTCCGACAGTGCAGCGCTCCCTCAGTACTGCCCCTCTGATAGTGCGGCGCACCCTCAGTACTGGAGTGTTCCTTTGGCGTAGCGGTAGCATCCCCGCCGCTGGGCCAGAAGGTGTAGGGTTTCGAACGCTGCTCCAGACAGTCCCGGCAAGTGGAGTCGGAGCTCCGGCTCTAAATTCTGGGTTGACATCCAGCGGGATACTTGCGTCCGTGGGTGTGGGTAGCCCCCCCCCCCACCTCGTATGGGTTGTGGGAGCCCGTAAAACCCTCCCGCCATAGGACTAACCACCCTAATGGCTGGTATGAAGATGGTTACGGTCACTGAAGGAGCGTTAACGCAGCCAGAAATCCTTCCACCACTTCATACAGTTCCCCAAAGGGAACAGTGTGAAGACACGTACGACGACGACCCTCAGTACTGCACCTCTGACAGTGCGGCGCTCCCTCAGCACTGCCCCTCCGACAGTGTAGCGCTCCCTCAGTACTGCCCCTCCGACAGTGCAGCGCTCCCTCAGTACTGCCCCTCCGGCAGTGCAGCGCTCCCTCAGTACTGCCCCTCCGACAGTGTAGCGCTCCCTCAGTACTGCCCCTCCAACAGTGCAGCGCTCCCTCAGTACTGCCCCTCCGACAGTTCAGCGCTCCCTCAGTACTGCCCCTCCGACAGCGCGGCGCTCCCTCATTACTGCGCTGGGAGTGTCGGCCTGGATTATGTACTGAAGTTTCTGGACTGAGGCTCGAACCAACCATCTGACTCGGAGACGAAAGCGAGTGTTACCCACTGAGCCAGAGAGGTGACTTGAGATCTTGGGACTATTTGCACTGGAGCAGGGAAGGCTAAGAGGAGATTTAATAGGGTTTTTAAAAATGATAATGAGTTTTGATGGCGTGAATAGGGACAATAAATTTCCTGTGCTCGGGGAGTCAGTGACGTGAGCCCATCAATTTAACGAGTGTTCTGAGAGGGATTAGTAGAAATTTCTGTACACAGGGGTGTTGAAGCACGGAATGCTCCCATAGAATCTCACAGCACAGAAGGAGGCCATTCAGCCCCTCGTGCCTGTGCCGGCTCTTTGAAGAGCTCTCCAATTAGTTCCCACTCCCCCTGCTCTTTCCTCAGAGCCCTGCAAATATCTCCTTTTCAAGTATTTATCCAATTCTCTTTTGAAAGTTATTATTGAATCTGCTTCCACCGGCCTTTCAGGCAGCGTATTCCAGATCACAACAACTCGCTGTGTAAAAAAATAATCTCCTCATCTCCCCTCTGGTTCTTTTGCCACCTGGTGAAGATGGTCCGTAGGACTGCAATAGTTTTCTCCGTGGTGGTGGAGGACATTTTGATGACCTCTGGCCATTTCGAATGTGCATCCACGGCGATTAAAAACATTGAGTCCATAAATGGACCAGCAAAATCAATGTGTACCCGTTGCCATGGAGATGAGGGCCACTCCCATGGGTGTAGCGGGGCCTGTGGTGGAGCGTTTTGGACTTTCTGGCATCCTGTGCATCTCTTGGTCATTTCCTCGATTTCTTTATCGATTCCCGGCCACCACACAAACGCCCTGGCTAGGCTCTTCATTTTCACCCCTCCCAGATGACCCTCATGAAGCTCATTGAGCACTCTTTCTCTCAACTTGGGTGGAATTACCACTCGGGATCCACAGATCAAGGTCCCCCGGCACACTGACAGCTGTTCTCTCCTTGGCGAGAATGCTGGCAACAGTGAGTCGCCATGTGCTGGCCATCCCTTCACCATCAAATCATAGACCCAAGAGAGTGTCGGGTCATTTCGGGTTTCCTTCTCTATACTTGAGTTTGTAACAGGTAGACATTCGACTATGGTTGAATGGAATATCTCAACAGGGTCCACTGCAGGTGCTTCCTCCACCATAGGCAGCGGCAGGCGCGACAGCCCATCAGCGTTTCCATGCTGTTTCGTGCCCTTATGCTTTATGTCGTATTGATGTGCCCCTAGAAAAAGGGACCATCTTTGCAGCCGTTGCGCCGTCATCACCGGAACGCCCTTCTTTGGGTTAAAAATGGCGACAAGAGGCTGGTGATCAGTCGGTAAGGTGAATTTCTGCCCGTGCAGATAGTGATTGAACTTCTTCACCCCCCACACCAGGCTGAGGGCCTCCCTGTCAATCTGGGCGTAGTTACGCTCGGCTGAAGTTAATGAGCGTGACGCAAAGGCTATTGGCCTCTCTGAACCGTCAAGGAATTTGTGCAACAGCACCGCTCCAATGCCGTAGGGAGACGCATCACATGCCAACCGAATCGGTAGTGATGGATTGTAGCGGGCCAATACTTCTTTTGAAGTGATTAGGCATTTACATTTCTGAAAGGCACGCTTACACTCATCACTCCATTTCCATGCTACTCCAGTTTGCAGCAGGGCGTTCAGCGGGTGCAGAACTGCAGACAAATTTGGCAAGAACTTATGGTAGTAGTTCACCAACCCGAGGAACGACCTCAGTTGTGACACATTTTCCGGTGCTGGAGCCTTGACTACTGCCTCAATCTTGTCTGGGGACTCATGTAACCCCTCTTCATCAATCACATGGCCACAATACGAGATTTGTTTCCTGAAAAACTCGCATTTGGGGCGGTTGGCTGGTAGCCCATATTTTTGTAATCTAGTGAGCACCTGCTCCAGTTTGGCAAGGTGTTCACTATCATTTCCGCCCGTAACCAGGATGTTGTCCAAATAACACTGGGTCCCCGAGATCCCTTGCAGGACTTGTTCCATCGCTCTCTGCCAAATTGCCAGAGCTGATGCTACCCGAATACCAGTTGGTTGTACTGGTAAAGACCTTTGTGAGTGTTTATCGTGAGTTATTTTCCAGATGATTCATCTACCTCCATTTGTAGATACGCTTGGGCCAGATCAATCTTCGTAAAGCGTTTCCCTCCAGATAGTGAGGCGAAAATATCTTCTATCCGCGGAAGTGGATACTGTACTGTGTGAAGGACTGGATTCACAGTTACCTTAAAGTCCCCACAGATGCGAACCTTCTTCGGTTCCCCAGGCATGCTGCTCAATGATTTCTTCATTACAGGAACGATGAGTGTGGCCCACTCACTCCAGTCCACCTTGGACAGCACACACGCATGCTCCAGACTCTCCAGCTCTGCTTCGACGGCTGGGCGGATCGCATACGGTTCCGGTCTGGCCTTAAAAAATTTAGGGTTTGCGTTATCTTCAATTTTTATCATTGCCGTTACGCCTTTTAGAGTCCCAAGTCCTTGCTGGAACACCTCTTTCGCGTCAGTTAGAATTTTTGACAGTCGTCCAGGTGTGTCGTCGTCATCCTTTTTGTCAGCCACAGCTGGCGCCTGAATGGAATGCCAATTCAATTGTATTTTCCGGATCCATTCACGTCCCAATAATGGCGGTCCTCCATCTTGTAGTATATATAGATACAGTTCCTCTGTTTCCTTGCCGTTGTATTTAACGGGCACCCTTATTTTTCCTCTGGGGTGGACTTTTTGCCCCGTATATGTCTTCAAGACAATGGACGTATCCTTCAAGGGAATGTGTGAGAATAGCTGCTCGTAGTCTCGTTGATTCATGACTGTTAGGGCTGATCCTGTGTCCAATTCCATCTTTACTTGGGACCCTGCTGTCATGAGGGTGACCCAAATGGTTCGGTGATCCTCTTTTGCGATCACGTTGTGTAACTTTAGACAACTTAGTCTCCTGCTTCCGGAGTCATTATCACTCTTCTGGCCTTCTGAACTACTGTCCGTCATCTTTTGTACTTTCTTGTACTTTTCCTTAGTAGTTCTTTTAGTGTTGGTTTTCTTTCCCGACCTGCAGACTCGTGCGATGTGTAAGGGGGGGGGGGCTTCTTTTAACCAGTTTATGGTAATTTACCTGGCAAGCAGCCTTTGCCTCTGAGCTCTGACCAATTCCAACCTTTTACCTGGTTTACGGTAATTCACCTGGCCAGCAGCCTTTTGCTGCTGCACTCTAAACCAATTTACAAACAGCAGTTTCGAATCACTACCCCTCCTTCAGTTCTGACTGGAGGAACTTATAATTAATGATATTAAAATGGACAAGTGGTTTGGATGAGAGAAAAATCAAGTTTTATTACCTAAATAAACTACAATCAAAAGAATAAAGTATACCACACGAACACAGTAATTACAGTAAAACTATATAATGGGGTTGCAGACGGCGAAAACGAGGGATAAAATAGCTCCAATGTTACTTAAACAATCTTAGCAATTCCCTCAAATCACCACCCCCTAACTCCTGCTAGGTTGCCTTGCCGAGGAGTCAGAACACCCTGCTCACCTGTGGTCCAGCGAAGTAAAGAGAGTGATAGCTTCTCAGCCGCTATCTTTATACCTGGTGAGGTCCTGCTGTTCTGCCCTGCAAGGGCTGTGTGCAAAATTCCCCGCCCAAAGGGTCCAATACACAAGAGAAAGCTGTGATTGGCTAACTAAAAGTGGTTGGACTGGGTTAGAGTCTGCACTGTGGGGCCGAAATGATCCCGCCCACATCCGGAGTTCACCTGGGCTAAAACAAAAGAGAATGCAACAGCCCTATTGTTCAGTGCTGGGTGATTTAAAAACCCATTCAGTTCTTAAACGGTTCCCATTCAAGATACAAAAGTCTCTTCTGCAGTTTAGATGTATCCACTCGATATACAAACAAATGCTAATAGCATTCAATTGCTTTGTAAACAAAGCATTGTCCTTTGTCTTTGGCCATGTGGTGACAGCCATTTTTATCCCTGGAAATTTAAAAGCACAACGCCCAGGGATTCTTTAATCAAAAAAATTAATCTTCAGAACTGTAAATTATTGCGAATTCTTACAATGGGACCTCCTGTAGTTCTACTTCTATGTCCCTTTCTAGTTCCCCAAGGTTCCTTTGCAACATTACGTATTGTTTCACCATTTTACTTAAGCCCTCTTTTATCTCTTGCAGATCCTCTTGCAGGCGGGGTATCGGAGCCCCCACCGGATCTTCATAATTGACCAATTCGTCCCTTAAACTATCTGTCTCATTTAGTTTAATTTCCTCCCTTGAGTATACATACACCAATCTGGTGTGTCCAATTGTCACAGGGATCTTTGGTGTAAAGCAGAAGTTAGGCATTGTGATTACACATACAAGGTTACTATATTGGTACTCAGTCTCTGTGGTGGCTATACAATACTCCCCTCTGTCTCTATATCCCGAGCGGGTGTGATGGTGATCGACATGTGATAATTCCAACATGCACCCCTCTGTCTTATTATAGCTGCACTCATCCTTAGTGCCTTCTCCGACCGGATGTGGGCATATCTTAAGCGTACCTTTCCCATGGCATCCGTTTAGGGAGACTCCTCTTATAGTATCATTCTTCCTGATGGCATAGGTATCAATTGGATAGTATCAGAGGTATGTCTCACCCCTCACTATGCCTATGTTTGTTACCTGGTACTGTGGGTATGGAGTCGTGTCTAGTCTCACCACTGGTATCATGAGTACCATGCCTATCATTGCTGTCACTTCTGCTTTGCATTTTTGTATCACTGGATATACTCTGGTCATCCCCTTGAGGGTACAGGCACTCAGAGGGCCTAGATTCTGGCTCAGGCCATAGAGCTGTGTGCTGTTAATCCAGTCTGGTACCTCACCTCGTTGCATCTGTGCCAGATTGTGTTTTAACTATCCGGTGGTCCATTGGCCATTGGCATGGCACAAGCCTCTCCCTACCCCATCTTTTGCCTGTTCCTCATCTCTATGGTTTAGTTTGTTGATAGTGCTAGCATGGTCTTCTATAACTTTGATTCCCTCGAGTAATGTCCTTATCGTATGTTCTCCCAACTCTGATTCTTGTTGAACCAAACCAGTTTCTTTCTCTAAAATCTGTTGTATTACCCTTTGTAATTGTTCCACACTACTCTGGACTCCTTGTATATCCAGGGCATTAATGAATGACGTCCCCGTATTTATTCCCGTGAGTACATCGTTTCCTAAGCCCCTCTTAATTCTTTGGTGGAATGCAGCATGTCCCCTGAAAGTAAAAGCCCCTGTTGCATCAGCAGCTTGGTTAATTACATTCCTTATCATATATGCATACAACTCTCTAGTTTTAGTAAATCTTTCACAATATCCTGGCCATTGTAGCATGGTTAAGTTCATTAGTACCGGTACAATTTCGTGTCTCACATTATCATACAATTCTTCTTCCTCGGTAAATAACACCAGTCCATTTTCGGGCCCAGACGTCCATTTCGGACACCTTCGTTCTTCAGGTGTCGTTGTGATTGGGGGTGTTGTTGGTTCTAGGGTTACTCCTTGTGGTGTGATCCTTCTTGTTGTTGGTTGAGGTGTTGTAATGCCGTGTACAATAGTCCATCTTATGATATTGTCCGTGCAGCTCAGGATATATCCTCCCCCTGCTTGACCCAACACCTGCCAGTGTCTATTACATCTTACCATATTGCTGGTATCTGTCATTCTACAGGGTCCGCATGGTCGTTGATCCAAGTTCACCCAGATACCGTTACACCTGTAACATCCTTTTCCTGTTTTTCACACTCGTAACTGTGTGATATAATGAAGTTCCTCGTGGAGTCTCCACTAGGGGATCTTAACTTGCAGTCCATTTCTTTCAGCCCGTTATTCGGGCTTATAAGTGTTGTCATCAGTGTAGTTATAATCATCTCGCTGGATCCATGTTTATCTGTAATTTAAACAGAGGTCTGGTCGTCTTCCGAGCTCTTTCCCCTAGAGGAGAGGGTAGAATGGGGGTCTTTAGTATTAAATGGTTTCACCTGGGTCCAGTGCTTCCATCACATACCCGTCGGTTCCTGTAGACAAACACACGTATCACTGGTCATTAATCCAGTATATGGCCCCATCCAACGGGGTTCCATTCCCTTTCTTCCGATAACTTGCGTCATTACTTGTTGACCTATTCTGGGCAACTCGTCCGGTTTAAGTCCAGCATTCTGCCTTTCTAGATCTTTAATCTGTTGTTGGTTCCTTACTTCTTTATTTAGTGCTTGTACCTCCTGATTTAGTTGTACTTAATCTACCTTGTACTGGTCCTGGTTCTCTCACCCCTCCAGCCAAATCCTCTGGTAGTCTCATAGCTCGTCCTGTCATTAGTTCGTAGGGGGTCAGTCCGGTCATTCGTCCTTGGGTGGCTCACAACCTCATTAGTATGCTGGGTAATAATTCCGACCATCCCTTCCCTGTTTCTTGGATGGCTTTTGTCAGCGCGTTTTTCAGTGTCCATTCTTTCTACCATCCCCGAGCTCTGGGGGTGATATGGTATGTGATATTTTTGTGTTACGTGTAACAGCTTACAAGTTTCTCTCATTATTTTACCGGTGAAATGAGTGCCGTTGTCTGAGTCAATTTGCAGAGGCACTCCCCCAACGGGGTATAATCTCGGTAGCCAATATTAGTGCAACCGTTTTTGCAGAGCAATCTCGGGTGACAAAAGCTTCCACCAACCTGGTAAATTGGTCAATTATTACCAGGCAATATTTCTTCCCCTGGTCCTGCTGGTAAAGTCAATTTGTAAGTTTTCCCAGGGTCCTTGGGGCCTGGGTTGGTTTGCTACTCTAACTCTACATCTCTGTCCTACATTATTTTTAGCGCATATTATACAGCGTTGGCAATATTTCGCTACTTCCCGGCCCATCTTTGGTCACCACCAGTACTGTGTCAGTAGGTGCAACATGTTACTTCTGCCAGTATGTGTTACACCATGGTATAGCGCCATCAGTTGTCTGCAACATTCCGGTGCCACCACCTGGTTACCTGGGCCCCATTTCCAGATTCCATCCTGTAGTTGAGCGACCGCTTGTCTCGATCTCTCTTTTTCCTCTTTACTAGTATTTTCTTGTACCTCCATTATATTCACTCCCTGTACCCCACTGCCTATCATGACCATATTTATTTCGTTTTTGAACACATCCTTTGGTTGCATTTCTTCTGCAGCTAATTTGGCAGCTAGATCTGCATACCTATTCCCTATAGGGGCCTGGTCCTGGGGTTCCTGTGAGTCCATATCCTCTATCTTTGTGTTGGCTTTTATTTTAATTACCGCTGCCTCTAAAGGTGCCTGTGCAGCCTTAACTAACCTTTCTATTAGTTTTCCATGTTTTACTATCTCTCCCGTAGAGGTCATGTACCCCCTTCTGGCCCATAGTATCATATAATCATGCACCACTCCGAAGGCATAACGGCTGTCGGTATAAACATTTATCCGTTTGTTTTTTTGCTATTTCCAACGCTTTTATTAAAGCCACTAGTTCTGCTACCTGTGCTGACTTATCCCCATAAAGGGCTCCTTTTAACAGGGTCTTTCCTTCTTGATTTACTACTGCCCACCCTGTTCTGGGTTCTCCGTTGATATATTTTCGGGATCCATCTACATAGATGACCATATGGGGATTTTCTAGTGGTTCTTCCTTTACTCCACTACTTATTTCTTCCTCCATTTTCATCTGACAACTGTGCTCTTCTCCTTCCGTTAATATGCCCGTGGCTGGATTAACCCCGGTATGTTTTTGTATTATCACAGTTCCATCCCTGGGGAGTAATATAGTTTCCCATTTAACTTTCCTGCTATCCGATATTGTCCACAATTTTCCTGTGTTGAGTAGTTCCACTAATGTATGTTGAGTATGCAAAATTACCTTTCCCATCATCACTATTGGTTCGCTTACTCGCACTGCCCAGGTGGCGCAATCTATTGCAGCCACACATCGTGGCATCGCCTTCACTACTGGGTCTTTTTTTGCAGAGTAATACGCAACGGGTCTCTGTTTCCCTCCGTGATCTTGCATTACCACGGCTGAATCACTCTCATGATCTAAATCACAATATAGGTGGAAGGGTCGAGTGGGATCTAATAATCCTAGGGCAGGGGCTGTTATTAATTCCTGTTTAAGGGCCCTATATGCTTCCTCCTGCTCCGTCTCCCATTCTATCTTATCGGTGGTGGGTCTCCCCCCTTTAACTAACCGTTGAATCGGCTCTGCTTTCCCTACAAAGTCTGATATAAAATTCCTGCAGTAATTAAATAGTCCCAACACTTTCCTCACTCCCCGGACGGTCACTGGCCTTGGCTTGTCTTTTATGGCTGCCTTTTGTTCCTGCGGGAGTGCCTTATACCCCTGGCTAATTTCGTGTCCTAGATACTTTACTTTGGACAGTCCAACCTGTGCCTTTTGGGTTCAATTTAAAGCCAGCTTTGTTAAATGTCTGGAGGGTGGCTCGTAATGCTCCCATGTGTCCTTTGGCATCCTCTGATGCAATCATTATGTCATCGACATATTGGAGTAGGGCGCTCTGGTACTTTGATAGGTCTAACTCGTCTAAGGCTTGACGCAGTACACGGTGGAATATATTTGGACTATTATGGAACCCCTGTGGGACCCTGGTCCATGTATATTGTCTATCCCTGACGGTAAAGGCGAATTTCCCTTGTGATTCCTCTGCCAATGGTATGGACCAGAACCTGTTCGCTATATCCAAGACTGTCAATATTTTAAGGGCTGGTTTCAGACCATTAAATATCTTATTCAATACGGTTTACACAAATTTACACCAACCAGAATTTCACCGTGGCCACAATGAAAGCCTGGTTTTAATAGGTTAATTAACCTCATAACTCCAATCCAATCCAGATCAATTTTTTTTAAACTAACCAGTATCACTTGGAAAAGAAAGAAACCATAGTCACATTAACAAGGAAACAATTACCCATGCCTTGTAAACATTCAAATTCATTTTCTTCCAGGCAAATTGGCAACTGTAACTTCAAGACTGAAGCTTCTCTTTTGTAAAACAATTAACAAACTTAAAACAACACACGCTTGTCCATCCTTGAAGACAAGTCTTCAACGGGTTAAACAGCTTTTAGCTCTCTGTACCAAAGAGTGGGTGGAGTTAAAACACACAACAGACATTTTTTTAAAGACAGGCTTTCAGACAAACGGAACACTGTAACTTCTTAAACATCCATAGTCAGGAAAACTTTCACACAAACTGAGATCCCAGTATTTTTTAAGGTTCCTTTCACTCAGCAATCTTGTGTTTTATTTGTTTCAGCACAGACGTTAATAACTTCCGTGTCGGTAAAACTTTAGGTTTCTCTTTCTAAATCCTCCCAATCGATCTCCTATCATTCCTTCCACTATGCACTGACCTTGTCTTCATTACAGCAGCACACTTGGTGCCTACCTTTTTTAACTGTTCCACTAACTCCTCTTTTTCCCTCTCCCGTGTGGCCCCAATCTTACACATTTTTCAGGTGGCCCTGACAAAGAACCACTACAGTTTTCTCCTCCTTATTCTTGCTCTCCTTACTCCACCATTCTTTCTGTCGGTCGGGAACCCATTCAGGATCCCACCTTCCTTTCCCATTCTTTTTATTACCTTGTCATCATATCCCTTTTTTTTACCATCTTTTCCTTAACTTTCTCATACTTATCGTGCACAAATTCATACGGCAAGTTACGTTACGCCATCCTGTTTGTCCGTCGATTTCTTTCCCAGGCATTTTCTAGCCGCTCGGGAATTTCCGTGAGGTTTTCTCACTTCCCCGGGGTCTTTTTACCCTGGCCCATCAGAATTTCCGTTATCCGATGCTATCGCGTACAAATTCATACAGCAAGTTACCTTATGCCCTAATGTTGTCCGTCGATACCTATCGCATACAAAGTCATACGGGAGTTTAGATCTTTTGGCGTCCTTTTTGTTCACCATCCTTTTAGGGTGGATTTGCTAGTTTCCCCCTCGTTTCCTACCTCCGGAACTCCCCCGGACCTTCAGGGACCTTTCCCTGCTTATGCGGTTTTAACTCCGCCTAGATTGGATTTTCCCTATATCCAATCCTATATAACCCGAGCTCCTCAACTTATTCAGACATTATCATTTCTATAATGTCCTAGCATGCACCCAAGTTGCTTTACTCATGTATCCCGACTCCGCCTCTGATTCGTTGGATCTCCGGCCCTGAGCTTCGATGCGAGGAGACAATGTCTCTACTCAGCCCATCCGGTAGATCCTGCCGACTACGCCAAGTTGTAAGGGTAAACGGGGAGAGCTTCTTCTCCCCTAGACGGACGGACCCTGTGATATAAAGGGTCGACGTCCGCCTTATTCCCAATCAATCACTCGGAGTCTGGAGGTGCGTTCAGTAAAACAACTTTATTCACAAGTCGACAGGGAAGACACCCATCCTGGGATGAATGTTCCTGATCGTTGAAAATCTCCTGCCTTATATACAGGTTTTGTTGTGAGTCGTGGCTACTGTTTGCAATTAGGTGCATTACACGTATACATTTCTTTCATCATACAGTTGGCTTCGGGTGCAAATTCTTGTGACCTGTGTACATTGGTCTTGTGACCCCATACGTTATCTCTCAATACATTCCTCAGTTAGTGATTCACGGTTTGTGCACTTTGGCCACGACTACACCAGACTTTCCTTCTGGACATTGTTCATACCATATTGTTCATACCAATTCCTTATATGGTTGGAGATATGCTCTGTTCCTTAATCCCCTCATCTTAGCCCTTTTTTAACCCTTTCACAGCCTCTCTCCTGTGTGGATCCACTGGTGTGTATGGAGGTCCCCTGACACTGTAAAACTGTCTCCACATTCAGTACATTTATACGGCCTCTCTCCTGTGTGGATCCGCTGGTGTGTATGGAGGTTCCCTGACACTGTGAAACTCTTTCCACATTCAGTACATTTATACGGCCTCTCTCCTGTGTGGATCCACTTGTGTCTCTGGAGGTGTCCTGCCCGTGTGAAACTGTCTCCATATTCAGTACATTTATACGGCCTCTCTCCTGTGTGGATCCACTGGTGTATATGGAGGTTCCCTGACACTGTGAAACTCTCCACATTCAGTACATTTATACGGCCTCGCTCCTGTGTGGATCCGCTGGTGTGTATGGAGGTTCCCTGACACTGTAAAACTGTCTCCACATACAGTACATTTATACGGCCTCTCTCCTGTGTGGATCCGCTGGTGTCTCTGGAGGTTCCCCGCCTGTGTGAAACTCTCTCCACATTCAGTACCTTTATACGGCCTCTCTCCTGCGTGGATCCGCTGGTGTGTATGGAGGTTCCCTGACACTGTGAAACTCTTTCCACATTCAGTACATTTATACGGCCTCTCTCCTGTGTGGATCCACTTGTGTCTCTGGAGGTGTCCTGCCCGTGTGAAACTGTCTCCATATTCAGTGCATTTATACGGCCTCTCTCCTGTGTGGATCCGCTGGTGTGTATGGAGGTTCCCTGACACTGTGAAACTCTCTCCACATTCAGTGCATTTATACGGCCTCTCTCCTGTGTGGATCCGCTGGTGTGTATGGAGGTTCCCTGACACTGTGAAACTCTTTCCACATTCAGTACATTTATACGGCCTCTCTCCTGTGTGGATCCACTGGTGTGTATGGAGGTTCCCTGCCTGTGTGAAACTCTCTCCACATTCAGTGCATTTATACGGCCTCTCTCCTGTGTGGATCCACTGGTGTGTATGGAGGTTCCCTGCCTGTGTGAAACTCTCTCCACATTCAGTACATTTATACGGCCTCTCTCCAGTGTGGATCCACTGGCATAGGTGAAGATCACCTGATTTTATAAATTCTCTCCTCTGGACAGAGAGTGTGAATGATCCCTGCCCACTTTCGCATTGTAAAAGATATTTTGTGCTGGGAGGCGAAGATTGTCCTGCTGAAATCTGTCCACTGGATTCAGGATGTCTTCTGATGTGCTTCTGAAGAAACTCTGCAGTGGTAAAAGCAACATTGCAATGAGGGCAAGGATGAGACTCATCTCGGTGCACTTGGTGAGCTGCTGGAGAAGGAAGAAAGGGACATTGTCAGTGTAATGAAAGATCTAGAAGTTTCTTTTGGAAGTACAATTCGTGGTTATATCAATGTTAACGCAGGGGTCTTGGGGCGCTACCGGTGAATTTCGGCCGCGGGGATGCGACTCAATTTTCCCCCTTGGACTTTGCTTCCTATCGGTGAAAGCTTCCACATTCTTTGAATGAAGCTCAATCGGCCAATCCAGTTAGAAACGTCCCTCTAAACCATCAGTCAAATCACTCTCGGGGTCAGTGCCACTTCTCAACTTTGCCCTTTCAGTTATGTCATCAGCTTCTCCCCACACCCCTTCCCAAACCATGCTGACTCCCAACTTAATTCTGGCTGCACCGTCAATTCTTTGGAGATGTTCATTGCTTGCCATTCATAAGTTTGAATGTTAGCTGCCGCTTGTCAGCCCAAGCCTGGATGTTGTCCAGGTCCTGCTGTAGGCTGGTATAGGATGCTTCAATATCTTAGACAAGGAGCTGCTATTCCCTGTAATCAGGGGCCATTAGTTTATGATTACTGAAAGTCCTATAATATTTCATGAGAAGATTCCAGAATTATTATCAATAGTTTGGGGATCATATTTGTGGTTGTTTTTCCTCAATGATACAGGCCTGCACTCCTGTCCCACCACTCTGACATGCTGCATTGCTCCACCAATCCCCTGGCCTACCAAGGCCCCTATGCCATCACACCAAAACACCCAATAAATTATTCCTGCCCTGAGGAAATGAATAGGTTATTTTACACATACACAGGTAATCATCGTCACAAAGTACCCTTTCTTCAGTGTAAACTTTTCTCTCTCTCTTTCTCAAACTGTATCTTCTGCTTTCAGTCTCTTTGGTTGTTTCTTCATTTGCTGACCCCAAGATCTTCCCAGTACAGAGAACCGTGGAATAAATCAAAAAGATTCTGAACAAAAATTGAACCAATTAATTGTAATATTCTTGCATGTAAGGTTTGTTTCTGGTTGAACAGGAGATGCTGAAGACATTTACATAATAATGCAAGACACTGTGTTAATCTGATTTCAATGACTACGGTAGTGGTCACATTATCAACATAGAGCATATCTTCCTCATTAAAACACCCTCAATTATTCAAAATAGAAATACTTTACTGAAATCCTTTATTCCAGGACAAATACCTTTATTGGATTCACTGCGAGCTTCACTTTCACAAACCAAAGTACTCGTTTCTCTGTTGATGTTTTCAACTGAAACTGTCTCTTCCAAAGCTGAGGCAGTGTCTTCGGTGAAGCCCCTGAAAACTTCATCTTTATCCTCTTCTGAATGGGACACCATCTGTGATTGAGCTTTTTGGTTCTGAAATGCAGAATGTGACGGTAAAACTGTCCCTCACCGCTCCTGAATTAAAGAATAGCTGCCTCAAGACTGCCTGTAATACTAAAGAGATTATACACAAGTCAAAGTGTTTGTCTATTTTTCCTGTTCATTAGTTGTTATAGCATATTTAATAAACAAACCTACCCAACTACACATTGGATAAATGCTGTCGCTCCCCAGTGTAGTCCTGAGCCACACAGGTCAGAACGTTACCATGTTTGATTCTGTACTCCTGTGTTCAGTTTGGTGTTCTCAGCAAATGTGGTAAAATTAATACAATTAACCTCAGCACCCTTTTGCAAGGAAGGGAATAAAATTAACCAGGATTTCCACTGATTGCTAACTAATCATCACTTCTGGAAAGTGTATGTGCGTGTATACGAAACCAGATTCGACTTTCTCCGACAATGAAGAGCCGAACACATGAAGAACAGCCATTTAGCAATTGCCAAAAGGGCTGCAAAATAAGCCAGCCCAGACTAGGAAACATATCTACTCATGAATCATGCCTTCAGGAAAATGGGACAGGAGCAGATTTGACACATAGTTTTACTGCTTCACCTTTGGTCTTCCCAAACTATGCATGATCGCTAAAAGAGAGGTAATGTTTGACAATGCCTAAAAACTAACATTATATTCCGCCTGATGTACACAAGCAACTGGTAACAAATACCTTCATTCTGTGGAACATGGAGTTATGGAATCCATTATTAAGGAAGTGGTACAGGGCAATTAGAAAATCATAATATGATTGGGCAGAGTCAGCATGGTTTTCTGAAAGGGAAATAGTGTTTCACAAATCTATCCGAGTTTGTTGAGGATGTAACTAACAGGGTAGATAAAGGGGAACCAGTGGATGGAGTATATTAGGATTTTCAAAACGCTTTTGATAAGGTACCACAGAAAGGTTGTCCTAGAAGATAAGGGCTCATGGGGTTGGGGGTAAGGGTAAGGTTGGATAGAGGATTAGTTTAAAGGACAGAAAACAGTGAGTAGGAATAAATGGGTCATTTTCAGGTTGGCAGGCTGTTACTAATGGGGTGCCACCAGGATCAGTGCTGGGGCCTCTGCTATTTCCAATCTATATTAATGACTTAGATTAAGGGACCGAGTGTAATGTATCCAGGTTTGCTGATGATACAAAGCTAGATGAGAAAGTAAGTTGTGAGGATGACATGGCGGCTGGGATTTTCCTTACCTCGGTGGGACTGGGGCGGGCGATGTCAGTGGCTAGCTCCATCCCGCTTTGGAAAATTAATTTGCATTGATGGGGCTTGTTAAGCCCGCCCAACGTGTTTTCCGGACCAATTAGAGGAAGCGGGTCTAGTGACATCATTCATGAAGTGTCATCAGCCGGTTTCCTTAAAGGGACCATGGCCAAATTTCTTTTGACATTTGTGCTGTCAGTGTTCTGCAGCATTGAAGTGCTGCAAACACTGACAGTCACTGCACAGAGGGGCAGGGCTGCACCCAGGCTCTCCCATGACTCCCTCCATATACTTATGGAGTCAGAGCATGCAGGGAGGTCCTCTTCCCTTCGGATGGGCGGAAGACACCTCCCCAGGAGAACAAAACAGCCTGGTTGCACATTACACAGGAGGGCACAAGCAGGGATGTGGTCAGGAGGACCTGGGTGCTGTGGCGCAAACATTTCAATGATCTCATTAGATCATGAAACGTTAGTACAAATCCGCTCTCAACCTCATCCCGCTGTACCTCTCAACACATCCCCATCACTCTGCCTTCCCTACCCTACTCCTGCACATCCTTACTCACACCAACTTACCTTGCACCTCCACCCATCCCTCTCTATCTACATTATCACATCCCCATCTCACTAACCACCCCTCACACTCACCCTCATCCTAGTGCAATCATACTAACTAACAACACACAAGGGTAGCCACTTGGGCGTTGTATCCAATGTTCATGTAAAGTTCCTGTTAATGTGCTGTCAAACATTGAAATTTTATTTTCAACACTTTCCGTTCTTGGACAGATTTGTGTGCACCTTTGGAAGTGTCTCAGTGAGTTCCAGTGAATAGTGGGACATAACGGTCACCAAAATGAAGTTGGATCTTTCTGCAGCCCTGTGTCAGCGGATATGTTGCCCCTCAAATCTAGTTCCCGACATGAGAAATACAACTCTTGACTATAACCACTGGAAAATCTAGGAACCTTCAGATGTTAGTACAGCAGCAGTGACCAAGGGGTTTTGTCTTCATGAACCAGCTAGATCCATATTATGGAGCCTCATGAGCAACATATAAAATTTATGTCCATGTTTTGATTAATTTGCAGATATTTCAAGCTGCTGATATTCACAGCTTTTGGGATGCTGGTGGAGGATTTATCCACCAACAGCACTAAAAGGCCTTTCCAAATCTCCTGGCCATGAATTTCAAGGACAAGTAAGCAACCTGGAGAACTGTGCACAGTTTGGGTCTCCTTATCTGAGGAAGGACATTCTTGCCTTAGAGGCGGTGCAAAGAATGTTCACTAGATTGATCCCTGGGATGAGAAGGTTGTCCTATGAGGAGAGATTGAGGAGATTGGGCCGATACTCTCTGGAGTTTAGAAGAATGAGAGGTGATCTCATTGAAACATATAAGATTCTGAGGGGGATTGACAGGGTAAGTGCTGAGAGATTGTTTCCTGTGGCTGGAGAGTCTAGAACTAGGGGGCATAGTCTCAGGATAAGAGGTCAGCCATTTAAGACTGAGATGAGGAGGAATTTCTTCACTAAGAGGTTTGTGAATCTTGGGAATTCTCTGCCCCAAAGGGCTGTGGATGCTCAGTCATTGAGTATTTCAAGGCTGAGATAGATAGACTTTTGGACTCTAGGGGACTCAAGGGATATGGGGCCGGGTGGGAGAGTGGAGATGAGCCAAAGATCAGCCATGATCTTATTGAATGGCGGAGCAGGCTCGAAGGGCCATATGGCCGACTCCTGCTCCTAATTCTTATCTTCTTATGTAAGAAATATAAATACAAATAGAACCAAGTTGCCAGGGACCATGGGACGCAAATTGGGAAGTCATGTAGCAAAATTAAAAAGAAAAATTGTTTTCTAGAAATGTGAGATAAAGACAGAAAATGCTGGGAGTGTGTAGCAGGTCAATTCGTGTCTGAAGGAGAAAGACTGGTTAATGTTTGGGTGCGAACCTGTATCGATATATCCTTCAGATGCTGACAGGCCTGCTGTGAATATCTAGCAGTTTGTTTCCATCTCGATTTATTAGTTTGATATGAATTTCTGTTCACTTTGAATTACCTTTCTGGTATTCTCGTTCTTAGTCTTCTTGGTATCTTCATTCTTAAAGAGAGGCTTAAAGAATCTCACCGCTTGGAAAGAAAGTAAGACATCAGTGTGATTGAGATAATCTCAGATTTCAGTTTCTTATGTTAACAACATAACGATTCTAAAAATATCTAGTTTATTTAGGCTCCGAAAAAATCAATACATTATGCAGATAAAATTGGAAAAGAAAACTTACACAAGTAGAAGGGAAAATGTGATCAGACAATTTACTTAAATCTCCAGATCTCCAAAACTTCAAAGTAACTGCCTCCTGACAAAAATATGTTCTAGCTGCTGGACAAACTGGTTATAATCAGGGTGTTAAAAAAGCACATTTAATACTTTAACAAAGAAAACACATTCAATTTACTTGGTGGGTTTTTCACAAGAAGTTTAGGCGTCCACTCCTCATCCGAGTCACTAGAAACATACACACGGGGTTGGTGCCCACTGTTAGGTCTTGACATGAATGCTGGATCTGGTACATTCAATCCTGTGAAAATTAAAATATTCCACTCATCTACAGTTGATAATTGCCTGTATTTAATTTGACTTAACTTACTAACGTAAGGCATCTGTTGAATCGAACCATTTTAGAATATCAGGTAAGAGCAGCATAGAGTCTTTCCTTTCATCAATGGCATCTGGATTTAAATCCAGCCCAGACTGATCAGAGGAAAAGGAGCTTTTATGTTATGTTGGGGAGCTGGGAGCACAGCACTCAGGCCCATGCCCTCTAAGAGCCTTGTTCTCCCAGATATTTATGCCACTGATCCCTATTGGACCCATTGGAGAGTCCAAAGGAAGGTTTACATTTGTGACAGCTGACGGTCACTCTCAGTACCGAGGGAAAGGAAGGTCCTTGATGGCATCTGAGATGTAGAGCTTTCCTCCCTTATTCCAATATTTACTGTTTTTATTCTTCATTTAGTTTTAATGACAATCATTTAGTAGTTTTGTACAAAAAGTGGGGGAAAAGCCACACAGGTACAACAGGAGGTGTTCTGATAGTCAGGTGAGATCAGGATCAGCTGCGCTGTCCCCATATCACAAGCCTACATACACTCAGACAGGATTTTTTCAAGGAAAGTAAATTAATATTCAGTGAATCACAGGTTGGGGGTGCTGCATTTCCTGATATGCGTTCCTGATGTGTGCTAGGAGCGGTGAAATGGAAAATCCCAACCAAAATATCTAACCACATATGAGGAGAATATCCACTTGGGTGTAATATTGGAAGAATTGTATGTCAGTACGAATCAGAGTGTTCAGGGGAGGAAGGGATAAATGTTGAAAGTAAGAAAATAATTTATCTTGTAGAAACCTATTGCAAGCATGTTTTCATAGTTCTGCTGCACTTTCTTATAACGGATGTCAACCCATTCACTTAGCTCTGCCCAATCATCTTTGGAAAGATAAACGGCAATGTCTTTCAGCTTCTCTAGAATCTGGAGACATAAAATGAATGTAATTTCTGATACATCTAGGCATTTTATCTGTAATTTTCCCCAAAGTAGAGCTCTACAAATGTAAGATTATCTACCCTGTCAGATCTGCCAATCTTCAAAAGAATATCCTCCACACCACTTGAATGGGTCGGCACAGCCAGCCTTTATTGGAAGCCATCAATATCGTGGCAGCATGATGTTGAAATGTCTTGAAGGAAAGTTGTCTCAAGACCTTCTACAATCAGTGTTGGTGCTACCATGCTCCAGAGGATACCTGGAAAGGCAAAACAAAATGGCTAAAAATGCTACCTCACACCATCCCTTTTCTAAATTATTCTTCCTCACCTTCTTTATGCTCACATGTAACATTCCATAGCCAATTGTACACAAAAACCTTACAGCAGGTTTTTCGGTACTGCTGTTTTTGAGCCAGTTGTTCAAGGACACCCATAGTGAATGCCTCCGATTCCTCCCCCTCAGTGTGACATTATCCACAGTCACCCGAACATCATAGTCGAGATCAGTCTGGTAACTTCAAGGAACACAGCAAAAGGCCATTCAGCAAGCTTCACCATGTTGTTAACTATGTTAGATCTACTCTTTTAACCTCATTTTCCCCACTTTCTCCATTCAATTAATATCCATACAACCCAAGAATCTATCCCCTTTTAAATACCTGAATTAAATCTGCATCAATGGCCTCCTGTGGTAGTGCATTTCACATTCACACAATATTTTGCTTTAAGAATGTTTTCCTGGATTGAATTTTCAACAGCTTAGTTCTAATTTTAATTTGATGTCCCTTTATTACAGAATTCACTATTAGAAAAATCACTCTTGGAAATCATCTACCTTGTCAATTCCTTTTTTAAGTTTACTCAGGATGTGGTCAATGCTAACAAGAGCATCTTTAACACCCATCCCTAGTTGCCTTGAGAAGATGGTGGTGGACCATCATTTTAAACACCTCGATCAGATCACTTCTCATGTTTTGGGAGGTTTGCTCAGTCTGTGATCAGACCTAAGGCGCTAACTGGAATAGGAAAGGCAAATCCACAGCAGTACTTTCAGTTAAATTGTAACAAGACTCGGATAAACCTGGTAAAAGAGAAGTTCAAATCTAAAGACACAGAAAGAATTAACAGTGTAAATGAGGTGAGACGGGAGGAGGCTCGAGCGGAGCATAAACACCGGTATGGGCTGGTTGGGCCGAATGGCCTGGTTCTGTGCTGTGTATCCCATGTAATCCTCTGTTACAGAGTAAAGCTCTCATCAAATACCTCCAGGGCAGGTACAGTGGGTTAGATACAGAGTAAAGCTCCCTCTACACTGTCCCACCAAACACTCCCAGGGCAGGTACAGCACGGATTAGGTGCAGAGTAAAGCTCTCTCTACACTGTCCCATCAAACTGTCCCAGGGCAGGTACAGCATGGGTTAGATACAGAGTAAAGCTCCCTCTACACTGTCCCATCAAACACTCCCAGGGCAGGTACAGCACGGGTTAGATACACAGTAAAGTTCCCTCTACACTGTCCCATCAAACACTCCCAGGGCAGGTACAGCACGGGTTAGATACAGAGTAAAGCTCCCTCTACACTGTCCCATCAAACACTCCCAGGGCAGGTACAGCACGGGTTAGATACAGAGTAAAGCTCCCTCTACACTATCGCATCAAACACTCCCAGGTCAGGTACAGCAAGGGTTAGATACCGAGTAAAGCTCCCTCTACACTGTCCCTTCAAACACTCCCAGGGCAGGTACAGCACGGGTTAGATACACAGTAAAGTTCCCTCTACACTGTCCCATCAAACACTCCCAGGGCAGGTACAGCACGGGTTAGATACAGAGTAAAGCTCCCTCTACACTGTCCCATCAAACACTCCCAGGGCAGGTACAGCACGGGTTAGATACAGAGTAAAGCTCCCTCTACACTATCGCATCAAACACTCCCAGGTCAGGTACAGCAAGGGTTAGATACCGAGTAAAGCTCCCTCTACACTGTCCCTTCAAACACTCCCAGGGCAGGTACAGCACGGGTTAGGTACAGAGTAAAGCTCCCTCTACACTGTCCCTTCAAACACTCCCAGGGCAGGTACAGCACGGGTTAGATACAGAGTAAAGCTCCCTCTACACTGTCCCATCAAACACTCCCAGGGCAGGTACAGCACGGGTTAGATACAGAGTAAAGCTCCCTCTACACTGTCCCTTCAAACACTCCCAGGGCAGGTACAGTACAGGTTAGGTACAGAATAAAGCTCCCTCTACGCTGTCCCATCAAACACTCCCAGGGCAGGTACAGCTCGGGTTAGATACAGAGTAAAGCTCCCTCTACACTGTCCCATCAAACACTCCCAGGGCAGGTACAGCACGGGTTAGATACAGAGTAAAGCTCCCTCTACACTGTCCACCAAACACTCCCAGGGCAGGTACAGCACGGGTTAGATACAGAGTAAAGCTCCCTCTACACTGTACCATCAAACACTCCCAGGGCAGCTACAGCATGGGTTAGGTACAGAGTAAAGCTCCCATTACACTATACCATCAAACACTCCCAGGGCAGGTACAGCAGGGTTAGATACAGAATAAAGCTCCCTCTACACTGTCCCATCAAACACTCCCAGGGCAGGTACAGCACGGGTTAGGTACAGAGTAAAGCTCCCTCTGCACTGTCCACCAAACGCTCCCAGGGCAGGTACAGCAGGGTTAGATACAGAATAAAGCTCCCTCTAAACTGTCCCTTCCTACACTCCCAGGGCAGGTACAGCACGGGTTAGATACAGAGTAAAGCTCCCTCCAATTTGGTTCACCAACACAAGCAACTCAGATACACCATGTGTTCAATGCAGCGTACAGCTCCCCAGCACTACCCAATGAAGCACAACCAGCTCAGATACAGCACAGGGTGAATACAGAATAAAGATCCCTCTACATGTAAGTGTCAAACACTCCCGGGTGAGGTACAGGCAAGGTTTATCTCCGAATTAAGCTCCACTCAACTTGTCGCATCAAAGGCCGCGCCTGACGCCAGATGTTGATCAGCTCCCAGTATCTGGTTAGACTCTCACCTCGGCAAAATCCTGGACTGATGGGATTCTCAGTAAAGTTCCTCAGCTTTCCAATCATTGTTGAAGCTTCCTGTTTTATCCCGTCTGACACTGGGGGTTCTCGGTGCCACCAGGTCTGCTCTGTGAACCCAGCGACATTTCTCCAGTCCCAGTGAGTGAGGCGATGATTCGACTTCTCTCTCTCCACCTTCCTGAGATATTGCTCTCTCCCAGAGACTGTCAATAGAGAAATGATTCATCTTAATCCCAGGCTCTGTACCTGGAATACAATGGGACTGTATTTGTGACTGTGATTGTATCTAATTTCATTATATTTGCAATTAATGTGTGTTTGAATTACTTACTTTAATATTAAATTGTTCCTTTGAGCCCTTTGCCCTGTTTATTGGGACTAAACTCACTCCCAGTGTCAGCTGTCACTCCAGCTCCTCCCACACTGACATCCCAATGATGGGCCGTAACCAGGGGCGGGCCCCTGTCTCCAGGTGACATCACACAGGAGCCAGGAGCCAATCACACAGCAGCAAGGAGCGATGTCACAAAGTGGCCAGAGCCCCTCCCACTCGAGGTGTCACAGGGTCACATTGACCAGGCTCTGCTCCTGGTGTGCAGTCTCACTGGGCATGAACACAGGGTGGACAATCAGTCCCGTCTCCAGGAATGAACCGGGATCCTGCCCTACATCTCTCCCGAGTTTTATTTCCATCGGTTTTATTACTCCATCCCTCTCGCTAACATCTGTCTGAGGCGGAACCACATTGTTCACAACCTTGGTGTAATATTTCACCCCGAAATGAGCCTCCGACCACATATCTGCAGCGTAACAAAGACCGCCTACTTCCACCTCCGTAACATCGCCCGTCTCCGCCCTTGCCTCATCTCATCCGCTGCTGAAACCCTCATCCATGCCTTTGTTACTTCTAGACTTGACTATTCCTGGCTGGCCTCCCACATTCCACCCTATGTAAACTGGAGTGATGTGCCTCAATAAATCTGAGACTCGATGTTAGCGAAACAAAACAAGGCTTTTATTGACTTAGAAGGTAACACACAGAGGAGCGGTATCTTCCATCCAGAGGTCTGCCGTACTGGATGTGATGCAGGCTGGGCCAGCTTACATAGGGGTCAGGTATGGGCGGAGCCCTACACACAGTACAATACAATGGTGAGGAAACGGAACTGAGGTAAGGGAAATGAAACTGAAACCAACCACAGTCACAGGCAGAGAATACCAATGAGTGATGAATGGAATATTTCATCACATTCATCCCTTCTATAGATTTAGTCTGTTCGGGGGTTTGATAGTCCTCTGCGACCGACGTGGCTGTTGTGGTGCCGCGGGTGTCGGCTGGGTGTCCCCGGTGGCCTCCTGGGTCTCTGCCGGGGGTGCCGCCAGGGTTGTTGAAGGGGTAGTTGGTGGGGGTACCGTTGGTCGATGTTCTTCCGGGGGTGATGAAAGAGTAGTGGGTGGGTAAGAGTTGCTGTGATCGTTGTTGCTGCTGTTGTCGTGGTTGTTGTCGTTACCGGCTGGGGCGACGTCTTTTATGGACACGGTGTCCTCCCTTCCGTCGGCGTGCTGGACATACGCGTATTGGGGGTTGGCGTGGAGTAGGTGCACTGACTCCATGAGAGGGTCCGTCTTGTGGCCCCTCACATGCCTTCGCACGAATACCGGACCCGGGGTGGAGAGCCATGACGGCATGGATACGCCTGAGGTGGATTTCCGGGGAAAGACAAACATTCGCTCATGAGGCGTGGCATTAGTGGCAGTACACAATAGCGACCGTATCGAATGGAGCACATCTGGGAGGACTTCCTGCCAGCGGGAGATAGGGAGGCCCTTGGTCCTTAGAGCTAGAGTGACTGCTTTCCATACTGTCCCGTTCTCTCGCTCCACTTGACCGTTACCCCGGGGGTTGTAGCTGGTGATACGGCTTGTGGCGATCCCCCTGGACAGCATGTACTGGCATAGCTCTTCACTCATGAAGGACGCCCCCCTATCCGTATGGATGTAGCTCGGCATACCGAACAGGCAGAACAGGCTGTTGAGGCATTTAATGACCGTGGCGCTGGTCATGTCTGGGCAGGGGAGGGCGAATGGGAAACGGGAGTATTCGTCCACAATGTTCAGGAAGTAAACATTGCGGTCGACGGACGGGAGGGGGCCCTTGAAATCTAAGCTGAGCCGCTCAAAGGGCCGTGTAGCTTTGATTAAGTGGGCTCTATCTGGGCGGTAGAATCGAGGCTTGCACTCAGCGCAAGTGCGGCAGTTCCTGGTCAGAGACCGAATTTCCTCAATCGAGTAGGGTAAGTTGCGGGACTTTATGAAGTGGAACAGCCGCGTGACCCCTGGGTGGCAGAGGTCGTTGTGGAGGGTCTGTAGCCGATCCCCGGTGGCGCTGGCACACATCCCTCGTGAGAGGGCGTCGGGGGATTCGTTAAGGGCCCCTGGCCGGTAAATGATGTCATAATCGAAGGTGGAGAGCTCGATCCGCCACCTAAGAATCTTATCATTTTTAATCTTCCCCCTCTGTTTATTATTGAACATAAACGCTACCGACCGCTAGTCGGTAAGTAGGGTGAAGCGTTTGCCGGCTAGGTAGTGGTGCCAGTGGTGCACTGCCTCCACGATGGCTTGGGCCTCCTTTTCCATGGAGGAGTGTCTGATCTCGGGCCCTTGGAGGGTCCTCGAGAAGAAAGCTACGGGCCTCCCCGCCTGGTTGAGGGTGGCCGCCAAGGCAAAGTCAGACGCATCACTTTCCACTTGAAAGGGAGTGTTCTCGTCCACTGCCTGTAGCGCGGCCCACTCAGTATCCCGCTTAATGCTTTTGAAGGCGGCGTGGGCCTCAGCAGGGAGCGGAAAAGAGGATGCTTTCAAGAGGGGCGGGCTTTGTCGGAGTAGTTGGGGACCCATTGGGAATAATAAGAAAATAACCCCAGGCACCTTTTCAGGGCTTTGGGAGTGTTGGGCAGGGGCAGCTCCCGTAGGGGGCGCAATCGGTCGGGGTCTGGTCCGATTTCCCCATTCTCCACCACGCTGCCTAGTATGCAGAGGCGAGTGGTGTTGTAAACGCACTTGTCCTCGTTGTAGGTGAGGTTGAGTTTTTGTGCGGTTTTCAGGAACCTCTCGAGGTTCGAGTCGTGATCCTGCTGGTTGTGACCGCAGATGGTGACGTTGTCGAGGTAGGGGAAGGTTGCCTGCAACCATGCGGTCCATCTCCCTCTGGAAGACCGAGACCCCATTCGTCACCCCAAAGGGGACTCTGAGGAATTGGTAGAGGCGTCCGTTCGCCTCGAAGGCGGTGTACGGGTGGTCCTCTGGTCTGATAGGGAGCTGGTGGTATGCTGACTTGAGGTCGATGGTGGAGAACACCCGGTATTGGGCGATTTGGTTCACCATTTCTGATATGCGGGGTAGCGGGTAGGCGTCTAGTTGGGTGTACCTGTTGATCATTTGGCTATAGTCGATCACCATCCGTTTCTTCTCGCTACCCCTTACCACTACCACTTGGGCGCGCCACGGGCTGTTGCTGCGTTCAATAATGCGCTCTTTCAGGAGCCTGTCTACCTCGGTCGCGATAAACCGCCTGTCCTCCCAGCTGTACCTCCTGCTTTTGGTCGCTATTGGCCGGCAGTTAGGGGTAAGGTTCGCGAATAGCGAAGGCGGCTTTACCTTCAGGGTAGCCAGACCGCACACTGTGAGGGGCGGATGGGACCCACCGTAATTGAGCGTGATGCTTTGGTGGTAGCACTGGAAATCCAGGCCCAAGATCACGCTCGCACATAGATTCTTCATGATTAGTGCTTTAAAATTATCGTATACAGTTCCGTTAACAGACAATTGTACCGTGCAGTAACCCATAATGGTCGATGTCTGGGTTTTATCAGCCATAGAGATGGTACCCCGAGTAGGGACCACCTTTAGGGAGAGTTGTTGTGCCAGTTCAGGGTGGATAAAACTCTCCGTGCTTCCACTGTCAATTAAACATTTAACCCCGCACCCGTTTACCTTGATGTCCACCATTGATTTGGATAGCGGGTGCGGCCTGGTCTGGTCCACTGTGACCGATGCCACTGTAGGGCTCTGATCGAGACAAGATGGCGTCCACGCTGTCTGCTCACAAGATGGCGGACCACACGAGGTCGGGCAAGATGGCGTCCAAGATGGCCGCTCCCACGGCGCACACGTGGCGGTGGCGGGTTTTCCGGCGGGGTTCCCTCTGCACACCTTCCCGAAGTGCCCCTTCTTACCGCACTTAAAGCAGGTGGTGCCTTTCGCCGGGCACAGGTTTCTGGTGTGCTTCGGCTGCCCGCAGAAGTAGCAGTTGGGTCCCCGACGCGTCGCGGCTGTCGTAGGGCTTCTGGGGGGAGAGCGGGGCCCCGACGGTGTCGGGCTGCCGGGCGGGGAAGATGCCTTCCAAGATGGCGGCGCCCTTGGTGCACACGTGGTGGCGTGGACGGCGCGGGCTGAAGAGTAGGCGTCCGAGTTTCTCTGGGCCACATCCAGGGATCGCGCTGTGTCCGCAGCCTGTTTCAGGTCCAATCCCGTTTTTTCCAGCAGTCTCTGCCGGATGTAAGTGGAGCTGAGGCCTGTGATAAAGGCATCGCGAACAAGCTCATCAGTGTACACTGCGACTTTTACATCTTGGCACTTGCAGTCTTTGCCAAGCGTTTTCAGGGTGCCTAGGAACTCCTCCACCGATTCCCCAGGTCGCTGTGCGCGAGTAGCGAGCAGATGCCTAGCATACACCTCATTCGTAGGCTGCTGGTAATGCGCCTTTAAGATGTCGCAGGCGGCCGGGTACGTGTCGGCGTCTTGGATGAGGGGGTAAACCCGGTGGCTTACCCAATTCCACAGAATTCCGAGTTTCATACTCGCAGCGTCCGTAGCGTCTTTGACGGCTGCGGAATTGTCCAGGAAGAATTCCATACACATAAACCAGTGTCCGAAGCGTGCCGATGCGTCCGAAGCATGCTGGTCCAAATCCAAACGTTCGGGTTTCAAGAGTTGATCCATTGTGTTGAAAATTAAGTCAATAAAATTGATGTGCCTCAATAAATCCGAGACTCGATGTTAGCGAAACAAAACAAGGCTTTTATTGACTTAGAAGGTAACACACAGAGGAGAGGTATCTTCCATCCAGAGGTCTGCCGTACTGGATGTGATGCAGGCTGAGCCAGCTTACATAGGGGCCAGGTATGGGCGGAGCCCGACACACAGTACAATACAATGGTGAGGAAACGGAACTGAGGTAAGAGAAATGAAACTGAAACCAACCACAGTCACAGGCAGAGAATACCAATGAGTGATGAATGGAATATTTCATCACATGGAGATCATCCAAAACTCGGCTGCCCGTGTCCTAACTCGTACCAAGTCCCGTTCGCCCATCTCCCCTGTGCTCGCTGACCTACACTGGCTCCCGGTTAAGCAGCACCTCGATTTCAAAATTCTCATCCTTGTTTTCAAATCCCTCCATGGCCTCGCCCTTTCCTATCTCTAATCTCCTTCAGCCCACAACTCCGGCCCCCAACCCCCCGAGATATCTGCGCCCCTCTAATTCTGCCCTCTTGTGCATCCCTGATTATAATCGCTCAGCCATTGGTGGCCGTGCCTTCTGTTACCCAGGCCCTCAGCTCCGGAATTCCCTGCCTAAACCTCTCCGCCTCGCTACCTCTCTTTCCTCCTTGAAGATGCTCATTAAAACCTCGCACTTTGACCAAGCTTTTAGTGGCCTGTCCTAATTTATCCTTATGTGGCTCGGTGTCAAAATTGTTTGTCTTAAAATACTCCTGTGATCCGCCTTGTGACATTTTACTACATTAAAGGCGCTATTTAAATACAAGTTATTGTTGTAGTGCATCTCTGGCTCTATTAAATCATAGAATGGTTACAGCACAGAAGGAGGCCTTACGGCCCGTCGAGCCCGTGCCAGCTCTCTGCAAGAGCGCTTCAGCAAGTCCCACTCCCCCACCCTGTACCCAGAGCCCTGCAATTCTTTTTCCTTCAGGCACTTATCCAATTCCCTTCTGATATAGCCCACACCCTCACTGTAACACTGATATACCCCGCACCCCTCACTGTAACACTGATATACCCCACACCCCTCACTGTAACACTGATATACCCCACACCCCTCACTGTAACACTGATATACCCCACACAATCACTGTAACACTGATATACCCCACACCCTTCACTGTCACACTCCGATATAGCCCACACCCTCACTGTAACACTCCGATATACCCCACACCACTCACTGTAACACTCCGATATACCCCACACCCCTCACTGTAACACTGATATACCCCACACCCCTCACTGTAACACACTCCGATATACCCCACACCTCTCACTGTAACACTGAAATACCCCACACCCCTCACTGTAACACTGATATACCCCACACCCCTCACTGTAACACTGATATACCCCACACCCCTCACGATAACTCTCCGATATACCCGAAACCCCTCACTGTAACACTCCAATATACCCACACCCCTCACTGTAACACTCCGATATACCCCACACCCTCACTGTAACACTCCGATATACCCCACACCACTCACTGTAACACTCCGATATACCCCACACCCCTCACTGTAACACTGATATACCCCACACCCCTCACTGTAACACTCCGATATACCCCACACCCCTCACTGTAACACTGATATATTTCACACCCCTCACTGTAACACTGATATACCCCACACCGCTCAATGTAACATTGATATACCCCACACCCCTCACTGTAACACTGATATACCCCACGCCCCTCACTGTAACACTCCGATATACCCCACACCATCACTGTAACACTGATATACCCCACACCCCTCACTGTCACGCTCCGATATAGCCCACACCCTCACTATAACACTCCGATATACCCCACACCACTCACTGTAACACTCCGATATACCCCACACCCCTCACTGTAACACTGATATACCCCACACCCCTCACTGTAACACACTCCGATATACCCCACACCCCTCACTTTAACACTGATATACCCCACACCCCTCACTGTAACACTGATATACCCCACACCCCTCACTGTAACACTCCGATATACCCCACACCCCTCACTGTAACACTGATATACCCCACACCCCTCACTGTAACACTGATATACCCCACAACTCTCACTGTAACACTGATATATCACACACCCCTCACTGTAACACTCCGATATACCCCACACCCCTCAATGTAACACACTGATAAAGCCCACACACCTCACTGTAACACTGACATACCCCACACCTCTCACTGTAAAACACTCCGATATACCCCACACCCCTCACTGTAACACTGATATACCCCACACCCCTCACTGTAACACTGATATACCCCACACCCCTCACTGTAACACTGATATACCCCACACCCCTCACTGTAACACTCCGATATACCCCACACCCCTCACTGTAACACTGATATACCCCACACACCTCAGTGTAACACTGATATACCCGACACCCCTCACTGCAACACTCCGATATACCCCAAACCCCTCACTGTAACACTGATATATTTCACACCCCTCACTGTAACACTGATATACCCCACACCGCTCACTGTAACACTGATATACCCCGCACCCCTCACTGTAACACTGATATACCCCAAACCCTCACTGTAACACTCCGATATACCCCACACCCCTCACTGTAACACTGATATACCCCACACCCCTCACTTTAACACTGATATACCCCACACCCCTCACTGTAACACTGATATACCCCACACCCCTCACTGTAACACTCCGATATACACCACACCCCTCACTGTAACACTGATATAACCCACACCCCTCACTGTAACACTGATATACCCCACACCTCTCACTGTAACACTGATATACCCCATACCCCTCACTGTAACACTGATATACCCCACACCCCTCACTGTAACACACTCATATACCCCACACCCCTCACTGTAACACTGATATACCCACACCCCTCACTGTAACTCTAATATAGCCCACACCCCTCACTGTAACACTGATATACCCCACACCCCTCACTGTAACAATCCGATATACCCCACACCCCTCACTGAAACACTGATATACCCCACACCCCTCACTGTAACACTCCGATATACCCCACACCCCTCACTGTAACACTGATATAGCCCACACCCCACAATGTAACACTGATATACTCCACACCCCTCACTGTAACACTGATATACCCCACACCCTTCACTGTAACACTCCGATATACCCCACACCCCTCACTGTAACACTCTGATATACCCCACACCCCTCACTGTAACACTGATATACCCCACACCCCTCACTTTAACACTGATATACCCCACACCCCTCACTGTAATACTGATATATCCCACACCCCTCACTGTAACACTGATATATCCCGCACCCCTCACTGTAACACTCCGATATACCCCACACCCCTCAATGTAACACACTGATAAAGCCCACACCCCTCACTGTAACACTGACAAACCCCACACCCATCATTGCAACACTGATATACTCCACACCCCTCACTATAACACCTGATATACCCCAAACCCCTCACAGTAACACTCCGATATACCCCACACCCCTCACTGAAACAGTGATATATTTCACACTCCTCACTGTAACACTGATATACCCCACGCCCCTCACTGTAACACTCCGATATACCCCACACCCCTCACTGTAACACAGATATACCCCACACCCCTCACTGTAACACTGATATACCCCACACCCCTCAATGTAACACTCCGATATACCCCACACCCCTCACTGTAACACTCCGAAATACCCCACACCACTCACTGAAACACTGTTATATTTCACACCCCTCACTGTAACACTGATATACCTCACACCCCTCACTGTAACACTCCGATATACCCCACACCCCTCACTGTAACACTGATATACCCCACACCCCTCACAGTAGCACTGACATACCCCACACCCCTCACTGTAACACTCCGATATACCCCACACCCCTCACTGTAACAATGATATATTTCACACCCCTCACTGAAACACTGATATACCCCACACCCCTCACTGTAGCACTGACATACCCCACACCCCTCACTGTAACACACCAATATACCCCACACCCCTCACTGTAACACTCCGATATACCCCACACCCCTCACTGTAAAACACAGAAATACCCCACACCCCTCACCGTAACACTGATATCCCCGAAACCTGTCACTGTAACACTGATATACCCCACACCCCTCACTGTAACACACTCATATACCCCACACCCCTCACTGTAACACAGATATATCCCTCACATTAACACTGATATACCCCACACCCCTCACTGTAACACTGATATACCCCACTCCCCTCACTGTAACACTCCGATATATCCCACACCCCTCACTGGAACACTGAAAAAACCCACACCCCTCACTGTAACACTGATATACCCCACACCCCTCACTGTAACATTGATATACCCCACACCCCTCACTGTAACACTGATATACCCCACACCCTCACTGTAACACTCCGATATACCCCACACCCCTCACTGTAACACTGATATACCACACACCCCTCACTGTAACACTGATATACCCCACACCCCTCACTGTAACATTGATATACCCCATACGCCTCACTGTAACACTGATATACCCCACACCGCTCACTGTAACACATTCATATATCCCACACCCCTCACTGTAACACTGATATACCCACACCCCTCACTGTAACACTACGATATACCCCACACCCCTCACTGTAACACTGATATACCCCACACCCCTCACTGTAACACTGATATACCCCACACCCCTCACTGTAACACTGATATACCCCACACCCCTCAATGTAACACTCTGATATACACCACACCCCTCACTGTAACACTCCGAAATACCCCACACCACTCACTGAAACACTGTTATATTTCACACCCCTCACTGTAACACTGATATACCTCACACCCCTCACTGTAACACTCCGATATACCCCACACCCCTCACTGTAACACTGATATACCCCACACCCCTCACTGTAGCACTGACATACCCCACACCCCTCACTGTAACACTCCGATATACCCCACACCCCTCACTGTAACAATGATATATTTCACACCCCTCACTGAAACACTGATATACCCCACACCCCTCACTGTAACACACCAATATACCCCACACCCCTCACTGTAACACTCCGATATACCCCACACCCCTCACTGTAAAACACAGAAATACCCCACACCCCTCACCGTAACACTGATATACCCGAAACCTGTCACTGTAACACTGATATACCCCACACCCCTCACTGTAACACACTCATATACCCCACACCCCTCACTGTAACACAGATATATCCCTCACATTAACACTGATATACCCCACACCCCTCACTGTAACACTTCGATATATCCCACACCCCTCACTGGAACACTGAAAAAACCCACACCCCTCACTGTAACACTGATATACCCCACACCCCTCACTGTAACATTGATATACCCCACACCACTCACTGTAACACTGATATACCCCACACCATCACTGTAACATTCCGATATACCCCACACCCCTCACTGTAACACTGATATACCACACACCCCTCACTGTAACACTGATATACCCCACACCCCTCACTGTAACATTGATATACCCCATACGCCTCACTGTAACACTGATATACCCCACACCGCTCACTGTAACACATTCATATATCCCACACCCCTCACTGTAACACTGATATACCCACACCCCTCACTGTAACACTCCGATATACCCCACACCCCTCACTGTAACACTGATATACCCCACACCCCTCACTGTAACACTGATATACCCCACACCCCTCACTGTAACACTGATATACCCCACACCTCTCACTGTAACACTGATATATCACACACCAGTCCCTGTAACACTCCGATATACCCCACACCCCTCACTGTAACACATTGATAAAGCCCACACCCCTCACTGTAACACTGACATACCCCACACCCCTCACTGTAACACTGATATACACCACACCCCTCACTGTAACACTGATATACCCCACACCCCTCACTGAAACAGTGATATATTTCACACCCCACACTGTAACACTGATAAACCCCACACCCCTCACTGTAACACTCCGATATACCCCACACCCCTCACTGTAAGACTGATATACCCCACACCCCTCACTGTAACACTCTGATATACCCCACACCCCTCAGTGTAACACTGATATACCCCACACCCCTCACTGTAACACTCTGATATACCCCACACCCCTCACTGTAATACTCCGATATACCCCACACCCCTCACTGTAACACTGATATACTCCACACCCCTCACTGTAACACTGATATACCCCACACCCCTCACTGTAACACTGATATACCCCACACCCCTCACTGTAACACTGATATATCCCACACCCCTCACTGTAACACTGATATATCCCGCACCCCTCACTGTAACACTCCGATATACCACACACCCCTCACTGTAACACACTGATAAAGCCCATACCCCTCACTGTAACACTGACAAGCCCCACACCCCTCATTGCAACACTGATATACTCCACACCCCTCACTGTAACACTGATATACCCCAAGCCCCTCACAGTAACACTCCGATATACCCCACACCCCTCACTGAAACAGTGATATATTTCACACTCCTCACTGTAACACTGATATACCCCACGCCCCTCACTGTAACACTCCGATATACCCCACACCCCTCACTGTAACACAGATATACCCCACACCCCTCACTGTAACACTGATATACCCCACACCCCTCAATGTAACACTCCGATATACCCCACACCCCTCACTGTAACACTCCGAAATACCCCACAGCACTCACTGAAACACTATTATATTTCACACCCCTCACTGTAACACTGATATACCCCACACCCCTCACTGTAACACTGATATATCCCACACCCCTCACTGTAACACTGATATACCCCACACCCCTCACTGTAACACTCCGATATACCCCACACCCCTCACTGTAACACTGATATACCCCACACACCTCAGTGTAACACTGATATACCCCACACCCCTCACTGCAACACTCCGATATACCCCAAACCCCTCACTGTAACACTCCGATATACCCCACACCCCTCACTGTAACACTGATATACCCCACACCCCTCACTGTAACACTCCGATATACCCCACACCCCTCACTGTAACACTGATATACCCCACACCCCTCACTGTAGCACTGACATACCCCACACCCCTCACTGTAACAATGATATATTTCACACCACTCACTGAAACACTGATATACCCCACACCCCTCACTGTAACACACCAATATACCCCACACCCCTCACTGTAACACTCCGATATACTCCACACCCCTCACTGTAAAACACAGAAATACCCCACACCCCTCACCGTAACACTGATATACCCGAAACCTGTCACTGTAACACTGATATACCCCACACCCCTCACTGTAACACACTCATATACCCCACACCCCTCACTGTAACACAGATATATCCCTCACATTAACACCGATATACCCCACACCCCTCACTGTAACACTGATATACCCCACTCCCCTCACTGTAACACTCCGATATATCCCACACCCCTCACTGGAACACTGAAAAAACCCACACCCCTCACTGTAACACTGATATACCCCACACCCCTCACTGTAACACTGATATACCCCACACCCCTCACTGTAACACTGATATACCCCACACCCCTCACTGTAACACTCCGATATACCCCACACCCCTCACTGTAACACTGATATACCCCACACACCTCAGTGTAACACTGATATACCCCACACCCCTCACTGCAACACTCCGATATACCCCAAACCCCTCACTGTAACACTCCGATATACCCCACACCCCTCACTGTAACACTCATATACCACACACCCCTCACTGTAACACTGATGTACCCCACACCACTCACGGTAACATTGATATACCCCATACGCCTCACTGTAACACTGATATACCCCACACCGCTCACTGTAACACATTCATGTACCCCACACCCCTCACTGTAACACTGATATACCCACACCCCTCACTGTAACACTGCGATATACCCCACACCCCTCACTGTAACACTGATATACCCCACACCCCTCACTGTAACACTGATATACCCCACACCCCTCACTGTAACACTGATATACCACACACCTCTCACTGTAACTCTGATATATCACACACCACTCCCTGTAACACTCCGATATACCCCACACCCCTCACTGTAACACACTGATAAAGCCCACACCCCTCACTGTAACACTGACATACCCCACACCCCTCACTGTAACACTGATATACACCACACCCCTCACTGTAACACTGATATACCCCACACCCCTCACTGTAACACTCCGATATACCCCACACCCCTCACTGAAACAGTGATATATTTCACACCCCACACTGCAACACTGATAAACCCCACACCCCTCACTGTAACACTCCGATATACCCCACACCCCTCACTGTAAGACTGATATACCCCACACCCCTCACTGTAACACTGATATACACCACACCCCTCACTGTAACACTCCGATATACCCCACACTCCTCACTGAAACACTGATATACCCCACACCCCTCACTGTCACACTCCGATATACCCCACACCCCTCACTGTAACACTGATATACCCCACACCCCACACTGTAACACTGATATACTCCACACCCCTCACTGTAACACTGATATACCCCACACCCCTCACTGTAACACTGACATTCCCCACACCCCTCACTGTAACACTCTGATATACCCCACACCCCTCACTGTAACACTGATATACCCCACACCACTCACTGTAACACTCTGATATACCCCACACCCCTCACTGTAACACTCCGATATACCCCACACCCCTCACTGTAACACTGATATACTCCACACCCCTCACTGTAACACTGATATATCCCGCACCCCTCACTGTAACACTCCGATATACCACACACCCCTCACTGTAACACACTGATAAAGCCCACACCCCTCACTGTAACACTGACAAACCCCACACCCCTCATTGCAACACTGATATACTCCACACCCCTCACTGTAACACTGATATACCACAAACCCCTCACAGTAACACTCCGATATACCCCACACCCCTCACTGAAACAGTGATATATTTCACACTCCTCACTGTAACAGTGATATACCCCACGCCCCTCACTGCAACACTCCGATATACCCCACACCCCTCACTGTAACACAGATATACCCCACACCCCTCACTGTAACACTGATATACCCCACACCCCTCAATGTAACACTCCGATATACCCCACACCCCTCACTGTAACACTTCGAAATACCCCACACCACTCACTGAAACACTGTTATATTTCACACCCCTCACTGTAACACTGATATACCCCACACCCCTCACTGTAACACTGATATACCCCACACCCCTCACTGTAACACTGATATACCCCACACCCCTCACTGTAACACTCCGATATACCCCACACCCCTCACTGTAACACTGATATACCCCACACACCTCAGTGTAACACTGATATACCCCACACCCCTCACTGCAACACTCCGATATACCCCAAACCCCTCACTGTAACACTCCGATATACCCCACACCCCTCACTGTAACACTGATATATTTCACACCCCTCACTGTAACACTGATATACCCCACACCGCTCACTGTAACACTGATATACCCCGCACCCCTCACTGTAACACTGATATACCCCAAACCCTCACTGTAACACTCCGATATACCCCACACCCCTCACTGTAACACTGATATACCCCACACCCCTCACTTTAACACTGATATACCCCACACCCCTCACTGTAACACTGATATACCCCACACCCCTCACTGTAACACTCCGATATACACCACACCCCTTACTGTAACACTGATATAACCCACACCCCTCACTGTAACACTGATATACCCCACACCTCTCACTGTAACACTGATATACCCCACACCCCTCAATGTAACACTCCGATATACCCCACACCCCTCACTGTAACACTCCGAAATACCCCACACCACTCACTGAAACACTGTTATATTTCACACCCCACTGTAACACTGATATGCCTCACACCCCTCACTGTAACACTCCGATATACCCCACACCCCTCACTGTAACACTGATATACCCCACACCCCTCACTGTAGCACTGACATACCCCACACCCCTCACTGTAACACTCCGATATACCCCACACCCCTCACTGTTACAATGATATATTTCACACCCCTCACTGAAACACTGATATACCCCACACCCCTCACTGTAACACACCAATATACCCCACACCCCTCACTGTAACACTCCGATATACCCCACACCCCTCACTGTAAAACACAGAAATACCCCACACCCCTCACCGTAACACTGATATACCCGAAACCTGTCACTGTAACACTGATATACCCCACACCCCTCACTGTAACACACTCATATACCCCACACCGCTCACTGTTACACAGATATATCCCTCACATTAACACTGATATACCCCACACCCCTCACTGTAACACTGATATACCCCAAACTCCTCACTCTAACACTCCGATATACCCCACACCCCTCACTGTAACACTGATATACCCCACACCCCTCACTGTAACACTGATATACCCCACACCCCTCACTGTAACACTGATATACCCCACACCCCTCACCGTAACACTGATATACCTCACACCCCTCACTGTAACACTGACCTACTCCACACCCCTCACTGTAACACCGATATACCCCACACCCCTCACCGTAACACTGATATACCACACACACCTCACTGTAACACTGATATACCCCACACCGCTCACTGTAACTCTGATATACCCCGCACCCCTCACTGTAACACTGATATACCCCAAACCCTCACTGTAACACTCCGATATACCCCACACCCCTCACTGTAACACTGATATACCCCACACCCCTCACTGTAACACTCCGATATACCCCACACCCCTCACTGTAACACTGATATACCCCACACCCCTCACTGTAACACTGATATACCCCACACCCCTCACTGAAACACTGATATACCCCACACCTCTCACTGTAACACTGATATCTCACACACCCCTCACTGTAACACTCCGATATACCCCACACCCCTCACTGTAACACACTGATAAAGCCCACACACCTCACTGTAACACTGACATACCCCACACCCCTCACTGTAACACTGATATACCCCACACCTCTCACTGTAAAACACTCCGATATACCCCACACCCCTCACTGTAACACTGATATACCCCACACCCCTCACTGTGACACTGATATACCCCACACCCCTCACTGTAACACTCCGATATACCCCACACCCCTCACTGTAACACTGATATACCCCACACACCTCAGTGTAACACTGATATACCCCACACCCCTCACTGCAACACTCCGATATACCCCAAACCACTCACTGTAACACTCCGATATACCCACACCCCTCACTGTAACACTGATATACCCCACACCCCTCACTGTAACACTGATATACCCCATACCTCTCACTGTAACACTGATATATCACACACCCCTCCCTGTAACACTCCGATATACCCCACATGTTAAGTATGTGTATTGTATTGAACAATTAACACAAAGACTTAAACGTATAACTCAAACAGGTCTTTACTGGTTGGAGGTAGGGACTATACATCGGTCTTTACTTCATGCCCACAGGCGGGAACTGAGGAGGATCAGTACCCACAGTACTATTTATACCCCTATGGCCAGGAGTGGTACTGCGTATCACTACGCCCAACAAGTCGTGCAGTCCTGTCCATAGGTTCAAAGTAGCACACATATTACATACACAACATTCCTCCCTTCCTAGCTTTACAGTCATCTCCCCATTTAACATAACGTAATAACATATATACATATATAACTTCAGGTTTACATAACAGAATAACATAGATACATAGATAACTTCATGTCAAAACAGATCACAGATTCAGTCTCTGCGGAAAACAGTTCACAGATTCAATCTCTGTGGTGGAGTCGGTTCACGTTGCTGGAGTGACTCATTCAATAGTCCTTCCATGGATTTAACAGTTTGAACTTCCGAACTGAATTGGCTCCGTTCGGAGGGACCACGTGTGTGATCTGGTAGAGGTAATAATGGTTCAGATGGGTCATCTTCTGTTTCGACTTTTCCTTTTCTGCTTCTTGGAGACTCTCTGGGCTCCACTGTCAGCTGCCAGCTGCATGCGCAGTTCCTCCTTCTCTCCCTCCTTTTTCCGTAGTAGAGCCACCTTCTCCCGATGTTCCGTAGACTTTCGGTGCTCCTCCATGATTTCTGTATGGTGGGAGTCGAAGTTACAAGTTGGGCAGGACAGGACATAGTAATATTCGGTGTCATCCTGATCTAGGCCAGCGAGAGGGTCTTCTATTTCCTCCATACCCAGCTGGGCGTTAGCCAGCTTTTGTTCCAAGTCCAGACATCTTTCCTGAAGAGACTTCTTCATGCGTACCTCTTCATCCAGCTTTTTCTGGGCTTTCAGCAAGTCGTTTACTAATGACCTCATTTGAGATTTTACTACTTCAACTTCTTTTGGAGATTGATTGATCGGACTATTCAATCCCTCTACCGGAGCAGCTGTTTCAGCGGTCTGTTGTTCTACGTTGACGTGAGTCAGCGTACTTTTGGCATCCAAGGGCTGCTCTGTTGCCTTTCCAGATTCTCCAACTCTATCTCAAAGAACTCTTTCGTTGCATTCAACTCTTGCTCACAACGGCGAAGCATTTGTTCTAATTGCTGTTGTAGTTTGAAATGGAGTTGAGTTCGAGCCCGGTGTCCCTCAGAAATGGGCACATCAGTAGACTTGCCAGACTCAGAATCCACAGTTAAACTATGTTGTTGTTGCTCAGTGGAATTCTGTGCTGAAACTTTGTCTTTTGCACCTGAGTTGGGCTTACCATCATCTGTTCCAGAGTCTGGGCCGACTATCTTCACCGAGTTCTCACTCGTTATTGTTTGTAGGAAATGCCAGTCCATATTCATTTTCCTAATCCACTCCCGTCCTAGTAGTGGAGGACCTCCTTCAGATATCACATATAAGTCCATTATTTGACTGTCTTCGCCCTTGTGGACCACTGCAACCTCTATTTTCCCGATGGGGTACACTCTTTGCCCCGTGTATGTTTTCAATATAATCCCCGTATCCTGTAGGGGAATATGTTGGAATAACTTTCCGTAATCTTTCTTATTTATGACCGTCAATGCCGATCCAGTGTCCAATTCCAGTTTTACTTGGACTCCTTCTATCTGAAGAGTGACCCAAATTGTCTGGAGGTCTGCACCCTTACCAGCGTTGAGTACTCTTAAGCTAGCCAGTTCATTACAGCTTATGCTAGCCAGTTCATTACTGCTAGCATCTGAATCGGACTCCTGTTCGGTCACCTTGTGTACCTTTGCGTATTTTCCTTGCGATGACTTCTTGTTGCTGGTCTTCTTCGCTGACCTGCATACTCTAGCTATATGTCCAAGCCTACCACAAGTTCTACATTCTTGGTTTTTAAACCAACACTGGTTCTGATCATGCGTTGTCTTTCCACAACGATAACATTTGCCAGAACTCACACCCAATTTGTGTGCACTGAGCTCCGGTGACCGTAGCTGCATTACTGCCGTGCCTCTCGCTGCGGCTTCGTGTGCTGCTGCCATAGTGACCGCCTTCTCAAGCGTCAGCTCATTCTCCTCGAGCAGTCGCTTTTGTGTATCCTGTTTAAATAAACCACACACAAATTTGTCTCGAAGTGCCTCTGTCAGTCCCGTTCCAAACTGGCAATATTTTGCTAATTTACGCAATTCCAGCAAATAATCAGCATTGCTTTCATGCTGTAGCTGCCTTCTGTCGTAAAATTTAAATCGTTCCGCTAGCATCAGCGGCGTGGGGTTTAGATGATCTTTCAGGACAGTAACAATCTCATCGAACGTCTTATCCGCCGGTTCATCTGGTGATAACAGGTGTTTCAATTGCCCGTATGTCTTCGCACCCATTAAATTTAATAATGTTAGAGCTTTATCTTGGTCACGAATTTTATTGGCCTTACAATAATTTTTTACTCTTTCAACATATATGGCCCAATCTTCGAGGTCACTATCAAAGGTGCTAATATTCCCGTGTTTAGGCATTGTAGATTTGCAATTTCTCAGATTTTATTTTGTTTACTTGTTATCAAAGATGGCGGCTTCCCGCTCTTGCCGTCGTCCTCCGCCCACAAAATGGCGGTTTTCCCGCGCTTGGCGGTCTTCACCCGTCCCCCGACGCCGTCTCCCTTCAGCCCCCGAGTGCGGCCCTTATCTTCGCCGCGATCGCCCGAGTGCGGCTCTTATCAGCGGATGCGATCGCTGGATAGCGAAGTGGCTCCCGACCGAAGCGGCTCTTGCTCGCTCCCTCCCGGGCTCTGGCTTACCCGCTCGCGCGTTTCACCGCGGCTCTTATCAGGGATTGCGATCGCCCTTATCTTCTCCAACTTCCCCAGCCCTGTCTTTGCAGCCAACACTGCACGGCTTACGCCACCACCTAGGTTGAACAAGGAAACTGCAGAAAGACTTCTGTCAGTCGCTGGAAGCTGTCAGGATGTTTGCTGCACTCCAGTGCTCAGTCGCTGATGGAGGCTTCAGAGTCCTAAAGCCTGTCGATTCTAGTGGGGTGGTGATGTTTGAAACCTCTCTTCAACTGCCGCAGGGTAAGAACCTGACTCGTCGCCAGTGTTAAGTATGCGTATTGTATTGAACAATTAACACAAAGACTTAAACGAAAAACTCAAACAGGTCTTTACTGGTTGGAGGTAGGGACTTTACATAGGTCTTCACTTCATGCCCACAGGCGGGAACTGAGGGGGATCAGTACCCACAGTACTATTTATACCCCTATGGCCAGGAGTGGTACTGCGTATCACTACGCCCAACAAGTAGTGCAGTCCTGTCCATAGGTTCAAAGTAGCACCCATATTACATACACAACACCACACCCCTCACTGTAACAAACTGATAAAGCCCACACCCCTCACTGTAACACTGACAGACCCCACACCCCTCACTGTAACACTCCGATATACCCCACACCCCTCACTGAAACAGTGATATATTTCACACCCCACACTGTAACACTGATAAACCCCACACCCCTCACTGTAACACTCCGATATACCCCACACCCCTCACTGTAAGACTGATATACCCCACACCCCTCACTGTAACACCGATATACCCCACACCCCTCACTGTAACACTCCGATATACCCCACACCCCTCACTGTAACACTGATATACCTCACACCACACACTGTAAAACTGATATACCCCACACCCCTCACTGTAACACTGATATACCCCACACCCCTCACTGTAACACTCCGATATACCCCACACCCCTCAGTGTAACACTGATATAGCCCACACCCCTCACTGTAACACTGATATACCCCACACCCCTCACTGCAACACTCTGATATACCCCACACCCCTCACTGTAACACTCCGATATACCCCACACTCCTCACTGTAACACTGATATACTCCAGACCCCTCACTGTAACACTGATATACCCCACACCCCTCACTGTAACATTGATATACCCCACACCCCTCACTGTAACACTCCGATGTTCCCCACACCCCTCACTGAAACAGTGATATATTTCACACCCCTCACTGTAACACTGATATAACCCACACCCCTCACTGTTACACTGATATAACCCACACCCCTCACTGTAACACTGATATACCCCACACCCCTCACTGTAACACTCCGATATACCTCACACCCCTCACTGAAACACTGATATACCCCACACCCCTCACTGTAACACTCCGATATACCCCACACCCCTCACTGTAACACTGATATACCCCACACCCCACACTGTAACACTGATATACTCCACACCCCTCACTGTAACACTGATATACCCCACACCCCTCACTGTAATACTCCGATATACCCGACAGCCCTCAGTGTAACACTGATATACCCCACACCCCTCACTGTAACACTGACATTCCCCACACCCCTCACTGTAACACTCCGATATACCCCACACCCCTCACTGTAACACTGATATACTCCACACGCCTCACTGTAACACCGATATACCCCACACCCGTCACTGTAACACAGATATACCCCACACCTCTCACTGTAACACTGATATACCCCACACCCCTCACTGTAACACTCCGATATACCCCACACCCCTCACTGTAACACTCCGAAATGCCCCACACCACTCACTGAAACACTGTTATATTTCACACCCCTCACTGTAACACTGATATACTCCACACGCCTCACTGTAACACTGATATACCCCACACCCGTCACTGTAACACAGATATACCCCACACCTCTCACTGTAACACTGATATACCTCACACCCGTCACTGTAACACTCCGATATACCCCACAACCCTCACTGTAACACTGATATACCCCACACCCCTCACTGTAGCACTGACATACCCCACACCCCTCACTGTAACACTCCGATATACCCCACACCCCTCACTGTAACACTGATATACCCCACACCCCTCCCTGTAACACTGATATACCCCACACCCCTCACTGTAACAAACTCATATACCCCACACCCCTCACTGTAACACTGATATATCCATCACATTAACACTGATATACCCCACATTCCGCACTGTAACACTGATACACCCCACACCCATCACTGTAACACACTCATATACCCCACAACCCTCACTGTAACACAGATATATCCCTCACATTAACACTGATATACCCCACACCCCTCACTGTAACACTGATATACCCCACACCCCTCACTGTAACACTGATATACCCCACACCCCTCACTGTAACACTGATATACCCCACACTGTAACACACCGATATATCCCACACCCCTCACTGTAACACTGATAGAACCCACACCCCTCACTGTAACACTGATATACCCCACACCCCTCACTGTAACACTGACATACCCCACACCCCTCACTGTATCACTCCAATATACCCCACACCCCTCACTGTAACACTGATATATCACACACCCCTCACTGTAACTCTGATATACCCCACACCCCTCACTGTAACACTGATATACCCTACACCGCTCACTGTAACATTCATATATCCCACACCCCTCACTGTAACACTGATATACCCCACACCCCTCACTGTAACACTGATATACCCCACACCCCTCACTGTAACACTGATATACCCCACACCTCTCACTGTAACACTGATATATCACACACCCCTCCCTGTAACACTCCGATATACCCCACACCCCTCACTGTAACACACTGATAAAGCCCACACCCCTCACTGTAACACTGACATACCCCACACCCCTCACTGTAACACTGATATACACCACACCCCTCACTGCAACACTGATATACCCCACACCCCTCACTGTAACACTCCGATATACCCCACACCCCTCACTGAAACAGTGATATATTTCACACCCCACACTGTAACACTGATAAACCCCACACCCCTCACTGTAACACTCCGATATACCCCACACCCCTCACTGTAAGACTGATATACCCCACACCCCTCACTGTAACACCGATATACCCCACACCCCTCACTGTAACACTCCGATATACCCCACACCCCTCACTGTAACACTCCGATATACCCCACACCCCTCAGTGTAACACTGATATAGCCCACACCCCTCACTGTAACACTGATATACCCCACACCCCTCACTGTAACACTCTGATATACCCCACACCACTCACTGTAACACTGATATACCCCACACCCCTCACTGTAACACTCCGATATACCCCACACTCCTCACTGTAACACTGATACACTCCAGACCCCTCACTGTAACACTGATATACCCCACACCCCTCACTGTAACATTGATATACCCCACACCCCTCACTGTAACACTCCGATATTCCCCACACCCCTCACTGAAACAGTGATATATTTCACACCCCTCACTGTAACACTGATATAACCCACACCCCTCACTGTAACACTGATATACCCCACACCCCTCACTGTAACACTGATATACCACACACCCCTCACTGTAACTCTGATATACCCCACACCCCTCACTGTAACACTGATATACCCCATACCCCTCACTGTAACACTGATATACACCACACCGCTCACTATAACACACTCATATACCCCACACCCCTCACTGTAACACTGATATCCCCACACCCCTCACTGTAACTCTGATATACACCACACCCCTCACTGTAACACTGATATACCCCACACCCCTCACTGTAACACTCCGATATACCCCACACCCCTCACTGTAACACTGATATACCCCACACCCCTCACTGTAACACTGATATACCCCACACCCCTCACTGTAACACTGATATACCCCACACCTCTCACTGCACTGATATATCACACACCCCTCACTGTAACACTGATATACCCACACCCCTCACTGTAACTCTGATATACCCCCACCTCTCACTGTAACACTGATATACCCCACACCCCTCACTGTAACACTCCGATATACCTCACACCCCTCACTGAAACACTCCGATATACCCCACAACCCTCACTGTAACACTGATATACCCCACACCCCTCACTGTAGCACTGACATACCCCACACCCCTCACTGTAACACTCCGATATACCCCACACCCCTCACTGTAACACTGATATATTTCAGACCCCTCACTGAAACACCAATATACCACACACCCCTCACTGTAACACTCCGATATACCCCACACTGTAACTCTGATATACCCCACACCCCTCCCTGTAACACTGATATACCCCACACCCCTCACTGTAACAAACTCATATACCCCACATCCCTCACTGTAACACTGATATATCCTTCACATTAACACTGATATACCCCACATTTCTCACTGTAACACTGATACACCCCACACCCATCACTGTAACACACTCATATACCACACGACCCTCACTGTAACACAGATATATCCCTCACATTAACACTGATATACCCCACACCCCTCACTGTAACACTGATATACCCCACACCCCTCACTGTAACACTGATATACCCCACACCCCTCACTGTAACACTGATATACCCCACACCCCTCACTGTAACACACCGATATATCCCACACCCCTCACTGTAACACTGATAGAACCCACACCCCTCACTGTAACACTGATATACCCCACACCCCTCACTGTAACACTGACATACCCCACACCCCTCACTGTATCACTCCAATATACCCCACACCCCTCACTGTAACACTGATATATCACACACCCCTCACTGTAACACTGATATACCCCACACCCCTCACTGTAACACTGATATACCCCACACCGCTCACTGTAACATTCATATATCCCACACCCCTCACTGTAACACTGATATACCCCACACCCCTCACTGTAACACTGATATACCCCACACCCCTCACTGTAACACTGATATACCCCACACCTCTCACTGTAACACTGATATATCACACACCCCTCCCTGTAACACTCCGATATACCCCACGCCCCTCACTGTAACACACTGATAAAGCCCACACCCCTCACTGTAACACTGACATACCCCACACCCCTCACTGTAACACTGATATACACCACACCCCTCACTGCAACACTGATATACTCCACACCCCTCACTGTTACACTGATATACCCCACACCCCTCACTGTAACACTCCGATATACCCCACACCCCTCACTGAAACAGTGATATATTTCACACCCCACACTGTAACACTGATAAACCCCACACCCCTCACTGTAACACTCCGATATACCCCACACCCCTCACTGTAAGACTGATATACCCCACACCCCTCACTGTAACACCGATATACCCCACACCCCTCACTGTAACACTCCGATATACCCCACACCCCTCACTGTAACACTGATATACCTCACACCACACACTGTAAAACTGATATACCCCACACCCCTCACTGTAACACTGATATACCCCACACCCCTCACTGTAACACTCCGATATACCCCACACCCCTCAGTGTAACACTGATATAGCCCACACCCCTCACTGTAACACTGATATACCCCACACCCCTCACTGTAACACTCTGATATACCCCACACCACTCACTGTAACACTGATATACCCCACACCCCTCAGTGTAACACTCTGATATACCCCACACCCCTCACTGTAACACTCCGATATACCCCACACTCCTCACTGTAACACTGATATACTCCAGACCCCTCACTGTAACACTGATATACCCCACACCCCTCACTGTAACATTGATATACCCCACACCCCTCACTGTAACACTCCGATATTCCCCACACCCCTCACTGAAACAGTGATATATTTCACACCCCTCACTGTAACACTGATATAACCCACACCCCTCACTGTAACACTGATATACCCCACACCCCTCACTGTAACATTGATATACCCCACACCCCTCACTGTAACATTGATATACCCCACACCCCTCACTGTAACACTCCGATATACCCCACACCCCTCACTGTAACACTGATATACCACACACCCCTCACTGTAACTCTGATATACCCCACACCCCTCACTGTAACACTGATATACCCCATACCCCTCACTGTAACACTGATATGCACCACACCGCTCACTATAACACACTCATATACCCCACACCCCTCACTGTAACACTGATATACCCACACCCCTCACTGTAACTCTGATATACACCACACCCCTCACTGTAACACTGATATACCCCCCACCCCTCACTGTAACACTGATATACCCCACACCGCTCACTGTAACGTTCATATATCCCACACCCCTCACTGTAACACTGATATACCCCACACCCCTCACTGTAACACTGATATACCCCACACCCCTCACTTTAACACTGATATACCCCACACCTCTCACTGTAACACTGATATATCACACACCCCTCCCTGTAACACTCCGATATACCCCACGCCCCTCACTGTAACACACTGATAAAGCCCACACCCCTCACTGTAACACTGACATACCCCACACCCCTCACTGTAAAACTGATATACACCACACCCCTCACTGCAACACTGATATACTCCACACCCCTCACTGTTACACTGATATACCCCACACCCCTCACTGTAACACTCCGATATACCCCACACCCCTCACTGAAACAGTGATATATTTCACACCCCACACTGTAACACTGATAAACCCCACACCCCTCACTGTAACACTCCGATATACCCCACACCCCTCACTGTAAGACTGATATACCCCACACCCCTCACTGTAACACCGATAGACCCCACACCCCTCACTGTAACACTCCGATATACCCCACACCCCTCACTGTAACACTGATATACCTCACACCACACACTGTAAAACTGATATACCCCACACCCCTCACTGTAACACTGATATACCCCACACCCCTCACTGTAACACTCCGATATACCCCACACCCCTCAGTGTAACACTGATATAGCCCACACCCCTCACTGTAACACTGATATACCCCACACCCCTCACTGTAACACTCTGATATACCCCACACCACTCACTGTAACACTGATATACCCCACACCCCTCAGTGTAACACTCTGATATACCCCACACCCCTCACTGTAACACTCCGATATACCCCACACTCCTCACTGTAACACTGATATACTCCAGACCCCTCACTGTAACACTGATATACCCCACACCCCTTACTGTAACATTGATATACCCCACACCCCTCACTGTAACACTCCGATATTCCCAACACCCCTCACTGAAACAGTGATATATTTCACACCCCTCACTGTAACACTGATATAACCCACACCCCTCACTGTAACACTGATATACCCCACACCCCTCACTGTAACATTGATATACCCCACACCCCTCACTGTAACATTGATATACCCCACACCCCTCACTGTAACACTCCGATATACCCCACACCCCTCACTGTAACACTGATATACCACACACCCCTCACTGTAACTCTGATATACCCCACACCCCTCACTGTAACACTGATATACCCCATACCCCTCACTGTAACACTGATATGCACCACACCGCTCACTATAACACACTCATATACCCCACACCCCTCACTGTAACACTGATATACCCACACCCCTCACTGTAACTCTGATATACACCACACCCCTCACTGTAACACTGATATACCCCACACCCCTCACTGTAACACTCCGATATACCCCACACCCCTCACTGTAACACTGATATACCCCACACGCCTCACTGTAACACTGATATACCCCACACCCCTCACTGTAACACTGATATACCCCACACCTCTCACTGTAATACTGATATATCACACACCCCTCACTGTAACACTGATATACCCACATCCCTCACTGTAACTCTGATATACCCCACACCCCTCACTGTAACACTGATATACCCCACACCCCTCACTGTAACACTCCGATATACATCACACCCCTCACTGAAACACTGATATACCCCACACCCCTCACTGTAACACTCCGATATACCCCACACCCCTCACTGTAACACTGATATACCCCACACCCCACACTGTAACACTGATATACTCCACACCCCTCACTGTAACACTGATATACCCCACACCCCTCACTGTAACACTGACATTCCCCACACCCCTCACTGTAACACTCCGATATACCCCACACCCCTCACTTGTAACACTGATATACTCCACACGCCTCACTGTAACACTGATATACCCCACACCCGTCACTGTAACACAGATATGCCCCACACCTCTCACTGTAACACTGATATACCCCACACCCCTCACTGTAACACTCCGATATACCCCACACCCCTCACTGTAACACTCCGAAATGCCCCACACCACTCACTGAAACACTGTTATATTTCACACCCCTCACTGTAACACTGATATACCTCACACCCGTCACTGTAACACTCCGATATACCCCACAACCCTCACTGTAACACTGATATACCCCACACCCCTCACTGTAGCACTGACATACCCCACACCCCTCACTGTAACACTCCGATATACCCCACACCCCTCACTGTAACACTGATATACCCCACACCCCTCCCTGTAACACTGATATACCCCACACCCCTCACTGTAACAAACTCATATACCCCACACCCCTCACTGTAACACTGATATATCCTTCACATTAACACTGATATACCCCACATTCCTCACTGTAACACTGATACACCCCACACCCATCACTGTAACACACTCATATACCCCACAACCCTCACTGTAACACAGATATATCCCTCACATTAACACTGATATACCCCACACCCCTCACTGTAACACTGATATACCCCACACCCCTCACTGTAGCACTGATATACCCCACACCCCTCACTGTAACACTGATATACCCCACACCCCTCACTGGAACACACCGATATATCCCACACCCCTCACTGTAACACTGATAGAACCCACACCCCTCACTGTAACACTGATATACCCCACACCCCTCACTGTAACACTGACATACCCCACACCCCTCACTGTATCACTCCAATATACCCCACACCCCTCACTGTAACACTGATATATCACACACCCCTCACTGTAACACTGATATACGCCACACCCCTCACTGTAACACTGATATACCCCACACCGCTCACTGTAACATTCATATATCCCACACCCCTCACTGTAACACTGATATACCCCACAGCCCTCACTGTAACACTGATATACCCCACACCCCTCACTGTAACACTGATATACCCCACACCCCTCCCTGTAACACTCCGATATACCCCACACCCCTCACTGTAACACACTGATAAAGCCCACACCCCTCACTGTAACACTGACATACCCCACACCCCTCACTGTAACACTGATATACACCACACCCCTCACTGCAACACTGATATACTCCACACCCCTCACTGTAACACTGATATACCCCACACCCCTCACTGTAACACTCCGATATACCCCACACCCCTCACTGAAACAGTGATATATTTCACACCCCACACTGTAACACTGATAAACCCCACACCCCTCACTGTAACACTCCGATATACCCCACACCCCTCACTGTAAGACTGATATACCCCACACCCCTCACTGTAACACCGATATACCCCACACCCCTCACTGTAACACTCCGATATACCCCACACCCCTCACTGTAACACTGATATACCTCACACCACACACTGTAAAACTGATATACCCCACACCCCTCACTGTAACACTGATATACCCCACACCCCTCACTGTAACACTCCGATATACCCCACACCCCTCAGTGTAACACTGATATAGCCCACACCCCTCACTGTAACACTGATATACCCCACACCCATCACTGTAACACTCTGATATACCCCACACCACTCACTGTAACACTGATACACCCCACACCCCTCAGTGTAACACTCTGATATACCCCACAGCCCTCACTGTAACACTCCTATATACCCCACACTCCTCACTGTAACACTGATATACTCCAGACCCCTCACTGTAACACTGATATACCCCACACCCCTCACTGTAACATTGATATACCCCACACCCCTCACTGTAACACTCCGATATTACCCACACCCCTCACTGAAACAGTGATATATTTCACACCCCTCACTGTAACACTGATATAACCCACACCCCTCACTGTAACCCTGATATACCCCACACCCCTCACTGTAACACTCCGATATACGCCACACCCCTCACTGTAACACTGATATACCACACACCCCTCACTGTAACTCTGATAGACCCCACACCCCTCACTGTAACACTGATATACCCCATACCCCTCACTGTAACACTGATATACCCCACACCCCTCACTGTAACACTGATATACCCCACACCACTCACTGTACTGATATATCACACACCCCTCACTGTAACACTGATATACCCACACCCCTCACTGTAACTCTGATATACCCCACACCCCTCACTGTAACACTGATATACCCCACACCCCTCACTGTAACACTCCGATATACCTCACACCCCTCACTGAAACACTGATATACCCCACACCCCTCACTGTAACACTCCGATATACCCCACACCCCTCACTGTAACACTGATATACCCCACACCCCACACTGTAACACTGATATACTCCACACCCCTCACTGTAACACTGATATACCCCACACCCCTCACTGTAATACTCCGATATACCCCACACCCCTCACTGTAACACTGATATACTCCACACGCCTCACTGTAACACTGATATACCCCACACCCGTCACTGTAACACTGATATACCCCACACCCCTCACTGCAACACTCCGATATACCCCACACCCCTCACTGTAACACTCCGATATAACCCACACCCCTCACTGTAACACTGATATATTTCAGACCCCTCACTGAAACACCAATATACAACACACCCCTCACTGTAACACTCCGATATACCCCACACCCCTCACTGTAACTCTGATATACCCCACACCCCTCCCTGTAACACTGATATACCCCACACCCCTCACTGTAACAAACTCATATACCCCACACCCCTCACTGTAACACTGATATATCCTTCACATTAACACTGATATACCCCACATTCCTCACTGTAACACTGATACACCCCACACCCATCACTGTAACACACTCATATACCCCACAACCCTCACTGTAACACAGATATATCCCTCACATTAACACTGATATACCCCACACCCCTCACTGTAACACTGATATACCCCACACCCCTCACTGTAACACTGATATACCCCACACCCCTCACTGTAACACTGATATACCCCACACCCCTCACTGTAACACTGATATACCCCACACCCCTCACTGTAACACACCGATATATCCCACACCCCTCACTGTAACACTGATAGAACCCACACCCCTCACTGTAACACTGATATACCCCACACCCCTCACTGTAACACTGACATACCCCACACCCCTCACTGTATCACTCCAATATACCCCACACCCCTCACTGTAACACTGATATATCACACACCCTTCACTGTAACACTGATATACCCCACACCCCTCACTGTAACACTGATATACCCCACACCGCTCACTGTAACATTCATATATCCCACACCCCTCACTGTAACACTGATATACCCCACACCCCTCACTGTAACACTGATATACCCCACACCCCTCACTGTAACACTGATATACCCCACACCTCTCACTGTAACACTGATATATCACACACCCCTCCCTGTAACACTCCGATATACCCCACACCCCTCACTGTAACACACTGATAAAGCCCACACCCCTCACTGTAACACTGACATACCCCACACCCCTCACTGTAACACTGATATACACCACACCCCTCACTGCAACACTGATATACTCCACACCCCTCACTGTAACACTGATATACCCCACACCCCTCACTGTAACACTCCGATATACCCCACACCCCTCACTGAAACAGTGATATATTTCACACCCCACACTGTAACACTGATAAACCCCACACCCCTCACTGTAACACTCCGATATACCCCACACCCCTCACTGTAAGACTGATATACACCACACCCCTCACTGTAACACTGATATACCCCACACCCCTCACTGTAACACTCCGATATACCCCACACCCCTCACTGTAACACTGATATACCTCACACCACACACTGTAAAACTGATATACCCCACACCCCTCACTGTAACACTGATATACCCCACACCCCTCACTGTAACACTCCGATATACCCCACACCCCTCAGTGTAACACTGATATAGCTCACACCCCTCACTGTAACACTCTGATATACCCCACACCACTCACTGTAACACTGATATACCCCACACCCCTCAGTGTAACACTCTGATATACCCCACACCCCTCACTGTAACACTCCGATATTCCCCACACTCCTCACTGTAACACTGATATACTCCAGACCCCTCACTGTAACACTGATATACCCCACACCCCTCACTGTAACATTGATATACCCCACACCCCTCACTGTAACACTCCGATATTCCCCACACCCCTCACTGAAACAGTGATATATTTCACACCCCTCACTGTAACACTGATATAACCCACACCCCTCACTGTAACACTGATATACCCCATACCCCTCACTGTAACATTGATATACCCCACACCCCTCACTGTAACATTGATATACCCCACACCCCTCACTGTAACACTCCGATATACCCCACACCCCTCACTGTAACACTGATATACCACACACCCCTCACTGTAACTCTGATATACCCCACACCCCTCACTGTAACACTGATATACCCCATACCCCTCACTGTAACACTGATATACACCACACCGCTCACTATAACACACTCATATACCCCACACCCCTCACTGTAACACTGATATACCCACACCCCTCACTGTAACTCTGATATACACCACACCCCTCACTGTAACACTGATATACCCCACACCCCTCACTGTAACACTCCGATATACCCCACACCCCTCACTGTAACACTGATATACCCCACACCCCTCACTGTAACACTGATATACCCCACACCCCTCACTGTAACACTGATATACCCCACACCTCTCACTGTAATACTGATATATCACACACCCCTCACTGTAACACTGATATACCCACACCCCTCACTGTAACTCTGATATACCCCACACCCCTCACTGTAACACTGATATACCCCACACCCCTCACTGTAACACTCCGATATACATCACACCCCTCATTGAAACACTGATATACCCCACACCCCTCACTGTAACACTCCGATATACCCCACACCCCTCACTGTAACACTGATATACCCCACACCCCACACTGTAACACTGATATACTCCACACCCCTCACTGTAACACTGATATACCCCACACCCCTCACTGCAATACTCCGATATACCCGACAGCCCTCAGTGTAACACTGATATACCCCACACCCCTCACTGTAACACTCCGATATACCCCACACCCCTCACTGTAACACTGATATACTCCACACGCCTCACTGTAACACTGATATACCCCACACCCGTCACTGTAACACAGATATGCCCCTCACCTCTCACTGTAACACTGATATACCCCACACCCCTCACTGTAACACTCCGATATACCCCACACCCCTCACTGTAACACTCCGAAATGCCCCACACCACTCACTGAAACACTGATATACTTCACACCCGTCACTGTAACACTCCGATATACCCCACAACCCTCACTGTAACACTGATATACCCCACACCCCTCACTGTAGCACTGACATACTCCACACCCCTCACTGTAACACTCCGATATACCCCACACCCCTCACTGTAACACTGATATACCCCACACGCCTCCCTGTAACACTGATAGACCCCACACCCCTCACTGTAACAAACTCATATACCCCACACCCCTCACTGTAACACTGATATATCCTTCACATTAACACTGATATACCCCACATTCCTCACTGTAACACTGATACACCCCACACCCATCACTGTAACACACTCATATACCCCACAACCCTCACTGTAACACAGATATATCCCTCACATTAACACTGATATACCCCACACCCCTCACTGTAACACTGATAGAACCCACACCCCTCACTGAAACACTGATATACCCCACACCCCTCACTGTAACACTGACATACCCCACACCCCTCACTGTATCACTCCAATATACCCCACACCCCTCACTGTAACACTGATATATCACACACCCCTCACTGTAACACTGATATACCCCACACCCCTCACTGTAACACTGATATACCCCACACCGCTCACTGTAACATTCATATATCCCACACCCCTCACTGTAACCCTGATATACCCCACACCCCTCACTGTAACACTGATATACCCCACACCCCTCACTGTAACACTGATATACCCCACACCTCTCACTGTAACACTGATATATCACACACCCCTCCCTGTAACACTCCGATATACCCCACACCCCTCACTGTAACACACTGATAAAGCCCACACCCCTCACTGTAACACTGACATACCCCACACCCCTCACTGTAACACTGATATACACCACACCCCTCACTGCAACACTGATATACTCCACACCCCTCACTGTAACACTGATATACCCCACACCCCTCACTGTAACACTCCGATATACCCCACACCCCTCACTGAAACAGTGATATATTTCACACCCCACACTGTAACACTGATAAACCCCACACCCCTCACTGTAACACTCCGATATACCCCACACCCCTCACTGTAAGACTGATATACCCCACACCCCTCACTGTAACACCGATATACCCCACACCCCTCACTGTAACACTCCGATATACCCCACACCCCTCACTGTAACACTGATATACCTCACACCACACACTGTAAAACTGATATACCCCACACCCCTCACTGTAACACTGATATACCCCACACCCCTCACTGTAACACTCCGATATACCCCACACCCCTCAGTGTAACACTGATATAGCCCACACCCCTCACTGTAACACTGATATACCCCACACCCATCACTGTAACACTCTGATATACCCCACACCACTCACTGTAACACTGATATACCCCACACCCCTCAGTGTAACACTCTGATATACCCCACACCCCTCACTGTAACACTCCGATATACCCCACACTCCTCACTGTAACACTGATATACTCCAGACCCCTCACTGTAACACTGATATACCCCACACCCCTCACTGTAACATTGATATACCCCACACCCCTCACTGTAACACTCCGATATACCCCACACCCCTCACTGTAACACTGATATACCACACACCCCTCACTGTAACTCTGATATACCCCACACCCCTCACTGTAACACTGATATACCCCATACCCCTCACTGTAACACTGATATACCCCACACCCCTCACTGTAACACTGATATACACCACACCTCTCACTGTACTGATATATCACACACCCCTCACTGTAACACTGATATACCCACACCCCTCACTGTAACTCTGATATACCCCACACCCCTCACTGTAACACTGATATACACCACACCGCTCACTATAATACACTCATATACCCCACACCCCTCACTGTAACACTGATATACCCACACCCCTCACTGTAACTCTGATATATACCACACCCCTCACTGTAACACTGATATACCCCACACCCCTCACTGTAACACTCCGATATACCCCACACCCCTCACTGTAACACTGATATACCCCACACCCCTCACTGTAACACTGATATACCCCACACCCCTCACTGTAACACTGATATACCCCACACCCCTCACTGTAACACTGATATACCCCACACCTCTCACTGTAATACTGATATATCACACACCCCTCACTGTAACACTGATATACCCACACCCCTCACTGTAACTCTGATATACCCCACACCCCTCACTGTAACACTGATATACCCCACACCCCTCACTGTAACACTCCGATATACCTCACACCCCTCACTGAAACACTGATATACCCCACACCCCTCACTGTAACACTGATATACTCCACACCCCTCACAGTAATACTCCGATATACCCGACAGCCCTCAGTGTAACACTGATATACCCCACACCCCTCACTGTAACACTGACATTCCCCACACCCCTCACTGTAACACTCCGATATACCCCACACCCCTCACTGTAACACTGATATACTCCACACGCCTCACTGTAACACTGATATACCCCACACCCGTCACTGTAACACAGATATGCCCCACACCTCTCACTGTAACACTGATATACCCCACACTCCTCACTGTAACACTCCGATATACCCCACACCCCTCACTGTAACACTCCGAAATGCCCCACACCACTCACTGAAACACTGTTATATTTCACACCCCTCACTGTAACACTGATATACCTCACACCCGTCACTGTAACACTCCGATATACCCCACAACCCTCACTGTAACACTGATATACCCCACACCCCTCACTGTAGCACTGACATACCCCACACCCCTCACTGTAACACTCCGATATACCCCACACCCCTCACTGTAACACTGATATATTTCAGACCCCTCACTGAAACACCAATATACCACACACCCCTCACTGTAACACTCCGATATACCCCACACCCCTCACTGTAACTCTGATATACCCCACACCCCTCCCTGTAACACTGATATACCCCACACCCCTCACTGTAACAAACTCATATACCCCACACCCCTCACTGTAACACTGATATATCCTTCACATTAACACTGATATACCCCACATTCCTCACTGTAACACTGATACACCCCACACCCATCACTGTAACACAATCATATACCCCACAACCCTCACTGTAACACAGATATATCCCTCACATTAACACTGATATACCCCACACCCCTCACTGTAACACTGATATACCCCACACCCCTCACTGTAACAGATATACCCCACACCCCTCACTGTAACACTGATATACCCCACACCCCTCACTGTAACACACCGATATATCCCACACCCCTCACTGTAACACTGATAGAACCCACACCCCTCACTGTAACACTGATATACCCCACACCCCTCACTGTAACACTGACATACCCCACACCCCTCACTGTATCACTCCAATATACCCCACACCCCTCACTGTAACACTGATATATCACACACCCCTCACTGTAACACTGATATACCCCACACCCCTCACTGTAACACTGATATACCCCACACCGCTCACTGTAACATTCATATATCCCACACCCCTCACTGTAACACTGATATACCCCACACCCCTCACTGTAACACTGATATACCCCACACCCCTCACTGTAACACTGATATACCCCACACCTCTCACTGTAACACTGATATATCACACACCCCTCCCTGTAACACTCCGATATACCCCACACCCCTCACTGTAACACACTGATAAAACCCACACCCCTCACTGTAACACTGATATACACCACACCCCTCACTGTAACACTGATATACCCCACACCCCTCACTGTAACACTCCGATATACCCCACACCCCTCAATGAAACAGTGATATATTTCACACCCCACACTGTAACACACTCATATACCCCACACCCCTCACTGTAAGACTGATATACCCCACACCCCTCACTGTAACACTGATATACACCACACCCCTCACTGTAACACTGATATACCCCATACCCCTCACTGTAACACTGATATACCCCACACCCCTCACTGTAACACACTCATATACCCCACACCCCTCACTGTAACACTGATATACCCACACCCCTCACTGTAACACTGATATACCCCACACCCCTCACTGTAACACTCCGATATACCCCACACCCCTCACTGAAACACTGATATACCCCACACACCTCACTGTAACACTCCGATATACCCCACACCCCTCACTGTAACAATGATATACCCCACACCCCACACTGTAAAACTGATATACCCCACACCCCTCACTGTAACACTGATAAACCCCACACCCCTCACTGTAACACTGTGATATACCCCACACCCCTCACTGTAACACTGATATACCCCACACCCCTCACTGTAACACTGATATACCCCACACCCCTCACTGTAACACTGATATACCCCACACCCCTCACTGTAACACTCCGATATACCCCACACCCCTCACTGAAAGTGATATATTTCACACCCCTCACTGTAACACTGATATAACCCACACCCCTCACTGTAACACTGATATACCCCACACCTCTCACTGTAACATTGATATACCCCACACCCCTCACTGTAACACTGATATATCCCACACCCCTCACTGTAACACTCCAATATACCCCACACCCCTCACTATAACACTGATATACCACACACCCCTCACTGTAACACTGATATACACCACACCCCTCTCTGTAACACTGATATACACCTCACCGCTCACTGTTACACACTCATATACCCCACACCCCTCACGGTAACACTGATATACCCACACCCCTCACTGTAACTCTGATATACACCACACCCCTCACTGCAACGCTGATATACCCCACACCCCTCACTGTAACACTCCCATATACCCCACACCCCTCACTGTAACACTGATATACCCCACACCCCTCACTGTAACACTGCGATATACCCCACACCCCTCACTGTAAGACTGATATACCCCACACCCCTCACAGTAACACTGATATACACCACACCCCTCACTGTAACACTGATATCCCCCATACCCCTCACTGTAACACTGATATACCCCACACCCCTCACTGTAACACACTCATATACCCCACACCCCTCACTGTAACACTGATATACCCACACCCCTCACTGTAACACTGATATACCCCACAACCCTCACTGTAACACTCCGATATACCCCACACCCCTCACTGAAACACTGATATACCCCACACCCCTCACTGTAACACTCCGATATACCCCACACCCCTCACTGTAACACTGATATACCCCACACCCCACACTGTAAAACTGATATACCCCACACCCCTCACTGTAACACTGAAATACCCCTCACCCCTCACTTTAACACTCCGATATACCCCACACCCCTCAGTGTAACACTGATATACCCCACACCCCTCACTGTAACACTGATATACCCCACACCCCTCACTGTAACACTGTGATATACCCCACACCCCTCACTGTAACACTGATATACCCCACACCCCTCACTGTAACACTCTGATATACACCACACCCCTCACTGTAACACTCCGATATACCCCACACCCCTCACTGTAACACTGATATACTCCACACCCCTCACTGTAACACTGATATAACCCACACCCCTCACTGTAACACTGATATACCCCTCACCTCTCACTGTAACACTGATATACCCCATACCCCTCACTGTAACACTGATATACACCACACCCCTCACTGTAACACACTCATATACCCCACACCCCTCACTGTAACACTGATATACCCACACCCCTCACTGTAACTCTGATATAGCCCACACCCCTCACTGAAACACTGATATACCCCACACCCCTCACTATAACACTCCGATATACCCCACACCCCTCACTGTAACACTGATATAGCCCACACCCCACAATGTAACACTGATATACTCCACACCCCTCACTGTAACACTGATATACTCCACACCCTTCACTGTAACACTGCGATATACCCCACACCCCTCAGTCTAACACTGATATACCCCACACCCCTCACTTTAACACTGACATTCCCCACACCCCTCACTGTAACACTGATATACCCCACACCCCTCACTGTAACACTGATATACCCCACACCCCTCACTGTAACACTCTGATATACCCCACACCCCTCACTGTAACACTCCGATATACCCCACACCCCTCACTGTAACACTGATATACTCGACACTCCTCACTGTAACACTGATATACCCCACACCCCTCACTTTAACACTGATATACCCCACACCCCTCACTGTAACACTGATATATCCCACACCCCTCACTGTAACACTGATATATCCCGCACCCCTCATTGTAACACACTGATAAAGCCCACACCCCTCACTGTAACACTGACATACCCCACACCCCTCATTGCAACACTGATATACTCCACACCCCTCACTGTAACTCTGATATACACAACACCCCTCACTGTAACGCTGATATACTCCACACCCCTCACTGTAACACTCCCATATACCCCACACCCCTCGCTGTAACACTGATATACCCCACACCCCTCACTGTAACACTGATATACCCCACACCTCTCACTGTAACACTGATATATCACACACCCCTCACTGTAACACTCCGATATACCCGACACCCCTCACTGTAACACTGATATACCCCACACCTCTCACTGTCACACTGACATACCCCACACCCCTCACTGTAACACTGATATACTCCACACCCCTCACAGTAACACTGATATAACTCACACCCCTCACTGTAACACTCCGATATACCCCACACACCTCACTGAAACAGTGATATATTTCACACCCCTCACTGTAACACTGATATACCCCACACCCCTCACTGTAACACTCTGATATACCCCACACCCCTCAATGTAACACTGATATACCCCACACCCCTCACTGTAACACTGATATACACCACACCCCTCACTGTAACACTGATACACCCCACACCCCTCATTTTAACGCTCCGATATACCCCACACCCCTCAGTGTAACACTGATATACCCCACACCCCTCACTGTCACACTCCGATATACCATACTCCCTCACTGTAACACACCGATATACCCCACACCACTTACTGTAACACTGATATACCCCACACCCCTCACTAACACTCCGATATACCCCACACCCCTCACTGTAAATCTGATATACCCCACACCTCTCACTGTAAAACACTCCGATTTACCCCACACCCCTCACTGTAACACTGATATACCCCACACCCCTCACTGTAACACTGATATAGCCCACACCCCTCACTGTAACACTGATATACCCCACACCCCTCACTGTAACACTCCGATATACCCCACACCCCTCACTGGAACACTGATATACCCCACACACCTCAGTGCAACACTGATATACCCCACACCCCTCACTGCAACACTCCAATATACCCCAAACCCCTCACTGTAACACTCCGATATACCCACACCCCTCACTGTAACACTGATATACTCAACACCCCTCGCTGTAACACTCCGATATACCCCACACACCTCACTGTAAAACTGATATATTTCACAACCCTCACTGTAACACTGATATACCCCACACCGCTCACTGTAACACTGATATACCCCGCACCCCTCACTGTAACACTGATATACCCCAAACCCTCACTGTAACACTGATATACCCCACACCCCTCACTGTAACACTCCGATATATCCCACACCCCTCACTGTAACACTGATAGAACCCACACCCCTCACTGTAACACTGATATACCCCACACCCCTCACTGTAACATTGATATACCCCACACCCCTCACTGTAACACTGATATACCCCACACCCCTCACTGTATCACTCCAATATACACCACACCCCTCACTGTAACACTGATATATCACACACCCCTCACTGTAACACTGATATACCGCACTCCCCTCACTGTAACACTGATATACCCCACACCGCTCACTGTTACATTCATATATCCCACACCCCTCACTGTAACACTGATATACCCCACACCCCTCACTGTAACACTGATATACCCCACACCCCTCACTGTAACACTGATTAACCCCACACCTCTCACTGTAACACTGATATATCACACACCCCTCCCTATAACACTCCGATATACCCCACACCCCTCACTGTAACACACTGATAAAGCCCACACCCCTCACTGTAACACTGACATACCCCACACCCCTCACTGTAACACTGATATACACCACACCCCTCACTGTAACACTGATATACCCCACACCCCTCACTGTAACACTCCGATATACCCCACACCCCTCACTGAAACAGTGATATATTTCACACCCCACACTGTAACACTGATAAACCCCACACCCCTCACTGTAACACTCTGATATACCCCACACCCCTCACTGTAAGACTGATATACCCCACACCCCTCACTGTAACACTGATATACCCCACACCCCTCACTGTAACACTGATATACCCCACACCCCTCACTGTAACACTCCTATATACCCCACACCCCTCACTGTAACACTGATATACCCCACACCCCTCACTGTAACACTGATATACCCCACACCCCTCACTGTAACACTGAAATACCCCACACCTCTCACTGTAACACTGATATATCACACACCCCTCACTGTAACACTGACATACCCCACACCCCTCACTATAACACTGGTTTTCCCCACACCGCTCACAGTAACACTGATATAACTCACACCCCTCACTGTAACACTCCGATATACTCCACACCCCTCACTGAAACAGTGATATATTTCACACCCCTCACTGTAACACTGATATACCCCACACCCCTCACTGTAACACTCTGATATACCCCACACCCCTCACTGTAACACTGATATAGCCCACACCCCTCACTGTAACACTGAAATACCCCACACTCCTCACTGTAACACTGATACACCCCACACCCCTCACTATAACGCTCCGATATACCCCACACCCCTCAGTGTAACACTGATATACCCCACATTCCTCACTGTCACACTCCGATATACCATACTCCCTCACTGTAACACACCGATATACCCCACACCACTTACTGTAACACTGATATACCCCACACCGCTCACTAACACTCCGATATACCCCACACCCCTCACTGTAACACTGATATACCCCACACCTCTCACTGTAAAACACTCCGATTTACCCCACACCCCTCACTGTAACACTGATATACCCCACACCCCTCACTGTAACACTGATATACCGCACACCCCTCACTGTAACACTCCGATATACCCCACACCCCTCACTGTAACACTGATATACCGCACACCCCTCACTGCAACACTCCAATATACCCCAAACCCCTCACTGTAACACTCTGATATACCCACACCCCTCACTGTAACACTGATATACTCCACACCCCTCACTGTAACACACCGATATACCCCACACCCCTCACTGTAACACCGATATATTTCACAACCCTCACTGTAACACTGATATACCCCACACCGCTCACTGTAACACTGATATACCCCGCACCCCTCACTGTAACACTGATATACCCCAAACCCTCACTGTAACACTCCGATATACCCCACACCCCTCACTGTAACACTGATATACCCCACACCCCTCACTGTAACACTGATATACCCCACACCCCTCACTGTAGCACTCCGATATACACCACACCCCTCACTGTAACACTGATATAACCCACACCCCTCACTGTATCACTGATATACCCCACACCCCTCACTGTAACACTGATATACCCCATACCCCTCACTGTAACACTGATATACCCCACACCCCTCACTGTAACACATTCATATACCCCACACCCCCCACTGTAACTCCGATATACCCCACACCCCTCACTGTAACACTGATATACCCCACACCCCTCACTGTAAAACTCCGATATAACCCACACCCCTCACTGAAACACTGATATACCCCACACCCCTCACTGTAACACTCCGATATACCCCACACCCCTCACTGTAACACTGATATACCCCACACTGTAACACTGATATACTCCACACCCCTCACTGTAACACTGATATACCCCACACCCCTCACTGTAACACTCCGATATACCCCACACCCCTTAGTGTAACACTGATATACCCCCCACCCCCCACTGTAACACTGATATACCCCACACCCCTCACTGTAACACTGTGATATACCCCACACCCCTCACTGTAACAGTGATATACCCCACACCCCTCACTGTAACACTCTGATATACACCACACCCCTCACTGTAACACTCCGATATACCCCACACCCCTCACTGTAACACTGATATACTCCACACTCCTCACTATAACACTGATATACCCCACACCCCTCACTGTAACACTGATATACCCCACACCCCTCACTGTAACACTCCGATATACCCCACACCCCTCACTGAAACAGTGATATATTTCACACCCCTCACTGTAACACTGATATAACCCACACCCCTCACTGTAACACTGATATACACAACACCCCTCACTGTAACACTCTGATATACACCACACCCCTCACTGTAACACTGATATACTCCACACCCCTCACTGTAACACTGATATACCCCACACCCCTCACTGTAACACTGATATACCCCTCACCTCTCACTGTAACACTGATATACCCCATACCCCTCACTGTAACACTGATATACCCCACACCCCTCACTGTAACACACTCATATACCCCACACCCCTCACTGTAACACTGATATACCCACACCCCTCACTGTAACTCTGATAAAGCCCACACACCTCACTGAAACACTGATATACCCCACACCCCTCACTGTAACACTCCGATATACCCCACACCCCTCACTGTAACACTGATTTTGCCCACACCCCACAATGTAACACTGATATACTCCACACCCCTCACTGTAACACTGATATACCCCACACCCCTCACTGTAACACTCTGATATACCCCACACCCCTCACTGTAACACTCCGATATACCCCACACCCCTCACTGTAACACGGATATACTCCACACCCCTCACTGTAACACTGATATACCCCACACCCCTCACTGTAACACACTGATAAAGCCCACACCCCTCACTGTAACACTGACATACCCCACACACCTCATTGCAACACTGATATACTCCACACCCCTCACTGTAACTCTGATATACACAACACCCCTCACTGTAACGCTGATATACCCCACACCCCTCACTGTAACACTCCCATATACCCCACACCCCTCACTGTAACACTGATATACCCCACATCCCTCACTGTAACACCGATATAACTCACACCCCTCACAGTAACACTGATATAACTCACACCCCTCACTGTAACACTGATACACCCCACACCCCTCACTATAACGCTCCGATATACCCCACACCCCTCAGTGTAACACTGATATACCCCACACCCCTCACTGTCACACTCCGATATACCATACTCCCTCACTGTAACGCACCGATATACCCCACACCACTTACTGTAACACTGATATACCCCACACCCCTCACTGAAGCAGTGATATATTTCACACCCCTCACTGTAACACTGATATACCCCACACCCCTCACTGTAACACTGATATACCCCACACCCCTCACTGTAACACTGATATACCCCACACCCCTCACTGTAACACTGATACACCCCACACCCCTCACTATAACGCTCCGATATACCCCACACCCCTCAGTGTAACACTGATATACCCCACACCCCTCACTGTCACACTCCGATATACCATACTCCCTCACTGTAACACACCGATATACCCCACACCACTTACTGTAACACTGATATACCCCACACCCCTCACTAACACTCCGATATACCCCACACCCCTCACTGTAACACTGATATACCCCACACCTCTCACTGTAAAACACTCCGATTTACCCCACACCCCTCACTGTAACACTGATATACCCCACACCCCTCACTGTAACACTCCGATATACGCCACACCCCTCACTGTAACACTCCAATATACCCCAAACCCCTCACTGTAACACTCCGATATACCCACACCCCTCACTGTAACACTGATATACTCCACACCCCTCACTGTAACACACCGATATACCCCACACCCCTCACTGTAACACTGATATATTTCACAACCCTCACTGTAACACTGATATACCCCACACTGCTCACTGTAACACTGATATATTTCACAACCCTCACTGTAACACTGATATACCCCGCACCCCTCACTGTAACACTCCGATATACCCCACACCCCTCACTGTAACACTGATATACCCCACACTCCTCACTGTAACACTGATATAACCCACACCCCTCACTGTAGCACTCCGTTATACACCACACCCCTCACTGTAACACTGATATAACCCACACCCCTCACTGTAACACTGATATACCCCACACCCCTCACTGTAACACTGATATACCCCATACCCCTCACTGTAACACTGATATACCCCACACCCCTCACTGTTACACATTCATATACCCCACACCCCTCACTGTAACTCTGATATACACCACACCCCTCACTGTAACACTGATATACCCCACACCCCTCACTGTAACACTCCGATATACCCCACACCCCTCACTGAAACACTGATATACCCCACACCCCTCACTGTAACACTCCGATATAACCCACACCCCTCACTGTAACACTGATATACCCCTCACCTCTCCCTGTAACACTGATATACCCCATACCCCTCACTGGAACACTGATATACCCCACACCCCTCACTGTAACACACTCATATACCCCACACCTCTCACTGTAACACTGATATACCCACACCCCTCACTGTAACTCTGATCTCGCCCACACCCCTCACTGAAACACTGATATACCCCACACCCCTTACTGTAACACTCCGATATACCCCACACCCCTCACTGTAACACTGATATAGCCCACACCCCACAATGTAACACTGATATACTCCACACCCCTCACTGTAACACTGATATACCCCACACCGTTCACTGTAACACTCCGATATACCCCACACCCCTCAGTGTAACACTGATACACCCCACACCCCTCACTATAACGCTGCGATATACCCCACACCCCTCACTGTCACACTCCGATATACCATACTCCCTCACTGTAACACACCGATATACCCCACACCCCTCACTGTAACACTGATATACCCCACACCCCTCACTAACACTCCGATATACCCCACACCCCTCACTGTAACACTGATATACCCCACACCTCTCACTGTAAAACACTCCGATTTACCCCACACCCCTCACTGTAACACTGATATACCCCACACCCCTCACTGTAACACTGATATACCCCACACCCCTCACTGTAACACTGATATACCCCACACCTCTCACTGTAACACTGATATATCACACACCCCTCACTGCAACACTCCAATATACCCCAAACACCTCACTGTAACACTCCGATATCCCACACCCCTCACTGTAACACTGATATACTCCACACCCCTCACTGTAACACTCCGATATACCCCACACCCCTCACTGTAACACTGATATATTTCACAACCCTCACTGTAACACTGATATACCCCACACCGCTCACTGTAACACTGATATACCCCGCACCCCTCACTGTAACACTGATATACCCCAAACCCTCACTGTAACACTCCAATATACCCCACACCCCTCACTGTAACACTGATATACCCCACACCCCTCACTGTAACACTGATATACCCCACACCCCTCACTGTAACACTCCGATATACACCACACCCCTCACTGTAACACTGATATAACCCACACCCCTCACTGTAACACTGATATACCCCATACCACTCACTGTAACACTGATATACCCCACACCCCTCACTGTAACACACTCATATACCCCACACCCCTCACTGTAACTCTGATATACCCCACACCCCTCACTGTAACACTGATATACCCCACACCCCTCACTGTAACACTGATATACCCCACACCCCACACTGTAACACTGATATACTCCACACCCCTCACTGTAACACTGATATACCCCACACCCCTCACTGTAACACTCCGATATACCCCACACCCCTCAGTGTAACACTGATATACCCCACACCCCTCACTGCAACACTGATATACCCCACACCCCTCACTGTAACACTGTGATATACCCCACACCCCTCACTGTAACACTGATATACCCCACACCCCTCACTGTAACACTGATATACCCCACACCCCTCAATGTAACACTCCGATATAACCCACACCCCTCACTGAAACAGTGATATATTTCACACCCCTCACTGTAACACTGATATAACCCACACCCCTCACTGTAACACTGATATACCCCACACCCCTCACTGCAACATTGATATACCCGACACCCCTCACTGTAACACTGATATACCCCACACCCCTCACTGTAACACTCCAATATACCCCACACCCCTCACTATAACACTGATATACCACACACCCCTCACTGTAACACTGATATACCCCACACCCCTCTCTGTAACACAGATATACACCACACCGCTCACTGTAACACACTCATATACCCCACACCCCTCACTGTAACACTGATATACCCACACCCCTCACTGTAACTCTGATATACACCACACCCCTCACTGTAACGCTGATATACCCCACACCCCTCACTGTAACACTCCCATATACCCCACACCCCTCACTGTAACACTGATATACCCCACACCCCTCACTGTAACACTGATATACCCCACACCCATCACTGTAACACTGATATACACCACACCTCTCACTGTAACACTGATATATCACACACCCCTCACTGTAACACTCCGATATACCCCACACCCCTCACTGTAACACACTCATAAAGCCCACACCCCTCACTGTCACACTGACAACCCCACACCCCTCACTGTAACACTGATATACTCCACACCCCTCACTGTAACACTGATATACCTCACACCCGTCACTGTAACACTCCGATATACCCCACACCCCTCACTGAAACAGTGATATATATCACACCCCTCACTGTAACACTGATATACCCCACACCCCTCACTGTAACACTCTGATATCCCCAACACCCCTCACTGTAACACTGATATACCCCACACCCCTCACTGTAACACTGATATACCCCACACCCCTCACTGTAACACTGATAAACCCCACACCCCTCACTATAACGCTCCGATATACCCCACACCCCTCAGTGTAACACTGATATACCCCACACCCCTCACTGTAACACTCCGATATACCCCACACCCCTCACTGTAACACTGATATAACCCACACTGTAACACTGATATACTCCACAACCCTCACTGTAACACTGATATACCCCACACCCCTCACTGTAACACTCCGATATACCCCACACCCCTCAGTGTAACACTGATATACCCCACACCCCTCACTGTAACACTGATATACCCCACACCCCTCACTGTAACACTGTGATATACCCCACACCCCTCACTGTAACAGTGATATATTTCACACCCCTCACTGTAACACTGATATAACCCACACCCCTCACTGTAACACTGATATACCCCACACCCCTCACTGTAACATTCTGATATACACCACACCCCTCACTGTAACACTCCGATATACCCCACACCCCTCACTGTAACACTGATATACTCCACACCCCTCACTGTAACACTGATATACCCCACACCCCTCACTGTAACACTCCGATATACACCACACCCCTCACTGTAACACTGATATAACCCACACCCCTCACTGTAACACTGATATACCCCTCACCTCTCACTGTAACACTGATATACCCCACACCCCTCACTGTAACACACTCATATACCCCACACCCCTCACTGTAACACTGATATACCCACACCCCTCACTGTAACTCTGATAAAGCCCACACACTTCACTGAAACACTGATATACCCCACACCCCTCACTGTAACACTCCGATATACCCCACACCCCTCACTGTAACACTGATATAGCCCACACCCCACAATGTAACACTGATATACTCCACACCCCTCACTGTAACACTGATATACCACACACCGTTCACTGTAACACTCCGATATACCCCACACCCCTCAGTGTAACACTGATATACCCCACACCCCTCACTGTAACACTGACATTCCCCACACCCCTCACTGTAACACTGATATACCCCACACCCCTCACTGTAACACTGATATACCCCACAACCCTCACTGTAACACTCTGATATACCCCACACCCCTCACTGTAACACTCCGATATACCCCACACCCCTCACTGTAACACTGATATACTCCACACCCCTCACTGTAACACTGATATACCCCACACCCCTCACTTTAACACTGATATACCCCACACCCCTCACTGTAACACTGATATATCCCACACCCCTCACTGTAACACTGATATATCCCGCACCCCTCACTGTAACACACTGATAAAGCCCACACCCCTCACTGTAACACTGACATACCCCACACCCCTCATTGCAACACTGATATACTCCACACCCCTCACTGTAACTCTGATATACACAACACCCCTCACTGTAACGCTGATATACCCCACACCCCTCACTGTAACACTCCCATATACCCCACACCCCTCACTTTAACACTGATATACCCCACACCCCTCACTGTAACACCGATATACCCCACACCTCTCACTGTAACACTGATATATCACACACCCCTCACTGTAACACTCCGATATACCCGACACCCCTCACTGTAACACACTCATAAAGCCCACACCCCTCACTGTAACACTGACAACCCCACACCCCTCACTGTAACACTGATATACTCCACACCCCTCACTGTAACACTGATATACCTCACACCCCTCACTGTAACACTCCGATATACCCCACACCCCTCACTGAAACAGTGATATATTTCACACCCCTCACTGTAACACTGATATACCCCACACCCCTCACTGTAACACTCTGATATCCCCAACACCCCTCACTGTAACACTGATATACCCCACACCCCTCACTGTAACACTGATATACCCCACACCCCTCACTGTAACACCGATAAACCCCACACCCCTCACTATAACGCTCCGATATACCCCACACCCCTCAGTGTAACACTGATATACCCCACACACCTCACTGTAACACTCAGATATACCCCACACCCCTCACTGTAACACTGATATAACCCACACTGTAACACTGATATACTCCACACCCCTCACTGTAACACTGATATACCCCACACCCCTCACTGTAACACTCCGATATACCCCACACCCCTCAGTGTAACACTGATATACCCCACACCGCTCACTGTAACACTGATATACCCCACACCCCTCACTGTAACACTGTGATATACCCCACACCCCTCACTGTAACAGTGATATATTTCACACCCCTCACTGTAACACTGATATAACCCACACCCCTCACTGTAACACTGATATGCCCCACACCCCTCACTGTAACACTCTGATATACACCACACCCCTCACTGTAACACTCCGATATACCCCACACCCCTCACTGTAACACTGATATACTCCACACCCCTCACTGTAACACTGATATACCCCACACCCCTCATGGTAACACTCCGAAAAACACCACACCCCTCACTGTAACACTGATATAACCCACACCCCTCACTGTAACACTGATATACCCCTCACCTCTCACTGTAACACTGATATACCCCATACCCCTCACTGTAACACTGATATACCCCACACCCCTCACTGTAACACACTCATATACCCCACACCCCTCACTGTAACACTGATATACCCACACCCCACACTGTAACTCTGATAAAGCCCACACACTTCACTGAAACACTGATATACCCCACACCCCTCACTGTAACACTCCGATATACCCCACACCCCTCACTGTAACACTGATATAGCCCACACCCCACAATGTAACACTGATATACTCCACACCCCTCACTGTAACACTGATATACCCCACACCGTTCACTGTAACACTCCGATATACCCCACACCCCTCAGTGTAACACTGATATACCCCACACCCCTCACTGTAACACTGACATTCCCCACACCCCTCACTGTAACACTGATATACCCCACACCCCTCACTGTAACACTGATATACCCCACACCCCTCACTGTAACACTCTGATATACCCCACACCCCTCACTGTAACACTCCGATATACCCCACACCCCTCACTTTAACACTGATATACTCCACACCCCTCACTGTAACACTGATATACCCCACACCCCTCACTTTAACACTGATATACCCCACACCCCTCACTGTAACACTGATATATCCCACACCCCTCACTGTAACACTGATTTCTCCCGCACCCCTCACTGTAACACACTGATAAAGCCCACACCCCTCACTGTAACACTGACATACCCCACACCCCTCATTGCAACACTGATATACTCCACACCCCTCACTGTAACTCTGATATACACAACACCCCTCACTGTAACGCTGATATACCCCACACCCCTCACTGTAACACTCCCATATACCCCACACCCCTCACTTTAACACTGATATACCCCACACCCCTCACTGTAACACCGATATACCCCACACCTCTCACTGTAACACTGATATATCACACACCCCTCACTGTAACACTCCGATATACCCGACACCCCTCACTGTAACACACTCATAAAGCCCACACCCCTCACTGTAACACTGACATACCCCACACCCCTCACTGTAACACTGATATACTCCACACCCCTCACAGTAACACTGATGTAACTCACACCCCTCACTGTATCACTCCGATATACTCCACACCCCTCACTGAAACAGTGATATATTTCACACCCCTCACTGTAACACTGATATACCCCACACCCCTCACTGTAACACTGATACACCCCACACCCCTCACTATAACGCTCCGATATACCCCACACCCCTCAGTGTAACACTGATATACCCCACACCCCTCACTGTCACACTCCGATATACCATACTCCCTCACTGTAACACACCGATATACCCCACACCACTTACTGTAACACTGATATACCCCACACCCCTCACTAACACTCCGATATACCCCACACCCCTCACTGTAACACTGATATACCCCACACCTCTCACTATAAAACACTCCGATTTACCCCACACCCCTCACTGTAACACTGATATACCCAACACCCCTCACTGTAACACTTATATACCCCACACCCCTCACTGTAACACTGATATACCCCACACCCCTCACTGTAACACTCCGATATACCCCACACCTCTCACTGTAACACTGATATACCCCACGCACCTCAGTGTAACACTGATATACCCCACACCCCTCACTGCAACACTCCAATATACCCCAAACCCCTCACTGTAACACTCCGATATACCCACACCCCTCACTGTAACACTGATATACTCCACACCCCTCACTGTAACACACCGATATACCCCACACCCCTCACTGTAACACTGATATATTTCACAACCCTCACTGTAACACTGATATACCCCACACTGCTCACTGTAACACTGATATACCCCGCACCCCTCACTGTAACTCTGATATACACAACACCCCTCACTGTAACGCTGATATACCCCACACCCCTCACTGTAACACTCCCATATACCCCACACCCCTCACTGTAACACTGATATACCCCACATCCCTCACTGTAACACCGATATACCCCACACCTCTCACTGTAACACTGATATATCACACACCCCTCACTGTAACACTGATATAACTCACACCCCTCACTGTAACACTCCGATATACTCCACACCCCTCACTGAAACAGTGATATATTTCACACCCCTCACTGTAACACTGATATACCCCACACCCCTCACTGTAACACTGATATACCCCACACCCCTCACTGTAACACTGATACACCCCACACCCCTCACTATAACGCTCCGATATACCCCACACCCCTCAGTGTAACACTGATATACCCCACACCCCTCACTGTCACACTCCGATATACCATACTCCCTCACTGTAACACACCGATATACCCCACACCACTTACTGTAACACTGATATACCCCACACCCCTCACTAACACTCCGATATACCCCACACCCCTCACTGTAACACTGATATACCCCACACCTCTCACTGTAAAACACTCCGATTTACCCCACACCCCTCACTGTAACACTGATACACCCCACACCCCTCACTGTAACACTCCGATATACCCCACACCCCTCACTGTAACACTCCAATATACCCCAAACCCCTCACTGTAACACTCCGATATACCCACACCCCTCACTGTAACACTGATATACCCCACACCCCGCACTGTAACACTGATATATTTCACAACCCTCACTGTAACACTGATATACCCCACACTGCTCACTGTAACACTGATATATTTCACAACCCTCACTGTAACACTGATATACCCCGCACCCCTCACTGTAACACTGATATACCCCAAACCCTCACTGTAACACTCCGATATACCCCACACCCCTCACTGTAACACTGATATACCCCACACCCCTCACTGTAACACTGATATACCCCATACCCCTCACTTTAACACTGATATACCCCACACCCCTCACTGTTACACATTCATATACCCCACACCCCTCACTGTAACTCTGATATACACCACACCCCTCACTGCAACACTGATATACCCCACACCCCTCACTGTAACACTCCGATATACCCCACACCCCTCACTGAAACACTGATATACCCCACACCCCTCACTGTAACACTCCGATATACCCCACACCCCTCACTGTAACACTGATATACCCGACACCCCTCACTGTAACACTGATATACCCCACACCCCTCAATGTAACACTCCGATATACCCCACACCCCTCACTGAAACAGTGATATATTTCACACCCCTCACTGTAACACTGATATAACCCACACCCCACAATGTAACACTGATATACTCCACACCCCTCACTGTAACACTGATATACCCCACACCGTTCACTGTAACACTCCGATATACCCCACACCCCTCAGTGTAACACTGATATACCCCACACCCCTCACTGTAACACTGACATTCCCCACACCCCTCACTGTAACACTGATATACCCCACACCCCTCACTGTAACACTCCGATATATCCCACACCCCTCACTGTAACACTGATAGAACCCACACCCCTCACTATAACACTGATATACCCCACACCCCTCACTGTAACATTGATATGCCCCACACCCCTCACTGTAACACTGATATACCCCACACCCCTCACTGTATCACTCCAATATACACCACACCCCTCACTGTAACACTGATAGATCACACACCCCTCACTGTAACACTGATATACCGCACTCCCCTCACTGTAACACTGATATACCCCACACCGCTCACTGTTACATTCATATATCCCACACCCCTCACTGTAACACTGATATACCCCACACCCCTCATTGTAACACTGATATACCCCACACCCCTCACTGTAACACTGATATACCCCACACCTCTCACTGTAACACTGATATATCACACACCCCTCCCTGTAACACTCCGATATACCCCACACCTCTCACTGTAACACACTGATAAAGCCCACACCCCTCACTGTAACACTGACATACCCCACACCCCTCACTGTAACACTGATATACACCACACCCCTCACTGTAACACTGATATACCCCACACCCCTCACTGTAACATTGATATACCCCACACCCCTCACTGTAACACTGATATACCCCACACCCCTCACTGTATCACTCCAATATACACCACACCCCTCACTGTAACACTGATATATCACACACCCCTCACTGTAACACTGATATACCGCACTCCCCTCACTGTAACACTGATATACCCCACACCGCTCACTGTTACATTCATATATCCCACACCCCTCACTGTAACACTGATATACCCCACACCCCTCACTGTAACACTGATATACCCCACACCCCTCACTGTAACACTGATATACCCCACACCTCTCACTGTAACACTGATATATCACACACCCCTCCCTGTAACACTCCGATATACCCCACACCCCTCACTGTAAGACACTGATAAAGCCCACACCCCTCACTGTAACACTGACATACCCCACACCCCTCACTGTAACACTGATATACACCACACCCCTCACTGTAACACTGATATACCCCACACCCCTCACTGTAAAACTCCGATATACCCCACACCCCTCACTGAAACAGTGATATATTTCACACCCCACACTGTAACACTGATAAACCCCACACCCCTCACTGTAACACTCCGATATACCCCACACCCCTCACTGTAAGACTGATATACCCCACACCCCTCACTGTAACACTGATATACACCACACCCCTCACTGTAACACTGATATACCCCATACCCCTCACTGTAACACTGATATACCCCACACCCCTCACTGTAACACACTCATATACCCCTCACTGTAACACTGATATACCCACACCCCTCACTGTAACACTGATATACCCCACACCCCTCACTGTAACACTCCTATATACCCCACACCCCTCACTGAAACACTGATATACCCCACACCCTTCACTGTAACACTGATATACCCCACACCCCACACTGTAAAACTGATATACCCCACACCCCTCACTGTAACACTGATATACCCCACACCCCTCACTGTAACACTCCGATATACCCCACACCCCTCAGTGTAACACTGATATACCCCACACCCCTCACTGTAACACTGTGATATACCCCACACCCCTCACTGTAACACTGATATACCCCACACCACTCACTGTAACACTCTGATATACACCACACCCCTCACTGTAACACTCCGATATACCCCACACCCCTCACTGTAACACTGATATACTCCACACCCCTCACTGTAACACTGATATACCCCACACCCCTCACTGTAACACTCCGATATACACCACACCCCTCACTGTAACACTGATATAACCCACACCCCTCACTGTAACACTGATATACCCCTCACCTCTCACTGTAACACTGATATACCCCATACCCCTCACTGTAACACTGATATACCCCACACCCCTCACTGTAACACACTCATATACCCCACACCCCTCACTGTAACACTGATATACCCACACCCCTCACTGTAACTCTGATATAGCCCACACCCCTCACTGAAACACTGATATACCCCACACCCCTCACTGTAACACTGATATACTCCACACCCCTCACTGTAACACTGATATACCCCACACCGTTCACTGTAACACTCCGATATACCCCACACCCCTCAGTGTAACACTGATATACCCCACACCCCTCACTGTAACACTGACATTCCCCACACCCGTCACTGTAACACTGATATACCCCACACCCCTCACTGTAACACTCCGATATATCCCACACCCCTCACTGTAACACTGATAGAACCCACACCCCTCACTGTAACACTGATATACCCCACACCCCTCACTGTAACATTGATACACCCCACACCCCTCACTGTAACACTGATACACCCCACACCCCTCACTGTATCACTCCAATATACACCACACCCCTCACTGTAACACTGATAGATCACACACCCCTCACTGTAACACTGATATACCGCACTCCCCTCACTGTAACACTGATATACCCCACACCGCTCACTGTTACATTCATATATCCCACACCCCTCACTGTAACACTGATATACCCCACACCCCTCACTGTAACACTGATATACCCCACACCCCTCACTGTAACACTGATATACCCCACACCTCTCACTGTAACACTGATATATCACACACCCCTCCCTGTAACACTCCGATATACCCCACACCCCTCACTGTAACACTGATATACGCCACACCCCTCACTGTAACACTGATATACCCCACACCCCTCACTGTAACACTCCGATATACACCACACCCCTCACTGCAACACTGATATAACCCACACCCCTCACTGTAACACTGATATACCCCTCACCTCTCACTGTAACACTGATATACCCCATACCCCTCACTGTAACACTGATATACCCCACACCCCTCACTGTAACACACTCATATACCCCACACCCCTCACTGTAACACTGATATACCCACACCCCTCACTGTAACTCTGATATAGCCCACACCCCTCACTGAAACACTGATATACCCCACACCCCTCACTGTAACACTCCGATATACCCCACACCCCTCAGTGTAACACTGATATACCCCACACCCCTCACTGTAACACTGACATTCCCCACACCCCTCACTGTAACACTGATATACCCCACACCCCTCACTGTAACACTGATATACCCCACACCCCTCACTGTAACACCCTGATATACCCCACACCCCTCACTGTAACACTTCGATATACCCCACACCCCTCACTGTAACACTGATATACTCCACACCCCTCACTCTAACACTGATATACCCCACACCCCTCACTGTAACACTGATATATCCCACACCCCTCACTGTAACACTGATATATCTCGCACCCCTCACTGTAACACACTGATAAAGCCCACACCCCTCACTGTAACACTGATATACCCCACACCCCTCACTGTAACACTGATATACCCCACACCCCTCACTGTAACACTCCCATATACCCCACACCCCTCACTGTAACACTGATATACCCCACACCCCTCACTGTAACACTGATATACCCCACACCCCTCACTGTAACACTGATATACCCCACACCTCTCACTGTAACACTGATATATCACACACCCCCTCACTGTAACACTGACATACCCCACACCCCTCACTGTAACACTGGTATACCCCACACCGCTCACAGTAACACTGATATAACTCACACCCCTCACTGTAACACTCCGATATACTCCACACCCCTCACTGAAACAGTGATATATTTCACACCCCTCACTTTAACACTGATATACCCCACACCCCTCACTGTAACACTCTGATATACCCCACACCCCTCACTGTAACACTGATATAGCCCACACCCCTCACTGTAACACTGATATACCCCACACCCCTCACTGTAACACTGATACACCCCACACCCCTCACTATAACGCTCCGATATACCCCACACCCCTCAGTGTAACACTGATATACCCCACATTCCTCACTGTCACACTCCGATATACCATACTCCCTCACTGTAACACACCGATATACCCCACACTACTTACTGTAACACTGATATACCCCACACCCCTCACTAACACTCCGATATACCCCACACCCCTCATTGTAACACTGATATACCCCACACCTCTCACTGTAAAACACTCCGATTTACCCCACACCCCTCACTGTAACACTGATATACCCCACACCCCTCACTGTAACACTGATATACCCCACACCCCTCACTGTAACACTCCGATATACCCCACACCCCTCACTGTAACACTGATATACCTCACACACCTCAGTGTAACACTGATATACCCCACACCCCTCACTGCAACACTCCAATATACCCCAAACCCCTCACTGTAACACTCCGATATTCCCACACCCCTCACTGTAACACTGATATACTCCACACCCCTCACTGTAACACTGAAAAACCCCGCACCCCTCGCTGTAACACTGATATACCCCAAACCCTCACTGTAACACTCCGATATACCCCACACCCCTCACTGTAACACTGATATACCCCACACCCCTCACTGTAGCACTCCGATATACACCACACCCCTCACTGTATCACTGATATAACCCACACCCCTCACTGTATCACTGATATACCCCACACCCCTCACTGTAACACTGATATACCCCATACCCCTCACTGTAACACTGATATACCCCACACCCCTCACTGTAACACATTCATATACCCCACACCCCTCACTGTAACTCCGATATACCCCACACCCCTCACTGTAACACTGATATACCCCACACCCCTCACTGTAACACTCCGATATACCCCACACCACTCACTGTAACACTCCGATTTTCCGCACACCCCTCACTGTAACACTGATATACCCCACAGTGTAACACTGATATACTCCACACCCCTCACTGTAACACTGATATACCCCACACCCCTCACTGTAACACTCCGATATACCCCACACCCCTCAGTGTAACACTGATATACCCCACACCCCTCACTGTAACACTGATATACCCCACACCCCTCACTGTAACACTGTGATATACCCCACACCCTCACTGTAACAGTGATATACCCCACACCCCTCACTGTAACACTCTGATATACACCACACCCCTCACTGTAACACTCCGATATGCCCCACACCCCTCACTGTAACACTGATATACTCCACACCCCTCACTGTAACACTGATATACCCCACACCCCTCACTGTAACACTCCGATATACACCACACCCCTCACTGTAACACTGATATAACCCACACCCCTCACTGTAACACTGATATACCCCTCACCTCTCACTGTAACACTGATATACCCCATACCCCTCACTGTAACACAGATATACACCACACCGCTCACTGTAACACACTCATATACCCCACACCCCTCACTGTAACACTGATATACCCACACCCCTCACTGTAACTCTGATATACACCACACCCCTCACTGTAACGCTGATATACCCCACACCCCTCACTGTAACACTCCCATATACCCCACACCCCTCACTGTAACACTGATATACCCCACACCCCTCACTGTAACACTGATATACCCCACACCCCTCACTGTAACACTGATATACCCCACACCTCTCACTGTAACACTGATATATCACACACCCCTCACTGTAACACTCCGATATACCCCACACCCCTCACTGTAACACACTCAGAAAGCCCACACCCCTCACTGTAACACTGACAACCCCACACCCCTCACTGTAACACTGATATACTCCACACCCCTCACTGTAACACTGATATACCTCACACCCCTCACTGTAACACTCCGATATACCCCACACCCCTCACTGAAACAGTGATATATTTCACACCCCTCACTGTAACACTGATATACCCCACACCCCTCACTGTAACACTCTGATATCCCCAACACCCCTCACTGTAACACTGATATACCCCACACCCCTCACTGTAACACTGATATACCCCACACCCCTCACTGTAACACTGATACACCCCACACCCCTCACTATAACGCTCCGATATACCCCACACCTCTCAGTGTAACACTGATATACCCCACACCCCTCACTGTAACACTCCGATATACCCCACACCCCTCACTGTAACACTGATATAACCCACACTGTAACACTGATATACTCCACACCCCTCACTGTAACACTGATATACCCCACACCCCTCACTGTAACACTCCGATGTACCCCACACCCCTCAGTGTAACACTGATATACCCCACACCCCTCACTGTAACACTGATATACCCCACACCCCTCACTGTAACACTGTGATATACCCCACACCCCTCACTGTAACAGTGATATATTTCACACCCCTCACTGTAACACTGATATAACCCACACCCCTCACTGTAACACTGATATACCCCACACCCCTCACTGTAACACTCTGATATACACCACACCCCTCACTCTAACACTCCGATATACCCCACACCCCTCACTGTAACACTGATATACTCCACACCCCTCACTGTAACACTGATATACCCCACACCCCTCACTGTAACACTCCGATATGCACCACACCCCTCACTGTAACACTGATATAACCCACACCCCTCACTGTAACACTGATATACCCCATACCCCTCACTGTAACACTGATATACCCCACACCCCTCACTGTAACACACTCATATACCCCACACCCCTCACTGTAACACTAATATACCCACACCCCTCACTGTAACACTCCGATATACCCCACACCCCTCACTGTAACACTGATACAGCCCACACCCCACAATGTAACACTGATATACTCCACACCCCTCACTGTAACACTGATATACCCCACACCGTTCACTGTAACACTCCGATATACCCCACACCCCTCAGTGTAACACTGATATACCCCACACCCCTCACTGTAACACTGACATTCCCCACACCCCTCACTGTAACACTGATATACCCCACACCTCTCACTGTAACACTGATATACCCCACACCCCTCACTGTAACACTCTGATATACCCCACACCCCTCACTGTAACACTCCGATATACCCCACACCCCTCACTGTAACACTGATATACTCCACACCCCTCACTGTAACACTGATATACCCAACACCCCTCACTTTAACACTGATATACCCCACACCCCTCACTGTAACACTGATATATCCCACACCCCTCACTGTGACACTGATATATCCCGCACCCCTCACTGTAACACACTGATAAAGCCCACACCCCTCACTGTAACACTGACATACCCCACACCCCTCATTGCAACACTGATATACTCCACACCCCTCACTGTAACTCTGATATACACAACACCCCTCACTGTAACGCTGATATACCCCACACCCCTCACTGTAACACTCCCATATACCCCACACCCCTCACTGTAAAACTCCGATATACCCCACACCCCTCACTGAAACAGTGATATATTTCACACCCCACACTGTAACACTGATAAACCCCACACCCCTCACTGTAACACTCCGATATACCCCACACCCCTCACTGTAAGACTGATATACCCCACACCCCTCACTGTAACACTGATATACACCACACCCCTCACTGTAACACTGATATACCCCATACCCCTCACTGTAACACTGATATACCCCACACCCCTCACTGTAACACACTCATATACCCCTCACTGTAACACTGATATACCCACACCCCTCACTGTAACACTGATATACCCCACACCCCTCACTGTAACACTCCTATATACCCCACACCCCTCACTGAAACACTGATATACCCCACACCCTTCACTGTAACACTGATATACCCCACACCCCACACTGTAAAACTGATATACCCCACACCCCTCACTGTAACACTGATATACCCCACACCCCTCACTGTAACACTCCGATATACCCCACACCCCTCAGTGTAACACTGATATACCCCACACCCCTCACTGTAACACTGTGATATACCCCACACCCCTCACTGTAACACTGATATACCCCACACCACTCACTGTAACACTCTGATATACACCACACCCCTCACTGTAACACTCCGATATACCCCACACCCCTCACTGTAACACTGATATACTCCACACCCCTCACTGTAACACTGATATACCCCACACCCCTCACTGTAACACTCCGATATACACCACACCCCTCACTGTAACACTGATATAACCCACACCCCTCACTGTAACACTGATATACCCCTCACCTCTCACTGTAACACTGATATACCCCATACCCCTCACTGTAACACTGATATACCCCACACCCCTCACTGTAACACACTCATATACCCCACACCCCTCACTGTAACACTGATATACCCACACCCCTCACTGTAACTCTGATATAGCCCACACCCTCACTGAAACACTGATATACCCCACACCCCTCACTGTAACACTGATATACTCCACACCCCTCACTGTAACACTGATATACCCCACACCGTTCACTGTAACACTCCGATATACCCCACACCCCTCAGTGTAACACTGATATACCCCACACCCCTCACTGTAACACTGACATTCCCCACACCCGTCACTGTAACACTGATATACCCCACACCCCTCACTGTAACACTCCGATATATCCCACACCCCTCACTGTAACACTGATAGAACCCACACCCCTCACTGTAACACTGATATACCCCACACCCCTCACTGTAACATTGATACACCCCACACCCCTCACTGTAACACTGATACACCCCACACCCCTCACTGTATCACTCCAATATACACCACACCCCTCACTGTAACACTGATAGATCACACACCCCTCACTGTAACACTGATATACCGCACTCCCCTCACTGTAACACTGATATACCCCACACCGCTCACTGTTACATTCATATATCCCACACCCCTCACTGTAACACTGATATACCCCACACCCCTCACTGTAACACTGATATACCCCACACCCCTCACTGTAACACTGATATACCCCACACCTCTCACTGTAACACTGATATATCACACACCCCTCCCTGTAACACTCCGATATACCCCACACCCCTCACTGTAACACTGATATACGCCACACCCCTCACTGTAACACTGATATACCCCACACCCCTCACTGTAACACTCCGATATACACCACACCCCTCACTGCAACACTGATATAACCCACACCCCTCACTGTAACACTGATATACCCCTCACCTCTCACTGTAACACTGATATACCCCATACCCCTCACTGTAACACTGATATACCCCACACCCCTCACTGTAACACACTCATATACCCCACACCCCTCACTGTAACACTGATATACCCACACCCCTCACTGTAACTCTGATATAGCCCACACCCCTCACTGAAACACTGATATACCCCACACCCCTCACTGTAACACTCCGATATACCCCACACCCCTCAGTGTAACACTGATATACCCCACACCCCTCACTGTAACACTGACATTCCCCACACCCCTCACTGTAACACTGATATACCCCACACCCCTCACTGTAACACTGATATACCCCACACCCCTCACTGTAACACCCTGATATACCCCACACCCCTCACTGTAACACTTCGATATACCCCACACCCCTCACTGTAACACTGATATACTCCACACCCCTCACTCTAACACTGATATACCCCACACCCCTCACTGTAACACTGATATATCCCACACCCCTCACTGTAACACTGATATATCTCGCACCCCTCACTGTAACACACTGATAAAGCCCACACCCCTCACTGTAACACTGATATACCCCACACCCCTCACTGTAACACTGATATACCCCACACCCCTCACTGTAACACTCCCATATACCCCACACCCCTCACTGTAACACTGATATACCCCACACCCCTCACTGTAACACTGATATACCCCACACCCCTCACTGTAACACTGATATACCCCACACCTCTCACTGTAACACTGATATATCACACACCCCCTCACTGTAACACTGACATACCCCACACCCCTCACTGTAACACTGGTATACCCCACACCGCTCACAGTAACACTGATATAACTCACACCCCTCACTGTAACACTCCGATATACTCCACACCCCTCACTGAAACAGTGATATATTTCACACCCCTCACTTTAACACTGATATACCCCACACCCCTCACTGTAACACTCTGATATACCCCACACCCCTCACTGTAACACTGATATAGCCCACACCCCTCACTGTAACACTGATATACCCCACACCCCTCACTGTAACACTGATACACCCCACACCCCTCACTATAACGCTCCGATATACCCCACACCCCTCAGTGTAACACTGATATACCCCACATTCCTCACTGTCACACTCCGATATACCATACTCCCTCACTGTAACACACCGATATACCCCACACTACTTACTGTAACACTGATATACCCCACACCCCTCACTAACACTCCGATATACCCCACACCCCTCATTGTAACACTGATATACCCCACACCTCTCACTGTAAAACACTCCGATTTACCCCACACCCCTCACTGTAACACTGATATACCCCACACCCCTCACTGTAACACTGATATACCCCACACCCCTCACTGTAACACTCCGATATACCCCACACCCCTCACTGTAACACTGATATACCTCACACACCTCAGTGTAACACTGATATACCCCACACCCCTCACTGCAACACTCCAATATACCCCAAACCCCTCACTGTAACACTCCGATATTCCCACACCCCTCACTGTAACACTGATATACTCCACACCCCTCACTGTAACACTGAAAAACCCCGCACCCCTCGCTGTAACACTGATATACCCCAAACCCTCACTGTAACACTCCGATATACCCCACACCCCTCACTGTAACACTGATATACCCCACACCCCTCACTGTAGCACTCCGATATACACCACACCCCTCACTGTATCACTGATATAACCCACACCCCTCACTGTATCACTGATATACCCCACACCCCTCACTGTAACACTGATATACCCCATACCCCTCACTGTAACACTGATATACCCCACACCCCTCACTGTAACACATTCATATACCCCACACCCCTCACTGTAACTCCGATATACCCCACACCCCTCACTGTAACACTGATATACCCCACACCCCTCACTGTAACACTCCGATATACCCCACACCACTCACTGTAACACTCCGATTTTCCGCACACCCCTCACTGTAACACTGATATACCCCACAGTGTAACACTGATATACTCCACACCCCTCACTGTAACACTGATATACCCCACACCCCTCACTGTAACACTCCGATATACCCCACACCCCTCAGTGTAACACTGATATACCCCACACCCCTCACTGTAACACTGATATACCCCACACCCCTCACTGTAACACTGTGATATACCCCACACCCTCACTGTAACAGTGATATACCCCACACCCCTCACTGTAACACTCTGATATACACCACACCCCTCACTGTAACACTCCGATATGCCCCACACCCCTCACTGTAACACTGATATACTCCACACCCCTCACTGTAACACTGATATACCCCACACCCCTCACTGTAACACTCCGATATACACCACACCCCTCACTGTAACACTGATATAACCCACACCCCTCACTGTAACACTGATATACCCCTCACCTCTCACTGTAACACTGATATACCCCATACCCCTCACTGTAACACAGATATACACCACACCGCTCACTGTAACACACTCATATACCCCACACCCCTCACTGTAACACTGATATACCCACACCCCTCACTGTAACTCTGATATACACCACACCCCTCACTGTAACGCTGATATACCCCACACCCCTCACTGTAACACTCCCATATACCCCACACCCCTCACTGTAACACTGATATACCCCACACCCCTCACTGTAACACTGATATACCCCACACCCCTCACTGTAACACTGATATACCCCACACCTCTCACTGTAACACTGATATATCACACACCCCTCACTGTAACACTCCGATATACCCCACACCCCTCACTGTAACACACTCAGAAAGCCCACACCCCTCACTGTAACACTGACAACCCCACACCCCTCACTGTAACACTGATATACTCCACACCCCTCACTGTAACACTGATATACCTCACACCCCTCACTGTAACACTCCGATATACCCCACACCCCTCACTGAAACAGTGATATATTTCACACCCCTCACTGTAACACTGATATACCCCACACCCCTCACTGTAACACTCTGATATCCCCAACACCCCTCACTGTAACACTGATATACCCCACACCCCTCACTGTAACACTGATATACCCCACACCCCTCACTGTAACACTGATACACCCCACACCCCTCACTATAACGCTCCGATATACCCCACACCTCTCAGTGTAACACTGATATACCCCACACCCCTCACTGTAACACTCCGATATACCCCACACCCCTCACTGTAACACTGATATAACCCACACTGTAACACTGATATACTCCACACCCCTCACTGTAACACTGATATACCCCACACCCCTCACTGTAACACTCCGATGTACCCCACACCCCTCAGTGTAACACTGATATACCCCACACCCCTCACTGTAACACTGATATACCCCACACCCCTCACTGTAACACTGTGATATACCCCACACCCCTCACTGTAACAGTGATATATTTCACACCCCTCACTGTAACACTGATATAACCCACACCCCTCACTGTAACACTGATATACCCCACACCCCTCACTGTAACACTCTGATATACACCACACCCCTCACTCTAACACTCCGATATACCCCACACCCCTCACTGTAACACTGATATACTCCACACCCCTCACTGTAACACTGATATACCCCACACCCCTCACTGTAACACTCCGATATGCACCACACCCCTCACTGTAACACTGATATAACCCACACCCCTCACTGTAACACTGATATACCCCATACCCCTCACTGTAACACTGATATACCCCACACCCCTCACTGTAACACACTCATATACCCCACACCCCTCACTGTAACACTAATATACCCACACCCCTCACTGTAACACTCCGATATACCCCACACCCCTCACTGTAACACTGATACAGCCCACACCCCACAATGTAACACTGATATACTCCACACCCCTCACTGTAACACTGATATACCCCACACCGTTCACTGTAACACTCCGATATACCCCACACCCCTCAGTGTAACACTGATATACCCCACACCCCTCACTGTAACACTGACATTCCCCACACCCCTCACTGTAACACTGATATACCCCACACCTCTCACTGTAACACTGATATACCCCACACCCCTCACTGTAACACTCTGATATACCCCACACCCCTCACTGTAACACTCCGATATACCCCACACCCCTCACTGTAACACTGATATACTCCACACCCCTCACTGTAACACTGATATACCCAACACCCCTCACTTTAACACTGATATACCCCACACCCCTCACTGTAACACTGATATATCCCACACCCCTCACTGTGACACTGATATATCCCGCACCCCTCACTGTAACACACTGATAAAGCCCACACCCCTCACTGTAACACTGACATACCCCACACCCCTCATTGCAACACTGATATACTCCACACCCCTCACTGTAACTCTGATATACACAACACCCCTCACTGTAACGCTGATATACCCCACACCCCTCACTGTAACACTCCCATATACCCCACACCCCTCACTGTAACACCGATATACCCCACACCTCTCACTGTAACACTGATATATCACACACCCCTCACTGTAACACTCCGATATACCCGACACCCCTCACTGTAACACACTCATAAAGCCCACACCCCTCACTGTAACACTGACATACCCCACACCCCTCACTGTAACACTGATATACTCCACACCCCTCACAGTAACACTGATATAACTCACACCCCTCACTGTAACACTCCGATATACTCCACACCCCTCACTGAAACAGTGATATATTTCACACCCCTCACTGTAACACTGATATACCCCACACCCCTCACTGTAACACTGATACACCCCACACCCCTCACTATAACGCTCCGATATACCCCACACCCCTCAGTGTAACACTGATATACCCCACACCCCTCACTGTCACACTCCGATATACCATACTCCCTCACTGTAACACACCGATATACCCCACACCACTTACTGTAACACTGATATACCCCACACCCCTCACTAACACTCCGATATACCCCACACCCCTCACTGTAACACTGATATACCCCACACCTCTCACTGTAAAACACTCCGATTTACCCCACACACCTCACTGTAACACTGATATACCCCACACCCCTCACTGTAACACTGATATACCCCACACCCCTCACTGTAACACTGATATACCCCACACCCCTCACTGTAACACTCCGATATACCCCACACCCCTCACTGTAACACTGATATACCCCACACACCTCAGTGTAACACTGATATACCCCACACCCCTCACTGCAACACTCCAATATACCCCAAACCCCTCACTGTAACACTCCGATATACCCACAACCCTCACTGTAACACTGATATACTCCACACCCCTCACTGTAACACACCGATATACCCCACACCCCTCACTGTAACACTGATATATTTCACAACCCTCACTGTAACACTGATATACCCCACACTGCTCACTGTAACACTGATATATTTCACAACCCTCACTGTAACACTGATATACCCCGCACCCCTCACTGTAACGCTGATATACCCCAAACCCTCACTGCAACACTCCGATATACCCCACACCCCTCACTGTAACACTGATATACCCCACACCCCTCACTGTAACACTGATATACCCCACACCCCTCACTGTAGCACTCCGATATACACCACACCCCTCACTGTAACACTGATATAACCCACACCCCTCACTGTAACACTGATATACCCCACACCCCTCACTGTAACACTGATATACCCCATACCTCTCACTGTAACACTGATATACCCCACACCCCTCACTGTAACACATTCATATACCCCACACCCCTCACTGTAACTCTGATATACCCCACACCCCTCACTGTAACACTGATATACCCCACACCCCTCACTGTAACACTCCGATATACCCCACACCCCTCACTGAAACACTGATATACCCCACACCCCTCACTGTAACACTCCGATATACCCCACACCCCTCACTGTAACACTGATATACCCCACACCCCTCACTGTAACACTCCGATATACCCCACACCCCTCAGTGTGACACTGATATATCCCGCACCCCTCACTGTAACACACTGATAAAGCCCACACCCCTCACTGTAACACTGACATACCCCACACCCCTCATTGCAACACTGATATACTCCACACCCCTCACTGTAACTCTGATATACACAACACCCCTCACTGTAACGCTGATATACCCCACACCCCTCACTCTAACACTCCCATATACCCCACACCCCTCACTGTAACACTGATATACCCCACACCCCTCACTGTAACACCGATATACCCCACACCTCTCACTGTAACACTGATATATCACACACCCCTCACTGTAACACTCCGATATACCCGACACCCCTCACTGTAACACACTCATAAAGCCCACACCCCTCACTGTAACACTGACATACCCGACACCCCTCACTGTAACACTGATATACTCCACACCCCTCACAGTAACACTGATATAACTCACACACCTCACTGTAACACTCCGATATACTCCACACCCCTCACTGAAACAGTGATATATTTCACACCCCTCACTGTAACACTGATATACCCCACACCCCTCACTGTAACACTGATACACCCCACACCCCTCACTATAACGCTCCGATATACCCCACACCCCTCAGTGTAACACTGATATACCCCACACCCCTCACTGTCACACTCCGATATACCATACTCCCTCACTGTAACACACCGATATACCCCACACCACTTACTGTAACACTGATATACCCCACACCCCTCACTAACACTCCGATATACCCCACACCCCTCACTGTAACACTGATATACCCCACACCTCTCACTGTAAAATACTCCGATTTACCCCACACCCCTCACTGTAACACTGATATACCCCACACCCCTCACTGTAACACTGATATACCCCACACCCCTCACTGTAACACTGATATACCCCACACCCCTCACTGTAACACTCCGATATAACCCACACCCCTCACTGTAACACTGATATACCCCACACCCCTCAGTGTAACACTGATATACCCCACACCCCTCACTGTAACACTGACATTCCCCACACCCCTCACTGTAACACTGATATACCCCACACCTCTCACTGTAACACTGATATACCCCACACCCCTCACTGTAACACTCTGATATACCCCACACCCCTCACTGTAACACTCCGATATACCCCACACCCCTCACTGTAACACTGATATACTCCACACCCCTCACTGTAACACTGATATACCCCACACCCCTCACTTTAACACTGATATACCCCACACCCCTCACTGTAACACTGATATATCCCACACCCCTCACTCTGACACTGATATATCCCGCACCCCTCACTGTAACACACTGATAAAGCCCACACCCCTCACTGTAACACTGACATACCCCACACCCCTCATTGCAACACTGATATACTCCACACCCCTCACTGTAACTCTGATATACACAACACCCCTCACTGTAACGCTGATATACCCCACACCCCTCACTGTAACACTCCCATATACCCCACACCCCTCACTGTAACACCGATATACCCCACACCTCTCACTGTAACACTGATATATCACACACCCCTCACTGTAACACTCCGATATACCCGACACCCCTCACTGTAACACACTCATAAAGCCCACACCCCTCACTGTAACACTGACATACCCCACACCCCTCACTGTAACACTGATATACTCCACACCCCTCACAGTAACACTGATATAACTCACACCCCTCACTGTAACACTCCGATATACTCCACACCCCTCACTGAAACAGTGATATATTTCACACCCCTCACTGTAACACTGATATACCCCACACCCCTCACAGTAACACTGATATAACTCACACCCCTCACTATAACGCTCCGATATACCCCACACCCCTCAGTGTAACACTGATATACCCCACACCCCTCACTGTCACACTCCGATATACCATACTCCCTCACTGTAACACACCGATATACCCCACACCACTTACTGTAACACTGATATACCCCACACCCCTCACTAACACTCCGATATACCCCACACCCCTCACTGTAACACTGATATACCCCACACCTCTCACTGTAAAACACTCCGATTTACCCCACACACCTCACTGTAACACTGATATACCCCACACCCCTCACTGTAACACTGATATACCCCACACCCCTCACTGTAACACTGATATACCCCACACCCCTCACTGTAACACTCCGATATACCCCACACCCCTCACTGTAACACTGATATACCCCACACACCTCAGTGTAACACTGATATACCCCACACCCCTCACTGCAACACTCCAATATACCCCAAACCCCTCACTGTAACACTCCGATATACCCACAACCCTCACTGTAACACTGATATACTCCACACCCCTCACTGTAACACACCGATATACCCCACACCCCTCACTGTAACACTGATATATTTCACAACCCTCACTGTAACACTGATATACCCCACACTGCTCACTGTAACACTGATATATTTCACAACCCTCACTGTAACACTGATATACCCCGCACCCCTCACTGTAACGCTGATATACCCCAAACCCTCACTGCAACACTCCGATATACCCCACACCCCTCACTGTAACACTGATATACCCCACACCCCTCACTGTAACACTGATATACCCCACACCCCTCACTGTAGCACTCCGATATACACCACACCCCTCACTGTAACACTGATATAACCCACACCCCTCACTGTAACACTGATATACCCCACACCCCTCACTGTAACACTGATATACCCCATACCTCTCACTGTAACACTGATATACCCCACACCCCTCACTGTAACACATTCATATACCCCACACCCCTCACTGTAACTCTGATATACCCCACACCCCTCACTGTAACACTGATATACCCCACACCCCTCACTGTAACACTCCGATATACCCCACACCCCTCACTGAAACACTGATATACCCCACACCCCTCACTGTAACACTCCGATATACCCCACACCCCTCACTGTAACACTGATATACCCCACACCCCTCACTGTAACACTCCGATATACCCCACACCCCTCAGTGTGACACTGATATATCCCGCACCCCTCACTGTAACACACTGATAAAGCCCACACCCCTCACTGTAACACTGACATACCCCACACCCCTCATTGCAACACTGATATACTCCACACCCCTCACTGTAACTCTGATATACACAACACCCCTCACTGTAACGCTGATATACCCCACACCCCTCACTGTAACACTCCCATATACCCCACACCCCTCACTGTAACACTGATATACCCCACACCCCTCACTGTAACACCGATATACCCCACACCTCTCACTGTAACACTGATATATCACACACCCCTCACTGTAACACTCCGATATACCCGACACCCCTCACTGTAACACACTCATAAAGCCCACACCCCTCACTGTAACACTGACATACCCGACACCCCTCACTGTAACACTGATATACTCCACACCCCTCACAGTAACACTGATATAACTCACACACCTCACTGTAACACTCCGATATACTCCACACCCCTCACTGAAACAGTGATATATTTCACACCCCTCACTGTAACACTGATATACCCCACACCCCTCACTGTAACACTGATACACCCCACACCCCTCACTATAACGCTCCGATATACCCCACACCCCTCAGTGTAACACTGATATACCCCACACCCCTCACTGTCACACTCCGATATACCATACTCCCTCACTGTAACACACCGATATACCCCACACCACTTACTGTAACACTGATATACCCCACACCCCTCACTAACACTCCGATATACCCCACACCCCTCACTGTAACACTGATATACCCCACACCTCTCACTGTAAAATACTCCGATTTACCCCACACCCCTCACTGTAACACTGATATACCCCACACCCCTCACTGTAACACTGATATACCCCACACCCCTCACTGTAACACTGATATACCCCACACCCCTCACTGTAACACTCCGATATAACCCACACCCCTCACTGTAACACTGATATACCCCACACACCTCAGTGTAACACTGATATACCCCACACCCCTCACTGCAACACTCCAATATACCCCAAACCCCTCATTGTAACACTCCGATATACCCACAACCCTCACTGTAACACTGATATACTCCACACCCCTCACTGTAACACACCGATATACCCCACACCCCTCACTGTAACACTGATATATTTCACAAGCCTCACTGTAACACTGATATACCCCACACTGCTCACTGTAACACTGATATATTTCACAACCCTCACTGTAACACTGATATACCCCGCACCCCTCACTGTAACACTGATATACCCCAAACCCTCACTGCAACACTCCGATATACCCCACACCCCTCACTGTAACACTGATATACCCCACACCCCTCACTGTAACACTGATATACCCCACACCCCTCACTGTAGCACTCCGATATACACCACACCCCTCACTGTAACACTGATATAACCCACACCCCTCACTGTAACACTGATATACCCCACACCCCTCACTGTAACACTGATATACCCCATACCCCTCACTGTAACACTGATATACCCCACACCCCTCACTGTAACACATTCATATACCCCACACCCCTCACTGTAACTCTGATATACCCCACACCCCTCACTGTAACACTGATATACCCCACACCCCTCACTGTAACACTCCGATATACCCCACACCCCTCACTGAAACACTGATATACCCCACACCCCTCACTGTAACACTCCGATATACCCCACACCCCTCACTGTAACACTGATATACCCCACACCCCTCACTGTAACACTCCGATATACCCCACACCCCTCAGTGTAACACTGATATACCCCACACCCCTCACTGTAACACTGATATACCCCACACCCCTCCCTGTAACACTGTGATATACCCCACACCCCTCACTGTAACACTGATGTACCCCACACCCCTCACTGTAACACTCTGATATACACCACACCCCTCACTGTAACACTCCGATATACCCCACACCCCTCACTGTAACACTGATATACTCCACACCCCTCACTGTAACACTGATATACCCCACACCCCTCACTGTAACACTCCGATATACACCACACCCCTCACTGTAACACTGATATAACCCACACCCCTCACTGTAACACTGATATACCCCTTACCTCTCACTGTAACACTGATATACCCCACACCCCTCACTGTAACACACTCATATACCCCACACCCCTCACTGTAACACTGATATACCCACACCCCTCACTGTAACTCTGATATAGCCCACACCCCTCACTGAAACACTGATATACCCCACACCCCTCACTGTAACACTCCGATATACCCCACACCCCTCACTGTAACACTGATATAGCGCACACCCCACAATGTAACACTGATATACTCCACACCCCTCACTGTAACACTGATATACCCCACACCGTTCACTGTAACACTCCGATATACCCCACTCCCCTCAGTGTAACACTGATACACCCCACACCCCTCACTATAACGCTCCGATATACCCCACACCCCTCAGTGTAACACTGATATACCCCACACCCCTCACTGTCACACTCCGATATACCATACTCCCTCACTGTAACACACCGATATACCCCACACCCCTCACTGTAACACTGATATACCCCACACCCCTCACTAACACTCCGATATACCCCACACCCCTCACTGTAACACTGATATACGCCACACCTCTCACTGTAAAACACTCCGATTTACCCCACACCCCTCACTGTAACACTGATATACCCCACACCCCTCACTGTAACACTGAAAACCGCACACCCCTCACTGTAACACTGATATACCCCACACCCCTCACTGTAACACTCCGATATACCCCACACCCCTCACTGTAACACTGATATACCCCACACACCTCAGTGTAACACTGATATACCCCACACCCCTCACTGCAACACTCCAATATACCCGAAACCCCTCACTGTAACACTGCGATATACCCACACCCCTCACTGTAACACTGATATACCCCACACCGCTCACTGTAACACTGATATGCCCCGCACCCCTCACTGTAACACTGATATACCCCAAACCCTCACTGTAACACTCCAATATACCCCACACCCCTCACTGTAACACTGATATACCCCACACCCCTCACTGTAACACTGATATACCCCACACCCCTCACTGTAACACTCCGATATACACCACACCCCTCACTGTAACACTGATATAACCCACACCCCTCACTGTAACACTGATATACCTCACACCCCTCACTGTAACACTGATATACCCCATACCCCTCACTGTAACACTGATATACCCCACACCCCTCACTGTAACACACTCATATACCCCACACCCCTCACTGTAACTCTGATATACCCCACACCCCTCACTGTAACACTGATATACCCCACACCCCTCGCTGAAACACTGCGATATACCCCACACCCCTCACTGTAACACTGATATACCCCACACCCCACACTGTAACACTGATATACTCCACACCCCTCACTGTAACACTGATATACCCCACACCCCTCACTGTAACACTCCGATATACCCCACACCCCTCAGTGTAACACTGATATACCCCACACCCCTCACTGCAACACTGATATACCCCACACCCCTCACTGTAACACTGTGATATACCCCACACCCCTCACTGTAACACTGATATACCCCACACCCCTCACTGTAACACTGATATACCCCACACCCCTCAATGTAACACTCCGATATACCCCACACCCCTCACTGAAACAGTGATATATTTCACACCCCTCACTGTAACACTGATATAACCCACACCCCTCACTGTAACACTGATATACCCCACACCCCTCACTGCAACATTGATATACCCCACACCCCTCACTGTAACACTGATATACCCCACACCCCTCACTGTAACACTCCAATATACCCCACACCCCTCACTATAACACTGATATACCACACACCCCTCACTGTAACACTGATATACCCCACACCCCTCTCTGTAACACAGATATACACCACACCGCTCACTGTAACACACTCATATACCCCACACCCCTCACTGTAACACTGATATACCCACACCCCTCACTGTAACTCTGATATACACCACACCCCTCACTGTAACGCTGATATACCCCACACCCCTCACTGTAACACTCCCATATACCCCACACCCCTCACTGTAACACTGATATACCCCACACCCCTCACTGTAACACTGATATACCCCACCCCCCTCACTGTAACACTGATATACCCCACACCCCTCACTGTAACACTGATATATCACACACCCCTCACTGTAACTCTGATATACACCACACCCCTCACTGTAACGCTGATATACCCCACACCCCTCACTGTAACACTGATATACCCCACACACCTCAGTGTAACACTGATATACCCCACACCCCTCACTGCAACACTCCAATATACCCCAAACCCCTCACTGTAACACTCCGATATACCCACAACCCTCACTGTAACACTGATATACTCCACACCCCTCACTGTAACACACCGATATACCCCACACCCCTCACTGTAACACTGATATACCCCACACCCCTCACTGTAACACTGATATACCCCACACACCTCAGTGTAACACTGATATACCCCACACCCCTCACTGCAACACTCCAATATACCCCAAACCCCTCACTGTAACACTCCAATATAACCACAACCCTCACTGTAACACTGATATAGCACACACCCCACAATGTAACACTGATATACTCCACACCCCTCACTGTAACACTGATATACCCCACACCGTTCACTGTAACACTCCGATATACCCCACTCCCCTCAGTGTAACACTGATACACCCCACACCCCTCACTATAACGCTCCGATATACCCCACACCCCTCAGTGTAACACTGATATACCCCACACCCCTCACTGTCACACTCCGATATACCATACTCCCTCACTGTAACACACCGATATACCCCACACCCCTCACTGTAACACTGATATACCCCACACCCCTCACTAACACTCCGATATACCCCACACCCCTCACTGTAACACTGATATACGCCACACCTCTCACTGTAAAACACTCCGATTTACCCCACACCCCTCACTGTAACACTGATATACCCCACACCCCTCACTGTAACACTGAAAACCCCACACCCCTCACTGTAACACTGATATACCCCACACCCCTCACTGTAACACTCCGATATACCCCACACCCCTCACTGTAACACTGCGATATACCCACACCCCTCACTGTAACACTGATATACCCCACACCGCTCACTGTAACACTGATATGCCCCGCACCCCTCACTGTAACACTGATATACCCCAAACCCTCACTGTAACACTCCAATATACCCCACACCCCTCACTGTAACACTGATATACCCCACACCCCTCACTGTAACACTGATATACCCCACACCCCTCACTGTAACACTCCGATATACACCACACCCCTCACTGTAACACTGATATACCTCACACCCCTCACTGTAACACTGATATACCCCATACCCCTCACTGTAACACTGATATACCCCACACCCCTCACTGTAACACACTCATATACCCCACACCCCTCACTGTAACTCTGATATACCCCACACCCCTCACTGTAACACTGATATACCCCACACCCCTCGCTGAAACACTGCGATATACCCCACACCCCTCACTGTAACACTGATATACCCCACACCCCACACTGTAACACTGATATACTCCACACCCCTCACTGTAACACTGATATACCCCACACCCCTCACTGTAACACTCCGATATACCCCACACCCCTCAGTGTAACACTGATATACCCCACACCCCTCACTGCAACACTGATATACCCCACACCCCTCACTGTAACACTGTGATATACCCCACACCCCTCACTGTAACACTGATATACCCCACACCCCTCACTGTAACACTGATATACCCCACACCCCTCAATGTAACACTCCGATATACCCCACACCCCTCACTGAAACAGTGATATATTTCACACCCCTCACTGTAACACTGATATAACCCACACCCCTCACTGTAACACTGATATACCCCACACCCCTCACTGCAACATTGATATACCCCACACCCCTCACTGTAACACTGATATACCCCACACCCCTCACTGTAACACTCCAATATACCCCACACCCCTCACTATAACACTGATATACCACACACCCCTCACTGTAACACTGATATACCCCACACCCCTCTCTGTAACACAGATATACACCACACCGCTCACTGTAACACACTCATATACCCCACACCCCTCACTGTAACACTGATATACCCACACCCCTCACTGTAACTCTGATATACACCACACCCCTCACTGTAACGCTGATATACCCCACACCCCTCACTGTAACACTCCCATATACCCCACACCCCTCACTGTAACACTGATATACCCCACACCCCTCACTGTAACACTGATATACCCCACCCCCCTCACTGTAACACTGATATACCCCACACCTCTCACTGTAACACTGATATATCACACACCCCTCACTGTAACTCTGATATACACCACACCCCTCACTGTAACGCTGATATACCCCACACCCCTCACTGTAACACTGATATACCCCACACACCTCAGTGTAACACTGATATACCCCACACCCCTCACTGCAACACTCCAATATACCCCAAACCCCTCACTGTAACACTCCGATATACCCACAACCCTCACTGTAACACTGATATACTCCACACCCCTCACTGTAACACACCGATATACCCCACACCCCTCACTGTAACACTGATATACCCCACACCCCTCACTGTAACACTGATATACCCCACACACCTCAGTGTAACACTGATATACCCCACACCCCTCACTGCAACACTCCAATATACCCCAAACCCCTCACTGTAACACTCCGATATACCCACAACCCTCACTGTAACACTGATATACTCCACACCCCTCACTGTAACACACCGATATACCCCACACCCCTCACTGTAACACTGATATATTTCACAACCCTCACTGTAACACTGATATACCCCACACTGCTCACTGTAACACTGATATATTTCACAACCCTCACTGTAACACTGATATACCCCGCACCCCTCACTGTAACACTGATATACCCCAAACCCTCACTGCAACACTCCGATATACCCCACACCCCTCACTGTAACACTGATATACCCCACACCCCTCACTGTAACACTGATATACCCCACACCCCTCACTGTAGCACTCCGATATACACCACACCCCTCACTGTAACACTGATATAACCCACACCCCTCACTGTAACACTGATATACCCCACACCCCTCACTGTAACACTGATATACCCCATACCCCTCACTGTAACACTGATATACCCCACACCCCTCACTGTAACACATTCATATACCCCACACCCCTCACTGTAACTCTGATATACCCCACACCCCTCACTGTAACACTGATATACCCCACACCCCTCACTGTAACACTCCGATATACCCCACACCCCTCACTGAAACACTGATATACCCCACACCCCTCACTGTAACACTCCGGTATACCCCACACCCCTCACTGTAACACTGATATACCCCACACCCCTCACTGTAACACTCCGATATACCCCACACCCCTCAGTGTGACACTGATATATCCCGCACCCCTCACTGTAACACACTGATAAAGCCCACACCCCTCACTGTAACACTGACATACCCCACACCCCTCATTGCAACACTGATATACCCCACACCCCTCACTGTAACACTCCCATATACCCCACACCCCTCACTGTAACACTGATATACCCCACACCCCTCACTGTAACACCGATATACCCCACACCTCTCACTGTAACACTGATATATCACACACCCCTCACTGTAACACTCCGATATACCCGACACCCCTCACTGTAACACACTCATAAAGCCCACACCCCTCACTGTAACACTGACATACCCCACACCCCTCACTGTAACACTGATATACTCCACACCCCTCACAGTAACACTGATATAACTCACACCCCTCACTGTAACACTCCGATATACTCCACACCCCTCACTGAAACAGTGATATATTTCACACCCCTCACTGTAACACTGATATACCCCACACCCCTCACTGTAACACTGATACACCTCACACCCCTCACTATAACGCTCCGATATACCCCACACCCCTCAGTGTAACACTGATATACCCCACACCCCTCACTGTCACACTCCGATATACCATACTCCCTCACTGTAACACACCGATATACCCCACACCACTTACTGTAACACTGATATACCCCACACCCCTCACTAACACTCCGATATACCCCACACCCCTCACTGTAACACTGATATACCCCACACCTCTCACTGTAAAACACTCCGATTTACCCCACACCCCTCACTGTAACACTGATATACCCCACACCCCTCACTGTAACACTGATATACCCCACACCCCTCACTGTAACACTGATATACCCCACACCCCTCACTGTAACACTCCGATATACCCCACACCCCTCACTGTAACACTGATATACCCCACACACCTCAGTGTAACACTGATATACCCCACACCCCTCACTGCAACACTCCAATATACCCCAAACCCCTCACTGTAACACTCCGATATACCCACAACCCTCACTGTAACACTGATATACTCCACACCCCTCACTGTAACACACCGATATACCCCACACCCCTCACTGTAACACTGATATATTTCACAACCCTCACTGTAACACTGATATACCCCACACTGCTCACTGTAACACTGATATATTTCACAACCCTCACTGTAACACTGATATACCCCGCACCCCTCACTGTAACACTGATATACCCCAAACCCTCACTGCAACACTCCGATATACCCCACACCCCTCACTGTAACACTGATATACCCCACACCCCTCACTGTAACACTGATATACCCCACACCCCTCACTGTAGCACTCCGATATACAACACACCCCTCACTGTAACACTGATATAACCCACACCCCTCACTGTAACACTGATATACCCCACACCCCTCACTGTAACTCTGATATACCCCACACCCCTCACTGTAACACTGATATACCCCACACCCCTCACTGTAACACTCCGATATACCCCACACCCCTCAGTGTAACACTGATATACCCCACACCCCTCACTGTAACACTGATATACCCCACACCCCTCACTGTAACACTCTGATATACACCACACCCCTCACTGTAACACTCCGATATACCCCACACCCCTCACTGTAACACTGATATACTCCACACCCCTCACTGTAACACTGATATACCCCACACCCCTCACTGTAACACTCCGATATACACCACACCCCTCACTGTAACACTGATATAACCCACACCCCTCACTGTAACACTGATATACCCCTCACCTCTCACTGTAACACTGATATACCCCATACCCCTCACTGTAACACTGATATACCCCACACCCCTCACTGTAACACACTCATATAACCCACACCCCTCACTGTAACACTGATATACCCACACCCCTCACTGTAACTCTGATATAGCCCACACCCCTCACTGAAACACTGATATACCCCACACCCCTCACTGTAACACTCCGATATACCCCACACCCCTCACTGTAACACTGATATAGCACACACCCCACAATGTAACACTGATATACTCCACACCCCTCACTGTAACACTGATATACCCCACACCGTTCACTGTAACACTCCGATATACCCCACTCCCCTCAGTGTAACACTGATACACCCCACACCCCTCACTATAACGCTCCGATATACCCCACACCCCTCAGTGTAACACTGATATACCCCACACCCCTCACTGTCACACTCCGATATACCATACTCCCTCACTGTAACACACCGATATACCCCACACCCCTCACTGTAACACTGATATACCCCACACCCCTCACTAACACTCCGATATACCCCACACCCCTCACTGTAACACTGATATACGCCACACCTCTCACTGTAAAACACTCCGATTTACCCCACACCCCTCACTGTAACACTGATATACCCCACACCCCTCACTGGAGCACTGAAAACCCCACACCCCTCACTGTAACACTGATATACCCCACACCCCTCACTGTAACACTCCGATATACCCCACACCCCTCACTGTAACACTGATATACCCCACACACCTCAGTGTAACACTGATATACCCCACACCCCTCACTGCAACACTCCAATATACCCCAAACCCCTCACTGTAACACTCCGATATACCCACACCCCTCACTGTAACACTGATATACCCCACACCGCTCACTGTAACACTGATATGCCCCGCACCCCTCACTGTAACACTGATATACCCCAAACCCTCACTGTAACACTCCAATATACCCCACACCCCTCACTGTAACACTGATATACCCCACACCCCTCACTGTAACACTGATATACCCCACACCCCTCACTGTAACACTCCGATATACACCACACCCCTCACTGTAACACTGATATAACCCACACCCCTCACTGTAACACTGATATACCTCACACCCCTCACTGTAACACTGATATACCCCATACCCCTCACTGTAACACTGATATACCCCACACCCCTCACTGTAACACACTCATATACCCACACCCCTCACTGTAACTCTGATATACCCCACACCCCTCACTGTAACACTGATATACCCCATACCCCTCACTGAAACACTGCGATATACCCCACACCCCTCACTGTAACACTGATATACCCCACACCCCACACTGTAACACTGATATACTCCACACCCCTCACTGTAACACTGATATACCCCACACCCCTCACTGTAACACTCCGATATACCCCACACCCCTCAGTGTAACACTGATATACCCCACACCCCTCACTGCAACACTGATATACCCCACACCCCTCACTGTAACACTGTGATATACCCCACACCCCTCACTGTAACACTGATATACCCCACACCCCTCACTGTAACACTGATATACCCCACACCCCTCAATGTAACACTCCGATATACCCCACACCCCTCACTGAAACAGTGATATATTTCACACCCCTCACTGTAACACTGATATAACCCACACCCCTCACTGTAACACTGATATACCCCACACCCCTCACTGCAACATTGATATACCCCACACCCCTCACTGTAACACTGATATACCCCACACCCCTCACTGTAACACTCCAATATACCCCACACCCCTCACTATAACACTGATATACCACACACCCCTCACTGTAACACTGAGATACCCCACACCCCTCTCTGTAACTCTGATATACACCACACCCCTCACTGTAACGCTGATATACCCCACACCCCTCACTGTAACACTCCCATATACCCCACACCCCTCACTGTAACACTGATATACCCCACACCCCTCACTGTAACACTGATATACCCCACCCCCCTCACTGTAACACTGATATACCCCACACCTCTCACTGTAACACTGATATATCACACACCCCTCACTGTAACACTCCGATATACCCCACACCCCTCACTGTAACACACTCATAAAGCCCACACCCCTCACTGTAACACTGACAACCCCACACCCCTCACTGTAACACTGATATACCTCACACCCCTCACTGTAACACTGATATACCTCACACCCCTCACTGTAACACTGATATACCCCATACCCCTCACTGTAACACTGATATACCCCACACCCCTCACTGTAACACACTCATATACCCCACACCCCTCACTGTAACTCTGATATACCCCACACCCCTCACTGTAACACTGATATACCCCACACCCCTCGCTGAAACACTGCGATATACCCCACACCCCTCACTGTAACACTGATATACCCCACACCCCACACTGTAACACTGATATACTCCACACCCCTCACTGTAACACTGATATACCCCACACCCCTCACTGTAACACTCCGATATACCCCACACCCCTCAGTGTAACACTGATATACCCCACACCCCTCACTGCAACACTGTGATATACCCCACACCCCTCACTGTATCAGTGATATACCCCACACCCCTCACTGTAACACTGATATACCCCACACCCCTCACTGTAACACTGATATACCCCACACCCCTCAATGTAACACTCCGATATACCCCACACCCCTCACTGAAACAGTGATATATTTCACACCCCTCACTGTAACACTGATATACCCCACACCCCTCACTGTAACACTTTGATATCCCCAACACCCCTCACTGTAACACTGATATACCCCACACCCCTCACTGTAACACTGATATACCCCACATCCCTCACTGTAACACTGATACACCCCACACCCCTCACTATAACGCTCCGATATACCCCACACCCCTCAGTGTAACACTGATACACCCCACACCCCTCACTGTAACACTCCGATATACCCCACACCCCTCACTGAAACAGTGATATATTTCACACCCCTCACTCCAACACTGATATACTCCACACCCCTCACTGTAACACTGATATACCCCACACCCCTCACTGTAACACTGATATACCCCTCACCTCTCACTGTAACACTGATATACCCCATACCCCTCACTGTAACACTGATCTCCCCCACACCCCTCACTGTAACACACTCATATACCCCACACCCCTCACTGTAACACTGATATACCCACACCCCTCACTGTAACTCTGATATAGCCCACACCCCTCACTGAAACACTGATATACCCCACACCCCTCACTGTAACACTGATATACTCCACACCCCTCACTGTAACACTGATATACCCCACACCGTTCACTGTAACACTCCGATATACCCCACACCCCTCAGTGTAACACTGATATACCCCACACCCCTCACTGTAACACTGACTTTCCCCACACCCCTCACTGTAACACTGATATATCACACACCCCTCACTGTAACACTCCGATATACCCGACACCCCTCACTGTAACACACTCATAAAGCCCACACCCCTCACTGTAACACTGACATACCCCACACCCCTCACTGTAACACTGATATACTCCACACCCCTCACAGTAACACTGATATAACTCACACCCCTCACTGTAACACTCCGATATACTCCACACCCCTCACTGAAACAGTGATATATTTCACACCCCTCACTGTAACACTGATATACCCCACACCCCTCACTGTAACACTGATACACCCCACACCCCTCACTATAACGCTCCGATATACCCCACACCCCTCAGTGTAACACTGATATACCCCACACCCCTCACTGTCACACTCCGATATACCATACTCCCTCACTGTAACACACCGATATACCCCACACCACTTACTGTAACACTGATATACCCCACACCCCTCACTAACACTCCGATATACCCCACACCCCTCACTGTAACACTGATATACCCCACACCTCTCACTGTAAAACACTCCGATTTACCCCACACCCCTCACTGTAACACTGATATACCCCACACCCCTCACTGTAACACTGATATACCCCACACCCCTCACTGTAACACTGATATACCCCACACCCCTCACTGTAACACTCCGATATACCCCACACCCCTCACTGTAACACTGATATACCCCACACACCTCAGTGTAACACTGATATACCCCACACCCCTCACTGCAACACTCCAATATACCCCAAACCCCTCACTGTAACACTCTGATATACCCACAACCCTCACTGTAACACTGATATACTCCACACCCCTCACTGTAACACACCGATATACCCCACACCCCTCACTGTAACACTGATATATTTCACAACCCTCACTGTAACACTGATATACCCCGCACCCCTCACTGTAACACTGATATACCCCAAACCCTCACTGCAACACTCCGATATACCCCACACCCCTCACTGTAACACTGATATACCCCACACCCCTCACTGTAACACTGATATACCCCACACCCCTCACTGTAGCACTCCGATATACACCACACCCCTCACTGTAACACTGATATAACCCACACCCCTCACTGTAACACTGATATACCCCACACCCCTCACTGTAACACTGATATACCCCATACCCCTCACTGTAACACTGATATACCCCACACCCCTCACTGTAACACATTCATATACCCCACACCCCTCACTGTAACTCTGATATACCCCACACCCCTCACTGTAACACTGATATACCCCACACCCCTCACTGTAACACTCCGATATACCCCACACCCCTCACTGAAACACTGATATACCCCACACCCCTCACTGTAACACTCCGATATACCCCACACCCCTCACTGTAACACTGATATACCCCATACCCCTCACTGTAACACTCCGATATACCCCACACCCCTCAGTGTAACACTGATATACCCCACACCCCTCACTGTAACACTGATATACCCCACACCCCTCACTGTAACACTGTGATATACCCCACACCCCTCACTGTAACACTGATATACCCCACACCCCTCACTGTAACACTCTGATATACACCACACCCCTCACTGTAACACTCCGATATACCCCACACCCCTCACTGTAACACTGATATACTCCACACCCCTCACTGTAACACTGATATACCCCACACCCCTCACTGTAACACTCCGATATACACCACACCCCTCACTGTAACACTGATATAACCCACACCCCTCACTGTAACACTGATATACCCCTCACCTCTCACTTTAACACTGATATACCCCATACCCCTCACTGTAACACTGATATACCCCACACCCCTCACTGTAACACACTCATATACCCCACACCCCTCACTGTAACACTGATATACCCACACCCCTCACTGTAACTCTGATATAGCCCACACCCCTCACTGAAACACTGATATACCCCACACCCCTCACTGTAACACTCCGATATACCCCACACCCCTCACTGTAACACTGATATAGCACACACCCCACAATGTAACACTGATATACTCCACACCCCTCACTGTAACACTGATATACCCCACACCGTTCACTGTAACACTCCGATATACCCCACTCCCCTCAGTGTAACACTGATACACCCCACACCCCTCACTATAACGCTCCGATATACCCCACACCCCTCAGTGTAACACTGATATACCCCACACCCCTCACTGTCACACTCCGATATACCATACTCCCTCACTGTAACACACCGATATACCCCACACCCCTCACTGTAACACTGATATACCCCACACCCCTCACTAACACTCCGATATACCCCACACCCCTCACTGTAACACTGATATACCCCACACCTCTCACTGTAAAACACTCCGATTTACCCCACACCCCTCACTGTAACACTGATATACCCCACACCCCTCACTGTAACACTGAAAAACCCCACACCCCTCACTGTAACACTGATATACCCCACACCCTCACTGTAACACTCCGATATACCCCACACCCCTCACTGTAACACTGATATACCCCACACACCTCAGTGTAACACTGATATACCCCACACCCCTCACTGCAACACTCCAATATACCCCAAACCCCTCACTGTAACACTCCGATATACCCACACCCCTCACTGTAACACTCATATACCCCACACCGCTCACTGTAACACTGATATGCCCCGCACCCCTCACTGTAACACTGATATACCCCAAACCCTCACTGTAACACTCCAATATACCCCACACCCCTCACTGTAACACTGATATACCCCACACCCCTCACTGTAACACTGATATACCCCACACCCCTCACTGTAACACTCCGATATACACCACACCCCTCACTTTAACACTGATATAACCCACACCCCTCACTGTAACACTGATATACCTCACACCCCTCACTGTAACACTGATATACCCCATACCCCTCACTGTAACACTGATATACCCCACACCCCTCACTGTAACACACTCATATACCCCACACCCCTCACTGTAACTCTGATATACCCCACACCCCTCACTGTAACACTGATATACCCCACACCCCTCGCTGAAACACTGCGATATACCCCACACCCCTCACTGTAACACTGATATACCCCACACCCCACACTGTAACACTGATATACTCCACACCCTCACTGTAACACTGATATACCCCACACCCCTCACTGTAACACTCCGATATACCCACACCCCTCAGTGTAACACTGATATACCCCACACCCCTCACTGCAACACTGATATACCCCACACCCCTCACTGTAACACTGTGATATACCCCACACCCCTCACTGTAACACTGATATACCCCACACCCCTCACTGTAACACTGATATACCCCACACCCCTCAATGTAACACTCCGATATACCCCACACCCCTCACTGAAACAGTGATATATTTCACACCCCTCACTGTAACACTGATATAACCCACGCCCCTCACTGTAACACTGATATACCCCACACCCCTCACTGCAACATTGATATACCCCACACCCCTCACTGTAACACTCCAATATACCCCACACCCCTCACTATAACACTGATATACCACACACCCCTCACTGTAACACTGATATACCCCACACCCCTCTCTGTAACACAGATATACACCACACCGCTCACTGTAACACACTCATATACCCCACACCCCTCACTGTAACACTGATATACCCACACCCCTCACTGTAACTCTGATATACACCACACCCCTCACTGTAACGCTGATATACCCCACACCCCTCACTGTAACACTCCCATATACCCCACACCCCTCACTGTAACACTGATATACCCCACACCCCTCACTGTAACACTGATATACCCCACCCCCCTCACTGTAACACTGATATACCCCACACCTCTCACTGTAACACTGATATATCACACACCCCTCACTGTAACACTCCGATATACCCCACACCCCTCACTGTAACACACTCATAAAGCCCACACCCCTCACTGTAACAGTGACAACCCCACACCCCTCACTGTAACACTGATATACCTCACACCCCTCACTGTAACACTGATATACCTCACACCCCTCACTGTAACACTGATATACCCCATACCCCTCACTGTAACACTGATATACCCCACACCCCTCACTGTAACACACTCATATACCCCACACCCCTCACTGTAACTCTGATATACCCCACACCCCTCACTGTAACACTGATATACCCCACACCCCTCGCTGAAACACTGCGATATACCCCACACCCCTCACTGTAACACTGATATACCCCACACCCCACACTGTAACACTGATATACTCCACAACCCTCACTGTAACACTGATATACCCCACACCCCTCACTGTAACACTCCGATATACCCCACACCCCTCAGTGTAACACTGATATACCCCACACCCCTCACTGCAACACTGATATACCCCACACCCCTCACTGTAACACTGTGATATACCCCACACCCCTCACTGTAACACTGATATACCCCACACCCCTCACTGTAACACTGATATACCCCACACCCCTCAATGTAACACTCCGATATACCCCACACCACTCACTGAAACAGTGATATATTTCACACCCCTCACTGTAACACTGATATACCCCACACCCCTCACTGTAACACTTTGATATCCCCAACACCCCTCACTGTAACACTGATATACCCCACACCCCTCACTGTAACACTGATATACCCCACACCCCTCACTGTAACACTGATACACCCCACACCCCTCACTATAACGCTCCGATATACCCCACACCCCTCAGTGTAACACTGATATACCCCACACCCCTCACTGTAACACTCCGATATACCCCACACTCCTCACTGTAACACTGATATAACCCACACTGTAACACTGATATACTCCACACCCCTCACTGTAACACTGACATACCCCACACCCCTCACTGTAACACTCCGATATACCCCACACCCCTCAGTGTAACACTGATATACCCCACACCCCTCACTGTAACACTGATATACCCCACACCCCTCACTGCAACACTGTGATATACCCCACACCCCTCACTGTATCAGTGATATACCCCACACCCCTCACTGTAACACTCTGATATACACCACACCCCTCACTGTAACACTCCGATATACCCCACACCCCTCACTGTAACACTGATATACTCCACAGCCCTCACTGTAACACTGATATACCCCACACCCCTCACTGTAACACTGATACACCCCACACCCCTCACTGTAACACTCCGATATACCCCACACCCCTCACTGAAACAGTGATATATTTCACACCCCTCACTCTAACACTGATATACTCCACACCCCTCACTGTAACACTGATATACCCCACACCCCTCACTGTAACACTGATATACCCCTCACCTCTCACTGTAACACTGATATACCCCATACCCCTCACTGTAACACTGATCTCCCCCACACCCCTCACTGTAACACACTCATATACCCCACACCCCTCACTGTAACACTGATATACCCACACCCCTCACTGTAACTCTGATATAGCCCACACCCCTCACTGAAACACTGATATACCCCACACCCCTCACTGTAACACTCCGATATACCCCACACCCCTCACTGTAACACTGATATAGCCCACACCCCACAATGTAACACTGATATACTCCACACCCCTCACTGTAACACTGATATACCCCACACCGTTCACTGTAACACTCCGATATACCCCACACCCCTCAGTGTAACACTGATATACCCCACACCCCTCACTGTAACACTGACATTCCCCACACCCCTCACTGTAACACTGATATACCCCACACCCCTCACTGTAACACTGATATACCCCACACCCCTCACTGTAACACTCTGATATACCCCACACCCCTCACTGTAACACTCCGATATACCCCACACCCCTCACTGTAACACTGATATACTCCACACCCCTCACTGTAACACTGATATACCCCACACCCCTCACTTTAACACTGATATACCCCACACCCCTCACTGCAACACTGATATATCCCACACCCCTCACTGTAACACTGATATATCCTGCACCCCTCACTGTAACACACTGATAAAGCCCACACCCCTCACTTTAACACTGACATACCCCACACCCCTCATTGCAACATTGATATACTCCACACCCGTCACTGTAACTCTGATATACACAACACCCCTCACTGTAACGCTGATATACCCCACACCCCTCACTGTAACACTCCCATATACCCCACACCCCTCACTGTAACACTGATATACCCCACACCCCTCACTGTAACACTGATACACCCCACACCTCTCACTGTAACACTGATATATCACACACCCCTCACTGTAACACTCCGATATACCCGACACCCCTCACTGTAACACACTCATAAAGCCCACACCCCTCACTGTAACACTGACATACCCCACACCCCTCAATGTAACACACCGATATACCCCACACCCCTCACTGTAACACTGATATATTTCACAACCCTCACTGTAACACTGATATACCCCACACTGCTCACTGTAACACTGATATATTTCACAACCCTCACTGTAACACTGAGAAACCCCGCACCCCTCACTGTAACACTGATATACCCCAAACCCTCACTGTAACACTCCGATATACCCCACACCCCTCACTGTAACACTGATATACCCCACACCCCTCACTGTAACACTGATATACCCCACACCCCTCACTGTAGCACTCCGATATACACCACACCCCTCACTGTAACACTGATATAACCCACACCCCTCACTGTAACACTGATATACCCCACACCCCTCACTGTAACACTGATATACCCCATACCCCTCACTGTAACACTGATATACCCCACACCCCTCACTGTAACACATTCATATACCCCACACCCCTCACTGTAACTCTGATATACCCCACACCCCTCACTGTAACACTGATATACCCCACACCCCTCACTGTAACACTCCGATATACCCCACACCACTCACTGAAACACTGATATACCCCACACCCCTCACTGTAACACTCCGATATACCCCACACCCCTCACTGTAACACTGATATACCCTACACCCCTCACTGTAACACTCCGATATACCCCACACCCCTCAGTGTAACACTGATATACCCCACACCCCTCACTGTAACACTGATATACCCCACACCCCTCACTGTAACACTGTGATATACCCCACACCCCTCACTGTAACACTGATATACCCCACACCCCTCACTGTAACACTCTGATATACACCACACCCCTCACTTTAACACTCCGATATACCCCACACCCCTCACTGTAACACTGATATACTCCACACCCCTCACTGTAACACTGATATACCCCACACCCCTCACTGTAACACTCCGATATACACCACACCCCTCACTGTAACACTGATATAACCCACACCCCTCACTGTAACACTGATATACCCCTCACCTCTCACTGTAACACTGATATACCCCATACCCCTCACTGTAACACTGATATACCCCACACCCCTCACTGTAACACACTCATATACCCCACACCCCTCACTGTAACACTGATATACCCACACCCCTCACTGTAACTCTGATATAGCCCACACACCTCACTGAAACACTGATATACCCCACACCCCTCACTGTAACACTCCGATATACCCCACACCCCTCACTGTAACACCGATATAGCCCACACCCCACAATGTAACACTGATATACTCCACACCCCTCACTGTAACACTGATATACCCCACACCGTTCACTGTAACACTCCGATATACCCCACTCCCCTCAGTGTAACACTGATACACGCCACACCCCTCACTATAACGCTCCGATATACCCCACACCCCTCAGTGTAACACTGATATACCCCACACCCCTCACTGTCACACTCCGATATACCATACTCCCTCACTGTAACACACCGATATACCCCACACCCCTCACTGTAACACTGATATACCCCACACCCCTCACTAACACTCCGATATACCCCACACCCCTCACTGTAACACTGATATACCCCACACCTCTCACTGTAAAACACTCCGATTTACCCCACACCCCTCACTGTAACACTGATATACCCCACACCCCTCACTGTAACACTGATATACCCCACACCCCTCACTGTAACACTGATATACCCCACACCCCTCACTGTAACACTCCGATATACCCCACACCCCTCACTGTAACACTGATATACCCCACACACCTCAGTGTAACACTGATATACCCCACACCCCTCACTGCAACACTCCAATATACCCCAAACCCCTCACTGTAACACTCCGATATACCCACACCCCTCACTGTAACACTGATATACTCCACACCCCTCACTGTAACGCTCCGATATACCCCACACCCCTCACTGTTGCACTGATATATTTCACAACCCTCACTGTAACACTGATATACCCCACACCGCTCACTGTAACACTGATATGCCCCGCACCCCTCACTGTAACACTGATATACCCCAAACCCTCACTGTAACACTCCAATATACCCCACACCCCTCACTGTAACACTGATATACCCCACACCCCTCACTGTAACACTGATATACCCCACACCCCTCACTGTAACACTCCGATATACACCACACCCCTCACTGTAACACTGATATAACCCACACCCCTCACTGTAACACACTCATATACCCCACACCCCTCACTGTAACACTGATATACCCACACCCCTCACTGTAACTCTGATATAGCCCACACACCTCACTGAAACACTGATATACCCCACACCCCTCACTGTAACACTCCGATATACCCCACACCCCTCACTGTAACACCGATATAGCCCACACCCCACAATGTAACACTGATATACTCCACACCCCTCACTGTAACACTGATATACCCCACACCGTTCACTGTAACACTCCGATATACCCCACTCCCCTCAGTGTAACACTGATACACCCCACACCCCTCACTATAACGCTCCGATATACCCCACACCCCTCAGTGTAACACTGATATACCCCACACCCCTCACTGTCACACTCCGATATACCATACTCCCTCACTGTAACACACCGATATACCCCACACCCCTCACTGTAACACTGATATACCCCACACCCCTCACTAACACTCCGATATACCCCACACCCCTCACTGTAACACTGATATACCCCACACCTCTCACTGTAAAACACTCCGATTTACCCCACACCCCTCACTGTAACACTGATATACCCCACACCCCTCACTGTAACACTGATATACCCCACACCCCTCACTGTAACACTGATATACCCCACACCCCTCACTGTAACACTCCGATATACCCCACACCCCTCACTGTAACACTGATATACCCCACACACCTCAGTGTAACACTGATATACCCCACACCCCTCACTGCAACACTCCAATATACCCCAAACCCCTCACTGTAACACTCCGATATACCCACACCCCTCACTGTAACACTGATATACTCCACACCCCTCACTGTAACACTCCGATATACCCCACACCCCTCACTGTTGCACTGATATATTTCACAACCCTCACTGTAACACTGATATACCCCACACCGCTCACTGTAACACTGATATGCCCCGCACCCCTCACTGTAACACTGATATACCCCAAACCCTCACTGTAACACTCCAATATACCCCACACCCCTCACTGTAACACTGATATACCCCACACCCCTCACTGTAACACTGATATACCCCACACCCCTCACTGTAACACTCCGATATACACCACACCCCTCACTGTAACACTGATATAACCCACACCCCTCACTGTAACACTGATATACCTCACACCCCTCACTGTAACACTGATATACCCCATACCCCTCACTGTAACACTGATATACCCCACACCCCTCACTGTAACACACTCATATACCCCACACCCCTCACTGTAACTCTGATATACCCCACACCCCTCACTGTAACACTGATACACCCCACACCCCTCGCTGAAACACTGCGATATACCCCACACCCCTCACTGTAACACTGATATACTCCACACCCCTCACTGTAACACTGATATACCCCACACCCCTCACTGTAACACTCCGATATACCCCACACCCCTCAGTGTAACACTGATATACCCCACACCCCTCACTGCAACACTGATATACCCCACACCCCTCACTGTAACACTGTGATATACCCCACACCCCTCACTGTAACACTGATATACCCCACACCCCTCACTGTAACACTGATATACCCCACACCCCTCAATGTAACACTCCGATATACCCCACACCCCTCACTGAAACAGTGATATATTTCACACCCCTCACTGTAACACTGATATAACCCACACCCCTCACTGTAACACTGATATACCCCACACCCCTCACTGCAACATTGATATACCCCACACCCCTCACTGTAACACTGATATACCCCACACCCCTCACTGTAACACTCCAATATACCCCACACCCCTCACTATAACACTGATATACCACACACCCCTCACTGTAACACTGATATACCCCACAAACCCTCTCTGTAACACAGATATACACCACACCGCTCACTGTAACACACTCATATACCCCACACCCCTCACTGTAACACTGATATACCCACACCCCTCACTGTAACTCTGATATACACCACACCCCTCACTGTAACGCTGATATACCCCACACCCCTCACTGTAACACTCCCATATACCCCACACCCCTCACTGTAACACTGATATACCCCACACCCCTCACTGTAACACTGATATACCCCACACCCCTCACTGTAACACTGATATACCCCACACCTCTCACTGTAACACTGATATATCACACACCCCTCACTGTAACACTCCGATATACCCCACACCCCTCACTGTAACACACTCATAAAGCCCACACCCCTCACTGTAACACTGACAACCCCACACCCCTCACTGTAACACACTCATATACCCCACACCCCTCACTGTAACTCTGATATACCCCACACCCCTCACTGTAACACTGATATACCCCACACCCCTCGCTGAAACACTGCGATATACCCCACACCCCTCACTGTAACACTGATATACCCCACACCCCACACTGTAACACTGATATACTCCACAACCCTCACTGTAACACTGATATACCCCACACCCCTCACTGTAACACTCCGATATACCCCACACCCCTCAGTGTAACACTGATATACCCCACACCCCTCACTGCAACACTGATATACCCCACACCCCTCACTGTAACACTGTGATATACCCCACACCCCTCACTGATATACCCCACACCCCTCACTGTAACACTGATATACCCCACACCCCTCAATGTAACACTCCGATATACCCCGCACCCCTCACTGAAACAGTGATATATTTCACACCCCTCACTGTAACACTGATATACCCCACACCCCTCACTGTAACACTTTGATATCCCCAAGACCCCTCACTGTAACACTGATATACCCCACACCCCTCACTGTAACACTGATATACCCCACACCCCTCACTGTAACACTGATACACCCCACACCCCTCACTATAACGCTCCGATATACCCCACACCCCTCAGTGTAACACTGATATACCCCACACCCCTCACTGTAACACTCCGATATACCCCACACCCCTCACTGTAACACTGATATAACCCACACTGTAACACTGATATACTCCACACCCCTCACTGTAACACTGACATACCCCACACCCCTCACTGTAACACTCCGATATACCCCACACCCCTCAGTGTAACACTGATATACCCCACACCCCTCACTGTAACACTGATATACCCCACACCCCTCACTGCAACACTGTGATATACCCCACACCCCTCACTGTATCAGTGATATACCCCACACCCCTCACTGTAACACTCTGATATACACCACACCCCTCACTGTAACACTCCGATATACCCCACACCCCTCACTGTAACACTGATATACTCCACAGCCCTCACTGTAACACTGATATACCCCACACCCCTCACTGTAACACTGATACACCCCACACCCCTCACTGTAACACTCCGATATACCCCACACCCCTCACTGAAACAGTGATATATTTCACACCCCTCACTCTAACACTGATATACTCCACACCCCTCACTGTAACACTGATATACCCCACACCCCTCACTGTAACACTGATATACCCCTCACCTCTCACTGTAACACTGATATACCCCATACCCCTCACTGTAACACTGATCTCCCCCACACCCCTCACTGTAACACACTCATATACCCCACACCCCTCACTGTAACACTGATATACCCACACCCCTCACTGTAACTCTGATATAGCCCACACCCCTCACTGAAACACTGATATACCCCACACCCCTCACTGTAACACTCCGATATACCCCACACCCCTCACTGTAACACTGATATAGCCCACACCCCACAATGTAACACTGATATACTCCACACCCCTCACTGTAACACTGATATACCCCACACCGTTCACTGTAACACTCCGATATACCCCACACCCCTCAGTGTAACACTGATATACCCCACACCCCTCACTGTAACACTGACATTCCCCACACCC